>NW_020837950.1:71492916-71703907 GCF_003676395.1 Aethalodelphis obliquidens
TGGTGGTGGTGGTGGTGGTGGTGGTGGTGGTGGTGGTGGTGGTGGTGTGTGTGTGTGTGTGTGTGTGTGTGTATCAGTCATTCTAGCCGTGAATTGTGAGGGAAAGTAACATACAGTCACATCCAAGCCACAGCCTCCAACATGAGACCCTCCAAGGTTCTCTTCTGACACAGGGACCAACAACCTTCAAGATGGTGGTGCTCCTTGCCAACCAATGATGAACAGGCAGCACCAACAAGGAAAAACCTGCGTTGTTTTAAGTCACTGAGATCTGGGTATTTTCTGTTAGGATGACACAACCGAGACTGAGATGACTGGTACTTTCATCCTTTTCCTATCCTGTGTTTGGATGAAAGGCTTGTCCTTCTCTCTGAGGCCTATATCCTCACTTTTCATCACATGTCCCACTAGCTCAGGGCATTGTCTGAAAAATGATCTTTCTTACTCATTCGTAGCTGTTTGCTCTCCTCTGCCCTCTTTTTTTTTTTTTTTTTTGTGGCCGCGCCGCATGGCAAGTGGGATCTTAGTTCCCCGACCAGGGATCAAACCCGAGCCCCTTGCATTGGAAGTACAGAGGACCCCCAGGGAAGCCCCTCCTCTGCCCTCTAATGACTCCAAGGCAAAAGAAAGCCCAACTTCACCCTCCCCCTTCCAGGCAGCCGATAAACACGAGATTCCACCCTCTTCCAGAGATAAGGGGGGATTTGTTATCTGCTTAACACTGTAGCCAGATAACTATAAATGCAAACAGGGCTTGCTTCAGTCGCTGCCCAAAGTAAGACCCTCCCCTGGTCACTTCTATTTTCCCCTTCTCTGATCCCCGTAATGCTCTGTAGTTCCTTTCTCCTGATTTATATCCCTATTCCTCCTTCCTTCAAACTCTCTGTGATTCACAAATCCTCCCATTCTGTTATTCCCAAACTCACCTGTATTTTTTGCCTCTTCAAAGAACGTTTCTTTACCACCTATAACAGTTGAGACTGGACTCCCCCAAGCCTTGGACTTTCCTGCAGCCTCACTGGTGATGGTCCCTAGCAACACCCAAATGATCAAGGGCTGCATTTTTTTTAACATCTTTATTGGAGCATAATTGCTTTACAGTGGTGTGTTAGTTTCTGCTGTATAACAAAGTGAATCAGCTATACATACACATGTATCCCCATATCTCCTCCCTCTAGCGTCTCCCTCCCACCCTCCCTATCCCACCCCTCTAGGTGGTCACAAAGCACCGAGCTGATCTCCCTGTGCTATGCGGCTGCTTCCCACTAGCTATCTATTTTACATTTGGTAGTGTATATATGTCCATGCCACTCTCTCACTTCGTCCCAGCTTACCCTTCTCCCTCCCCGTGTCCTCAAGTCCATTCTCTACGTCTTTGTCTTTATTCCTGTCCTGCCCCTAGGTTCTTCAGAACCACTTGTTGTTTTTTTTTTAGATTCCATATATATGTGTTAGCATACGATATTTGTTTTTCTTTCTTACTTCACTCTGTATGACAGACTCTAGGTCCATCCACCTCACTACAAATAACTCAATTTCGTTTCGTTTTATGGCTGAGTAATATTCCATTGTATATATGTGCCACATCTTCTTTATCCATTCGTCTGTCGATGGACACGTAGGTTGCTTCCATCTCCTGGTTATTGTAAATAGAGCTGCAATGAACATTGTGGTACATGACTCTTTTTGAATTATGGTTTTCTCAGGTATATGCCCAGTAGTGGGATTGCTGGGTCGTATGGTACTTCTATTTGTAGTTTTTTTAGGAACCTCCATACTGTTCTCCATAGTGGCTGTATCAATTTACATTCCCACCAACGGTGCAAGAGTGTTCCCTTTTCTCCACACCCTCTCCAGCATTTATTGTTTGTAGATTTTTTGATGATGGCCATTCTGACAGGTGTGAAGTGATACCTTATTGTACTTTTTTGTTTTTTGTTTTTTTCTGCGGTACGCGGGACTCTCACTGTTGTGGCCTCTCCCATTGCGGAGCACTGGCTCTGGACGCACATGGCTCAGCCGCCATGGCTCACGGGCCCAGCCGCTCCGCGGCATGTGGGGTCTTCCCAGACCGGGGCACAAACCCATGTCCCCTGCATCGGCAGGTGGACTCTCAACCACTGCGCCACCAGGGAAGCCCTCTCATTGTAGTTTTGATTTTCATTTCTCTAATGATTAGTGATGTTGAGCATCCTTTCACGTGTTTGTTGGCAATCTGTATATCTTCTTTGGAGAAATGTCTACTTAGGTGTTCTGCCCATTTTTGGATTGGGTTGTTTGTTTTTTTGATATTGAGCTGCATGAGCTGCTTGTATATTTTGGAGATTAATCCTTTGTCAGTTGATTTGTTTGCAAATATTTTCTCCTATTCTGAGGGTTGTCTTTTCATCTTGTTTATGGCCTCCTTTGCTGTGCAAAAGCTTTTAAATTTCATTAGGTCCCATTTGTTTATTTTTGTAAGGGCTGCATTTTTGACAGAGAGGAGTGGAGGGGAAATAAAGGGAAACAGGAGTAAGAGGTTGGGGTTGTGTTGAGGGCGTTATTGCAGCCATGACCGTGCACAGTAAGTGGATGCTGGGGAAGTGCAGAGCAGGGGAGCTGCCGGAGAAAGCCGTTCAAGGGAGCTGAGGGCCCAGTGAGGTTTTAAAAAGGGTGCCGGGCTTCCCTGGTGGCGCAGTGGTTAAGAGTCCGCCTGCCAGTGCAGGGGACACGGATTCGTGCCCCAGTCCGGGAGGATCCCACATGCCGCGGAGCGGCTAGGCCTGGGAGCCACAACTACTGAGTCTGCGCGTCTGGAGCCTGTGCTCCGCAACGGGAGAGGCCGTGACAGTGAGAGGCCCGCACACCGCGATGAAGCGTGGCCCCCGCTCGCCACGACTGGAGAAAGCCCACGCACAGAAACAAAGACCCAACACAGCCAAAAATAAATAAATACATTTACAAAAGGTGCCAGGGGCTGCCCTGGTGGTGCAGTGGTTAAGAATCCACCTGCCAATGCAGGGGACACGGGTTCGAGCCCTGGTCTGGGAAGAACCCACATGCCGCGGAGCAACTAAGTCTGTGCACCACAACTACTGAACCTGCGCTCTAGAGCCCGCGAACCACAACTACCGAGCCCACGTGCCACAACTACTGAAGCCCGCGCACCTAGAGTCCGTGCTCCGCAACAAGAGAAGCCACTGCGCTGAGAAGCACGTGCACCACAACGAAGAGTAGCTGCCGCTCACCGCAACTAGAGAAAGCCTGCGCGCGGCAACAAAGACCCAGCACAGCCAAAAATAAATAAATAAATTTATAAATAAATATACTTATTTAAAAAATAAAAAGGGTGGTTGCGACTGTAGTGAAAGCGATGGAAGGATGGGGTCAGAAAAGAGGAGGGCCGAGCAGGTACCGAGCAGATTGGGGGCAGTAACAAGCCCTAAGTCACCCTTGGGAATGAGTGGCCAAGGGGCATGGAGTTGCTTATTGGATATGAAGAGGCCAAGGACCTCGGGGCCCAGGTGTGGAATGGTGACCATGTGAGCGTGGAACTCACCTAGGATGATGGCGGCAGGATATGGGGCGGGAGGAGAGCCAGGAGCCAGCTGGGAAAGCCTGCAATGAACGAGGGGAATCCAGTGGGTTGGGGGAGGGGGTTGGAGGATGACAAAGGAAGAGGGCGTTCAGATGAGCAGCAAGGCTCCAAAGGCATGTCACATTAGACAAGAGGGAGGACAAGGTAGTGTAGTCACTGCCAGGGGAGGAGGCTGGCCCCAACTCCTGAGCATACGTGAGTAACGCAGGGAAATGAGCAGCTTTCCCTCCACAGGCCTGAGTACAAAGTTGGCCGAATTCTCCGTGGACAGTCCAGCAAGCAGCAAGGTGGGGTGGAGGGCGGGAAGCCGGGCACAAGCTAGCAATGGCTCACTAGCTCCTACAGGCCCAGGAGAGGGCTTGGGGGTGGACAGCGTTATGGAAACTTGTCGTGAGATTTAGCACCCTAGGCTCTTACTTGCTTCATCCACGGGAGAAACAGGAGCGATAGGCACTGTAAGTTTAGTCCTGAACTTAGTCTCTGAAGGAGGATGGGCATGGCCTTGGCATGAACACCATGATTGAGCCAAAGAAGCAGCAGCTGAAGGTCGTCGCTCAACTGTGCTTCCTGAGTAGCTTCTTTGAAGGAGGTCAAAGAGGCCGCCACTACTGGTCATTTGGAATTGAAAATGGCAAGGATGTCTGCACCCCAACCTGAAACAGTTATAAGAGACGGCTCCAGAAGAAACTGTCTTCCAGATGAGATGAGACCGAGGCCCCAAGATCTTTTTCAAGCATCTCCTTTAAAGGTTCTTTCCCAGACAGTGAATGCCAGCCAAGCAGCAAAGACCAGATGATAACTGTCACCTTCCTATCAAAGCCACTTGTTCACATGGACACCACTGAGCTGAAAGAACCAGGAAGGACAGGGCACAGAGACCACTGAACAGGAAGCCAGAGTCTTCATGAGATTTTTGTCTGTGATTACCGCACATTGGAGCTGACTGAAGGTAAACAGGAAGCATCGTAGGGTATTGAAGAAATGACATTGCCAAAGGAATTCCAGGCCAGGTGTGGCAAATCCTGCAGTTGTCCAGCGTCTGGAGGAACTCCTGAGTCTGGCGCTTGCAGCAGCAGGAAGCAGGCTTCCAGAGCTGCATTACCGGGACTTCCTTGGTGGTGCAGTGGTTAGGAATCCGCCTGCCAGTGCAGAGGACACGAGTTCAACCCCTGGTTCAGGAAGGTCCCACGTGCCACGGAGCAACTAAGCCCGTGCGCCACAACTACTGAGCCCACGTGCTGCAACTACTGAAGCCTGCGCACCTACAGCCCGCGCTCCGCAACAAGAGAAGCCACCACAATGAGAAACCCGCGCACCGCAATGAAGAGTAACCCCCCACTGGCTGCAACTAGAGAAAGCCCACGCGCAGCAACAAAGACCCAACGCAGCCCCCAAAATTAAATAAATAAAATGAATAAATAAAAAAGTCTTCTAAAAAAAAAAAAGCTGCGTTACCCCCATAAGGGTGCACTTCCCAGGGCATATTTCATACATGGCCTGGGAAGATGAGAGACAAGGAAGAGACTCCCTTAGATGAAGTATGGGAAGCAAAAGCCTTCTGAGGTTCTTAGTCTAGTTATGTTATAAAGTTGAGAGTGGCCCTGTGTGCTGGAACGCTTAAACAGGTCAGCTGCCGTCACCCCATTTTTTACACAGTGCCCGGGAGACAGGCTTCCAACAGGCCACTCTGAAGCCAACCTTCTTTGGCAGACAGGGAGTCTGTGAAGTCCCAGGCATTTAGGGCTGCGTGGGTGGGACTGGGACAAGGTGGTGGTTAGGGGTGGACAAGTGGACGAGGCTCGGGGCCCGGTCTGCCCACCCCCAGCTTTAATCAGAGCAGTCCAGTATTTATCTGTTTCTAGGTAGTAGCTGTGTGGCCTGGGGCCACAGCACGTTCCTGTGTGCCAGATACCACAAGTTCTTGAGATGTACTGGTCATTTAATCCTCACACAATCTAGGAGGTAGACAGATAGTATCCCTGTTTTAGAGATGAGCTCAGGTAATTTGCTCACGATCACAGAGTAAGTGACAAAGCCAGGACACAACTGGGCAACTCGAGTCCGAGCCCAAGTCCTTCATCTCTACCGGTTTGCCTCCCAACCGACGTGAGGTTGCTCACACCCTCTCGTTTTCTCTTTTCCTTCTATTTATCGCCCACGTTGGCCTCTGCACTTCCCCTCTGGCCCTCTCCAGTTCATTCTCCACAGAGCGGCTGAGTGATCATGAAGTACACATCTTAGCATGTCAGTCCCCTGCTTAAAAACCTCAGTGGCCCCCATTTCTCTTGGGATAAAGGCCGAGGTCCTTACCCTGCTCCCTTCTCATCTCGGGCCACTCTCCTGTTTCTTCTCTGCTGTCAGCCACTCCGGTCTAGTTCAGGCCCTCAGGTGCTCTGTGCCCTCTCCCGCCCTGGGGTCTTTGCACACGCTGTGCCTCTGCTTGGACGGCTCCACGCCGTCCTTCCCCCACCCCTACCCCTGTCCTAGGCGACTCCTGTTCATGCTTCAGAACATAAATGTCTCTTCATGGAGAAACGCCACCTACTACTGTCTGAGAACATCAAGCCCCCAGGGGATATCCTCTCACAGATTGTCATGACTTTTTACGATAAACAGCATTTATCATGGTCTATGATGATTTATTTGTGGGATTATTTGATTAATATTTGCCTTTATGCTAGACTGTGAGTTCCTTGGGTTAAGGAGCTTCTTTGTCTTGTTAACAGTGTATTTCAAGCACATTGTCTGGTTTATATTAGATGCTCAATAAATATTTGGAGAATGAAAAAAAAGGAAGAGCCTCCCTGAGTAGTTCCCCTTGGAGAGCAAAAGCAGGAGGTGCTGCATGGGCTGAGCTGGGGCTTTGCCCTCCCGCCTGTGGACTTTAAGGGCTCCTGTCAGCTAGACGTGCTATGTGCCTCCCATTCTTCCGTTTTCTGAACGCAAGTTGTATACAGATGTCTTGTACCAACTCCTAGGCAGGTGCTTTCCCCTAAAGGGAGCGATCCAAGAGAGACAGAGAAAGCACAGGTGAAAGCTGCAGTCTTTTTTTTTTAAATTGCACCAAGGGGCTTGTGGGATTTTAGTTCCCCGACCAGGGATTGAACCCGCGCCCTGGGCAGTGAGAGCGCAGAGTCTAACCACTGGACCGCCAGGGAATTCCTGAAAAGCTGCAGTCTTTTGACAACTGGATATTACAAGTGAAATGTACCATCACTTCTTCTGTATTCCTTCAGCACGTCGGCCCACGCTCCAAGGAAGGGGAATCAAGTTCCCCCACCTGGGACTTCCCTGGCAGTCCATTGGTTAGGACTGGACGCTTCCACTTCAGGGGGTGTGGTTTCCATCCCTGGTCAGGGAACTAAGATCCCGCATGCTGCATGGCAAAGCCAAAAAAAAAAAAGTTCCACCTCTGGACAAGGGAAGTAGCAAAGAATTTGCGGACATATTTTTAAAACCACCACTGATATTATCATTACATTCCAATGAAATGTTTTTGAAACATCATAGATTTGAAAGAATCTAAAGATAAATTATCAGCATTACTAGTAGAGGTTAGCAAGTTTTCTAGAAACAAAATCAATACCTAAAAGTCAGTAGTGTTTCTATTCACCAGAGGAAATATATTTTCTTTTATTTTCTTTTTCTTTTCTTTTTTTTTTTTTTTTGGCTGCGCCGCGCAGGGATCGTAGTTCCCCTACCAGGTATTTAACCCGGGCCCTCGGCAGTGAAGCCTTGGAGTTCTAACCACTGGACTGCCAGGGAATTCCCCAAAGAAATATATTTTCTAAAAGCTATCACTTGTAATACCCAAAAAGATTTTTTTATTTTTTCACTGAGGTACAGTTGATGTATAATACTGTGTTCGTTTCAGGTGTATAGCAAAGTGATTCGGTTACATATATATTTTTCAGATTCTTTTTCACTATAGGTTATTAAAACATATTAAATAGCGTTCCCTGTGCTATACAGTAAATCCTTGTTGCTTATCTATTTTATATAATATATAGTGGTGTGTATCTGTTAATCCCATACTCCTAATTTATCCCCCAACCCCACTTTTCCCCTTTGGTAACCATAAGTTGGTTTTCTATGTCTGTGGGTCTATTTCTCTTTTGTAAATAAATTCACTTATATTACTTTTTACATTCCACATATAAGTGATATCATTCGGTATTTGTCTTTCTCTGTCTGACTTACTTCTGAGTAAGTCTGGCTGAGTAGTATTCCATTGTATACATGTACCACATCTTCTGTATCCATTCTTCTGTCGATGGACATTTAGGTTGCTTCCTCGTCTTGGCTATTGTAAATAGTGCTGCTATGAACATTGGGGTGCATGTACCTTTTTTGTATTAGAGTTTTTCTCCTTATATATGCCCAGGAATGGGATTGCTGGGTCATATGGTAACTCTACTTTTAGTTTTTTAAGGAACCTCCATACTGTTCTCCATAGTGGCTATACCAATCTACATTCCCACTAACAGTGTAGGAGGGGTCCTTTTTCTCCACACCCTCTCCAGCATTTGTTATTTGTAGACTTCTTGATGATGGCCATTCTGACTGGTGTGAAGTGATACCTCATTGTAGTTTTGATTTGCATTTCTCTAATAATTAGCAATGTTGACCATCTTTTCATGTGAGTGTTGGCCATCTGTATGCCTTCTTCAGAGAAACGTCTATCTATGTCTTCTACCCATTTTTTGATTGGGTTGTTTGGTTTTTTGATGTTGAGCTGTTTGTATATTTTGGAAATTAATACCTTGACGGTTGCTTCATTTGCAAATATTTTCTCCCATTCTGTAGGTTGTCTTTTAGTTTTGCTTATGGTTTCCTTTGCTGTGCAAAAGCTTCTAAGTTTGATAAGGTCCCATTTGTTTATTCAAAAAAATTTTTTTAATGGTGGCTTATTTTCCTATGGATACCATAATTGCCACAAACTGGGTGGCTTAGAATAATAGAAATTGATTCTCTCACAGTCCTGCAAGGTACTAGTCAGAAATAAAGGTGTTGGCAGGACCATGTTCCTTCTGAAGCCTCTAGGAGAGAATCTTTTCTTGCCTCTTCCAGCTTCTGGTGATTGTTGGCAGTCCTTGGCTTTCCTTGACTTGTGGCTACATCAGTCCAATCTTTGTCTCTGTTGTAACACGACCATCTTCCCTGTGTTTCTGCATCTTTGCTTGGCCTTCACGTAAGGACACCCATCATGGATTTAGAGCCCACCCTAATCCAGTATGATCTCATCATAACTAATTACATCTGCAAAGACCTATTTTCAATAAGGTCACATTCTGAGGGTCAGAGTGGACATGTATTTGGGGAAAGATCACTATTCAATCCAATACAAATGGTAAGTATGAAATTTTAACAAAATGGATGTAAAATCTTTATGCATAAAATTATAAAATTCTATTAAAACACAATGAGGAACAACTAAGTAGACTGAATTAGTATTGTACTTCTTCTCGAAATTGGTCCAATGGATCAATTCAATCCCCCAAAAATCTCATCAGGTGAGTCTGTTTGATCATTTGGGTCAAAATTTAAAAATTGATTCAAATTTTAGATGAACAACAAGCAAAAAAGTCAGGACATTTCTGAAGAAGATCCAGGAAGGGAATCTGCCATATTTAACCAGATATCAATACTTACTATAAAGCTAATTTAGTAATTGTCAGTGTGATCATAGCCCAGAGATAAAGACCAATAGAACAAATACAGACACGAGGAAAAATAGAGACTTGATACATGACAGATGTTACAATGCAGACCAGAGGGAATGGATAAAGTATTCAGTAAACAGGGCTAGGCTAACTAGCTATACATGTGGAGAAAATTGCAATTAGATTCCTGCCTCAAACCTCATTTCCAGATGGATTATCCATAAATAAGAAAAACCAAACACTAAATATTTTAGAAGAAAATATAAAGGAACATTTTTATAACTTCAGGGTAGAGAATGATTTCTTAAAATAAGACCCAAAGAAAGCATAAAAGGAAAGCTTTATATTTTGTCTTCATCAAAATTAAAATATTAACTTCTACAAGAATGTTTAGGGCAGCATTATTCATCATAGCCAAAAGATGGAAACAACCCAAATGGCCATCAATGGGGGAATGGATAAACAAATTGTGGTATATCCATGAAATATTATTCAGCCATAAGAAGGAATGAAGTACTGATACATGCGATAACTTGGATGAAACTAGAAAATATTATCTTAACTGAAAGAAGACAGCCACAAAAGGCCACATATTGTATGATTCCTTTTATATGAAATGATCAAAGTAGACTGAATTGTGTCCCCTAAAATTCATATGTTTATACATAAATCTGTTGCACTTCTTTACACTAACAATGAAATATCAGAAAGGGAAAGTAAAAAAAAAAAATCCCTTTTAAAATTGCATCAAAAAAGTAAAATACTTAGGAATAAACCTAACCAAAGAGGGGAAAGATGCTGAGAACTTGATAAAGGATTGATCAACATTGATAAAGGAAATTGAAGATGATTGAAAGAAATGGAAAGATATCCCATGCTCTTGGATTGCAAGATTTAATATTATTAAAATAGCCATACTACCCAAAACAATTTACAGATTTAATGTGATCCCTATCAAATTACCCATGACATATTTCACAGAACTAGAACAAAGAATCCTAAAATTTATATGGAACCACAGAAGACCCAGCAATAGTGAGGAAAAAGAACAAAGCTGGAGGTATAACCCTCCCAGACTTCAGACAATACTACAAAGCTACAGTAATCAAAACAGCATGAAAAAAAAAAACAAAAAAAACCAGCATGGCATTGGCACCAGAACAGACATGTGGATCAATGGAACAGAATAGAGAGAACAGAAATAAACCCACACACCTACAGTCAATTAATCTTAGACAAAGGTGGCAAGAATATACAATGGAGAAAAGACAGTCTTTTCAGCAAGTGGTGTTGAGAAAGCTGAACAGCTACATGTAAATCAATGAAGTTAGAACACTCCCTCACACCATACACAAAAATAAACTCAAAATGGCTTAAAGGCTTAAATATGAGACATGACACCATAAAAATCCTAGAAGACGACATAGGGAAAACATTCTCTGACATAAATCATAGCAATGTTTTCTTAGGTCAGTCTCCCAAGGCAATAGAAATAAAAGTAAAAATAAACAAATGGGACCTTATGAAACTTATAAGCTTATGCACAGCAAAGGAAACCATACACAAAACAAAAACAACCTACAGACTGGGAGAAAATATTTGCAAACACTGTAATGGACAAGGGGCTAATTTCCAAAATATACAAACAGCTTATACAACTCAATATCAAAAAAAAAAAAAAACCCAAATGAAAAATGGACAGAAGACCTAAATAGACATTTCTCCAAAGAAGACATACAGATGGCCAACAGGCACATGAAAAAATGCTTAACATCGCTAATTATTAGAGAAAAGCAATTCAAAACTACAATGAGGTTATCACCTCACACTGGTCAGAATGGCATCATAAAAAGTCTACAAATAAAAAATGCTGAAGAGGCTGTGGAGAAAAAGGGACCTTCCTACACTGTTAGTGGGAATGTAAATTGGTTCAGCCACTATGGAAAATGGTATGGAGGTTTCTTAAAAACACAAAAAATAGAGCTACCATATGATCCAGCAATCCCATTCCTAGGCATATATCCAGAGAAAACTCTAATTCAAAAAATACATTCACCCCAATGTTCATAGCAGCACTATTTACAATAGCCAAGACATGGAAACAACCTAAATGTCCATTGACAGATGAATGGATAAAGAAGCTGTGGTACATATATACAATGGAATATTACTCAGCCATAAAAAAGAATGAAATAATGCCATTTGCAGCAACATGGATGGACCTACAGATTATCATACTGAGTGAAGTAAGTCAGACAGAGAAAGACAAATATCATGTGATATCATTTATATGTGGAATCTAAAAAAATGATACAAATGAACATATTTACAAAACAGAAACAGGGACTTCCCTGGTGGTCCAGTGGTTAAGACTCCGTGCTTCCACCTCAAGGGGCACAGTTTCGATCCCTAGAGGGGGAACTAAGATCCCCCATGCCACGTGGCATGGCCAAAAAAAAACCAGAAACAAACTCACAGACATAGAAAACCAATTTATGCTTACCTGAGGGGAAAAGGGGGGAGGGATAAATTAGGAGTTTGGGATTAACAAGTACAAACTGTTTTATATAAAACAGAAAAACAACAAGGTCCTACTGTATAGCACAGGGAACTATATGCAATATCTTGTAATAAACTACAATGGAAAAGCATCTGAAAAATAAATAAATAAATAAAATTCGTATGTTGAAACTGTAATCCCAAATGTGACCAAGACTTTGTCTAACATTTGGGCTGTTATAACAAAATACCACAGACTGGGTAGCTTATAAACAGCAGAAGTTTATTTCTCACAGTTCACAGATTTGAAAGAATCTAAATCTAAATCTTCAGCATCAGTAGCAGCGTTTATCTAGGGTTCTAGAAATAAAATTGGATCAAAGTCCAAGATCAAGGTGCTAGCATGGTCAAGTTCTGCTGAGAGCTCTCTTCCTAGTTTATAGCCAATGTCTTCTCACTGAGTCCTCACATGGTGGAAAGGGCTAGAGAGTCCTGAGGGGTCTCATTGATAATAGCATTAATCCCATTTATGGGGACTCTACCCTGCCAACTTTAACAATATAATAGCCAGTTATTTTACGAGCAAAACTGAGTTTATTGAGGAATAACCAGAGGAATTGCATTTGGTGTACCACAGGCAAATCCAGAGAACAAGGAAGAGGAACTTGCTTTTATAGGGAAAGAGGGATATCTGGGAGGGGCTATAATAACTAAAGAGTCCAGCGGAGGAGTTGGGAGTCCAATCCAAAGTATGGAGGCTTCTCATTGGTTGGGCTGCTATAGTCTCTGGTTGGCTGGGCTGTCATCTGGTGGAGAGAAGTTTTCTTCCTGCTGGATAGTAAAGTAGGCAACACCTTCCTGTCTGAGATGTAGGCATTGGTCTCTTCCTGTTTGGAGTTGTTGACAATGCATGGCCTGTCCTGACTCCAATTTCAGCTGAGGGTTCTTTAATGAATTCCACAACCCTCATTACCTCCCAAAGGCCCACCTCCTAACACCATCACGTTGGAAGTTAAGATTTCAACATATGAATTTTGAGGAAGACACAAACATTCAGACCATAGTAGCCTTTAAAGAGGTAACTGAGGTTAAATGAGGTTGTAAGGGTGGGATCCTAATCAAACATGACTGGTGTCCGAAGAAGAAGAGATACCAAGGATGGTCATGCACAGAGAAAGGCCATGTGAGGACACAGGGAGAAGACAGCCATCTACAAGCCGAGGAGAGAGGACCCAGAGAAACCAACCTGTCCTCACCTTGATCTTGGACTGCCAGCTGCCAGAACTGTGAGAACATAAATTTCTGCCATTTAAACCATCCATTCTGTACTATTCCATCATGGCAGCCCCAGCAGACTAATACATACAATATATCCAGAATAGGTAAATCGATAGTGACAGAAAACAAATTAGTGACTTCCAGGGGATGAGGGGAAGGGGAGTGTGGAGTGATTACTTAATGGGTAATGGGTGTTTTTCTGGGGTGATGAAAAAGCTTTAAAACTAGAGAGCTGTTGGTCACACAACATTGTGGATACACTAAACGTCACTGAATTCCACACTTTAAAGTGATTAATTGCATGCTACATGAATTTCACCTCAAGTTTTTTTAAAGCTAAAGCAGTAAAATTCACAGACTTTACTGGTGGCGCAGTGGTTAAGGATCCGCCTGCCAATGCAGGGGACACGGGTTCGAGCCCTGGTCCGGGAAGATCCCACATGCCGCGGCGAAACTAAGCCCGCGAGCCACAACTACTGAGCCCGCGCGCCTAGAGCCCATGCTCTGCAACAAGAGAAGCCACTGCAATGAGAGGCCCGCACACCGCAACGAAGAGTAGCCCCCGCTCGCGGCAACTAGAGAAAGCCCGCGTGCAGCAACGAAGACCCAACGCAGCCAAAAATTAATTAATTAATTAAAAAGATTCACAGACACAGAAAGCAGAATGGTGGCTGCCAGTGATTGGGGGAGGGGAATGGGGAGTTATTGGTTGATAGGCAGAGTTTCAAGTTGGAAAGATGAAAAGTTCTGGAGATTGACGGTAGTAATGGTTGCACAACAATGTGAATATACTTAATGCCACTGAACTGCACACTTTTAAATGGTTAAAATGGTAGATTTTATGGTAGCCATACGTTACCGTAATTGTTTTCTAATGTTAAACTACAATCTTGTGTTTATCAAAGAAACCTTCATCAAAGGGAAAAGTTGAACCACATACTCTCTACTATCCTCTCAACTTTTCTGTAAAACAAAGTGTTCTGAAAAATAAAGTCTATTTTGAAAAAATAGTCAAGTCTCAATTGGGAGAAGATACTTGCAACACACATCTTAGCAAAAAAAGAGAGAGGGACTTCCCTGGTGATGCAGTGGATAAAATCCCACACTCCCAATGCAGGGGTCCAGGTTTAATACCTGGTCAGGGAACTAGATCCCACATGCAAGCCTCAACTGAGAGTTCACATGCCACAACTAAGGAGCCTGCCTGCCACAACGAGGACCTGGTGCAACTAACTAACTAAATAAATAAAAAGAGAGAGACACACACACAGACAAAGAGAGACACAGAGAGAGTCCAAAATGAATGAAAAGAGAGGTCAGAGGGGAATTCCCTGGTGGTCCAGTGGTTAGGACTCAGCACTTCCATTGCTGTGGGCCTGAGTTCAATCTCTGGTTGGGGAACTATGATCCCACAAGCCACTCAATGCAGCCAAAAAAAAAGAAGAAGAAAGAAAAAAGAGAGAGAGGTCAGAGGAGAATAAGGCATGGGGGTGGGTCTTTATTCCCTTTCCCCCATCCTTAGGCTCATGATCAACTTTCTTCCAACTTTCTATAAATGTTCTGCAGACTAGACTTCAAGCCCCACTTCCAACCAGACCCCTCCTGCACTAGTTTTCTATTGCGACTGTAACAAACTACCACAATTTTAGCAGTTCAAAACAACAAAGTTTATTATCACAGTTCTGAAAGCCAGGAGTCCCAGTCAGCTTAGCAGGTTTCTCTGCTTTGGGTCTGACAAGGTCAAAAGCAAAGTGTTAGCTGACTGGCATCTTATCAGGAGGCTCTGGGAAGATTCTGCTTCCAGGCTCATTCAGGGTGTTGGCAGAATCTAGTTCCTAGGGGATGTAGGACTGAGGTCCCCATGTCTTTGCTGGCTGTCGGCTGGGGGTCACCCTCAGTTCCTAGAGGCCTCTCTCTTGTCCTTTTTAAACTCTCAGATTTTCAGTAATGGGCATTTTGGGACTTCCCTGCTGGCCAAGTGGTTAAGAATCTGCCTGCAAATGCAGTGGACACGGGTTCAATCCCTAGTCCTGGAAGATCCCACATGCCACAGAGCAATTAAGCCTGTGCGCCACAACTACTGAGACTGTGCTCTAGAGCCTGAGAGCCACAACTACTGAGCCCACGTGCCACAACTACTGAAGCCTGCGCGCCTAGAGCCGGTGCTCCACAACAAGAGAAGCCACCGCAATGAGAAGCCCACGCACCACAATGAACAGTAGCCCCCGCTTACCACAACTAGAGAAAGCCCGTGCACAGCAGCAAAGACCCAACACAGCCAGAAAAAACAAAAAAACAAAAAGACACATGCACCCCAATGTTCACTGCAGCACTATTTACAATAGCCAGGTCATGGAGGCAACCTAAATGCCCTTTGGCAGACGAATGGATAAAGAAGATGTGGTACATATATACAATGGAATATTACTCAGCTATAAAAAGGAATGAAATTGGGTCATTTTTAGACACGTGGATGGATCTATAGACTGTCATGCCGAGTAAAGTAAGTCAGGAAGAGAAAAACAAATATCGTATATTAACGCATATATGTGGAACCTAGAAAAATGGTACAGATGAACCGGTTTCCAGGGCAGAAATAGAGACACAGATGTAGAGAACAAACGTATG
This sequence comes from Aethalodelphis obliquidens, assembly GCF_003676395.1. Classification (NCBI taxonomy): domain Eukaryota; kingdom Metazoa; phylum Chordata; class Mammalia; order Artiodactyla; family Delphinidae; genus Aethalodelphis; species Aethalodelphis obliquidens. Next base: position 71,508,562 of record NW_020837950.1, read on the forward strand.
GACACCAAAGGGGGAAGTGGCAGGGGGTGGTGGTGGTGGTGGGATGAATTGGGAGATTGGGATTGACATGTATACACTAATATGTATAAAATGGATAACTAATAAGAACCTGCCGTATAAAAAAATTAAATAAAACTAAAAAATTCAAAAAAAAAAAGAGTTGTGAGTTCAGTTTTATTTGGGGACCTTACTGAGGACTATAGCCTGGGAAACAGTCTCTCAGATGGCTCTTAAAGATCTGCTCCAAAGAGGCAACAGAGGAGACAGGCTATATACGAATTTTTTTTGCTGGAAAAAAAACATGTTTCAAATATCAAAACATTACCACTAATCACAAAGAAAGAGACATCTCAAGTTAATGACTTCAGTGCTTTTCTGTGCATGGGAAGATGCAAGAATCTGAGGTGAATGAAATTTTTCCTTAGATACGTATCTGAACTATCTCGGGGCTGGTATGTCCAAAGCACAAAATCCTTTCTATTTTTCCATCCCGAATTCCTCTCAGGGCACACCACAGTGAGGTGAGGGGGCAACCACAGTGGCTAATGACTTGATCCTTGTATTAACAGAACTGGAATGGCAGACAATATTTTTTTTTGTTTACATGATCCACTGGAAAACTGAGGCCCAAGTCCACAGCACTTGTGCAAGCAGGGCACACACACACACACACACACACACACACACAATCTTTTTTTTTAATGGATCATAAATTTTATTTCAAAATGTAAACGTCGCTAAACACGCATATACGTTAAAACAATAAAATTTACAATTTAGTTAATATTTTTTCTTTTTGCACAGGACATCATTACAATTTAGAATCTATGCCTTACAAAATACATACAAAGTTTTATCCGAGCAAGCCAAGGCCAGACTGGGAACTGTACAACTGTAATACTTCACTGTAGCGATCCAGGATAGATGAAACATGGCTTTCTGAAGCATGGTGTGGTGCTGGTTAAAAAACAACAACGACAAAAAAGTTCCTACAGAAAAGGAAAACGTGTGCTGGATGCAAATGGTCTTGGACCCTTGGATTCTACCTTGGGATTTTGGCAAAGAATTCCAGAGAAGCTCCATCAATGGCTTTGAGAGGAGGAGGGGTCCTTTGTGCAGAGTCCTGGGGCGGCCGAGACCCCGCGTGCACCCAGCCCACGCACACAGCCATCCCCGGCCCCCCAGGAGCCACAGCGGCCCGCGCCCGACAACCCCCAGCTGCTCAGGACAGTGACGCCTCCACCCCTCAGGGTCCTGAGCACTTGGCGCAAGGAACTCCCCGAGGCGACGCTAGGCGAGGCGAGGGAGCAAAGCCTCCCACCCACACACCCAGACAGGCACCCAGACCCAGGAATGGACGCCTCTCCCCGGGTGTCTGAGCCACACTGGGAAGTGGCCCCTGGAGGGCAGGCTAGGGAGGGAGGGGTACGGCCTGGGACAGGTGCCCCAGGGCGGAGTGGGAGAGACGGCCTCCACCCAGATCTGTGGTTGCCCGGCAGGCATTCAGCTTGGTTCCCAAACGAGCACGTGCAGCAGCCTGTCGCCACGTCACTAGGAAGACGGCCCGAGCCCTGGGAGAAAGCTGCTCGTGCGGCCCCGCCGGCCCCCAGGCGTCCTGTGTCCCCGACAGGGAATGCGTGGGCACACGATCTTTAGTGTTACCGTGTCTAGGGGCCACGGGGCGAGAACACGAACTTATCACTCATCCCTGACACACAGGGTGCTTAGAGCTCTCCTCGCAGACATTAGTTTGGTAACGATTTCGTTTTAATATACTCTCCCTGAGGACCCGCTCCGTGCCAGGTGGCTAAGGGCTGAGGCGCCAAATCAACCTTTGCTTTGGGGAGTTCAGGGAGGTGGGGAAGGCAGGCAGCCGGGGGCTTCGCAGCCCGTGGTCACAGTGTCTGGTGTAACTCAGTACTTCCGGTGTGGAAAAATCACTATCACAACTCAAGAGTTAAAACCCATGTCCTCAAGACCCAAGGGAAAGGCCGTGACCGGGAAACGGGAAGGGCGGCGACAACAGCACAACAGCCCCCTCCCGCGGGCACGCGCCAGCTCAGTGTTTCCACCCGGGGCGTGGCCGTAAAGGGGTCCCGGCGTGTCGTGAAAGGGGCTGCAAAGCAACAGAGCGTCGGTACACGGGGCGGGGGCTATTTTGGGTGTGGCTTTCAGGCGAAAAGCAAAGCTCTATCAAAAACAAAACTCAAAAACCTGTTGCCCGCTACAGCGGCGCTTCGCGGAGCTCAACCCCGCGCCCAGAGCTAGCTGTCGGCCGGCCGCCTTCCCGGGGGCGGTGAGCAGGCCTCGAGGTCACGGGGCGGTGGCGGCGCGAGGTGGCCCGTAGACGCGAAGCTGGAACGTGCGCCCGACGACGCCTGGGAGAAGTTCCCAGGCCCCGCGCTCCACGCCTCCCGCCCGCCCGCCGGGGCTCGCCGTCCGCGAGCGCGAGCACGTGCGCGCGCATCTGAAGGCGCGCCGGCTGCAGGAGAGGGAGGTGGGGGTCTCGGAGGCCCGCGCCCGGGACCCCGCCCGCAGTGCGGCGCCACGGCGGAAGAGAGGGTGATAAGCCTGTGCGAGGAGGCGGAGGAGGCGGAGGCGGCGGAGGCCGCGCTGACGGCGAGGAGGGCCGCGGACTGCCCCGGCGGATGCACGGGAGCGGGTGTGACTGACGACGCGGGGGCGGGTGGGCCCCGGCCCACGGGGGGAGGGGAGCCCGGCTCGCCCGGCATCGCAGCCTCCGCGCTGGGCGGCGGGGGCAGAACGAGGATAATACCCCGCTCAGCTTCTCGTTTAGATATCGTTTTATTTTTTTAACGTTGGCAATTAGAAGAAAATGATTTGATATGTTGTTGTGAACCGTAAAGATCCCTTCTAGTAAAATATTTGCAGAATGTGGACCAGCTCAGTCGCTGGGGTGAAAACCCCGGCCGTAGGGCCAAAAAAAAAAGAGGGGCGCCTTAGAGACCGGCTGCGATGCGCCTGCACCGTCTCAGATGACCTTAGGGCAAGTGGTCGCATTTTGCACGGGTGGTTTCTTGTTTGCCTCCTCGGTATGAGAGTCTTAGAATTTACGTCGTGTTAATGAACTTCCCCCGCTCGTACTGTCGATTATCAGCTGATGGACTCCGTTCAGCTGGTAAGGAGGATGACTGCTTGGAGAGGCCGAAACCAAGAGTCTTTCGTTTTCTCTCTCTACGTTTCTTTCTGCGTTTTCGCCCTGTTGGACACTAAATCTCCAGTACCAGTATGGTAGATGGTTTCAGTATTATATTGTCATATGTGGATTTTGACTGTTAGGTGCATTCAGCTTGGAAAAGACAGCTTTTAAGTAAATGCCGTTACGTAAAGGAACAGGAACAGGGCCTAGATTGTAAACTGCTGTGTGGTCCTATTTTTGTTACTGTGATTTTATTGTATTTTTAAAGTTTGAAAGTGTACTGTTGTGCTTTGCTATTTTTTAATGCTTCCTGGAATTTGGGAGCCAAGAAAGAGACTTGAAGTCAGAGTTATGCAAGAAAGAATGGTGCTTCCCTGGTGGCGCAGTGGTTGAGAGTCCGCCTGCCGATGCAGGGGACACGGGTTCGTGCCCCGGTCCGGGAAGATCCCACATGCCGCGGAGCGGCTGGGCCCGGGAGCCATAGCCGCTGAGCTTGCGCGTCCGGAGCCTGTGCTCCGCAACGGGGGAGGCCACAACAGTGAGAGGCCCGCGTACCGAAAAAAAAAAAAAAAAAAGAAAAAGGAAGGAAGACACTACTTGGCTGCAGCTGCCGAAGCAAGAACCCAAACCCCAATCAAGGGTGTGGATGCCGCTACTTCGGATAAGATTGAGAAGGCCCAGAGGGCTGTTGGGCACGTCGAGTGGTGGCATGTGAATTTTGGGATTTTGCAGTCCAGCACATCTGTGTTGCTTTGGTTTTGTTTGTTTGGTTTTTCAGAATTATAATTTTTCTGTGGCATGTTAACTGGTGTACATCTTGTAACCTGTCTGGTGAGTAACCTGAAATGGGGGATGAGTTCTAGGTACTACATGTGTTTGCTGACTTGGGGCTAAAATTATTTCATATAGTATAATTATGGTTTGAGGGGCTCCTCTGCAGAAGCCTGGCAGGGTTGGGGAGGAAAGCATGCAGCTGGCCACGGTAGGCCCCAAACTGATAGTAGGAGGCATCTTCCAGGTTTAGGTGATGTCCAGGCTAGGTCATCAGAGCAGACGTCACAGGGATTGAGGTCAGAGCTCTAGCTTGTCATGATGAAGTTCATTGGCTTGGAAAAACAAATGCTGAAAGCCAGTTTTTAGAGTCTTTGTGCAAATGACCAAAGCCACTGAGTTGGTCAAGAAAAGTTGAGATATATAAACTTTTTTCAGAATGAAAGTGTCTCCTTGATTGTTGTCATTGTCAAAAGGAGGTCAGATACTTCTGATTTGGGAAATGTGTTCAAATTGAGTGTCCCCAGGTACTGGGGAACATCAGGGAACAAAGTGCTTGTACCCTTGGACCTCACATTCATAAGAAACTTAGAACAGTGCCTGACTGTAGTAAGGCAGGGGGAGAAATAACACCGATAGTGGTAAGTTCTGTAGAAAAAGCAAGAAGGGGGCTCTGGAAGATAGGGTGCTGGGGCTGCACTGCTGTCTTATAGAGGATGGTCAGGTGACATCTCTGATATAGTGACATCTGGGCAAAGATGGGTGTGTGGAATATACACAGGGCTATCTAGGGAAAGGACACTCCAGGCAGGCGGACAAGCAGGGCAGAGAGGCGAGGAACAGCCTGAGCCCCGAGTGCTGTGGGACAAGGCAGTAGACGGTGGGCAGAAGGAGCACTTTGGGAAGCAGTTTGAGGGTGTAACCAGAGGAGTGACAGGATCTGACCACATACGCAGAGGCTGTCCGGCTGCCGTGTTGAAAATTGATCACTGTGAGTAGAGCAAGGATGAGAGTGAGGGAAGCAGCCCGCGGAGAGCTGGGGTACTTGGGGGCCGAGTGGTCGCTGCGGCGCGGGCACGTGTGTGGACTGCATCCCGAAGGCGGTGCAGATGGGATACGCTGAGGGCCTGGGTGTGGATGTGCGAGGATTCGACCATGGTTCTGGGCCTCATGGCCTGAGCGCCTGTTTAGGGCGGTCATGTCATTTGTCAAACCGAGGCAGTTTTGAAAGTGAAAGGTGTTGGGAGCTCCGTGGCAGGCCAGTGGTTAGGGCTCCGAGCTTTCACTGCAGAAAGCACGGGTTTGATCCCTGGTTGGGGAACTAAGACCCCACAGGCCGCGAGGCATGGTGAAAAATGGGGAAAAAAGAAAAGAAAACAAAAGAGAGTGAAGGGTGGCCCTAGTAGTAATTAGTGTGGGATCATAAGTGTAAACCAGGACAGCTGAAGGCATTGAAGAGGTTTGGATACCCCGTGTTTATGCTGCGGTGGGAGCATTGAGGAGAGAGTCACCTGAGCATCGGGGAGTCTGAGGGAAAAAGCTTTCAGACCCAAGGACTCTTGGTCTGGGCCTGGAAGCATAGGCACAACTGCCCAGGCCCAGGGACTAAGGGTACAGTACGGACCCTGGGGTCCATAGGCAGGTAGAAGCGTGGCATGGTGGGGAGGGCTTTGGGGTGTTGTGAGAGAACAGGGAGGCAATGAGGGACATAGGAAGTGTGGCTGTGGAGGTCTTCATACGGCTTTGAAGAGTTTAAACTTGATTCTGTGTGTGTCCATGCTTCTCCACCTGGGGTCTTGTGTTCTGTGCTGTACCTAGATGCGCTCTAGGGTACCTGTTGCCAAGGAATGTATTGATGCATTCTGAATAGTCAACTTACTTGAATGTTTGACAGAAAAAGTATTTTTTTAGTTTTTAAAATGACACACCACTGGCTAAGGAAGTTTCCCACTTGGAGCTGCTTCTTGCCCTGTCCTGAGCCTCTGGAGCAATGCTGATATTCAAACTTAAAGTGCATCTGAACCCCTGGGGCCTTGTTAAAATGCAGATTCTAATCCTATGGTTAAGGACCTGACTTAGGCATTTCTCACAAGCTCCCAAGTAATGGCATTGCTGCTGGTTCAGGTACCATGCTTCGGGTAGCAAGGCCTTCTGAAGTTAAGGGTGGTTTGCTGAAAACTTTTGAAAAGCAGAGTAATGGAGACCCATGGAAAGGTTTGAGTAGGTCAACAACACTTTCCTGTTTGTGGTTTAGAAAATGCAAATATGGTCGCAGAAAATGGACAGGGCAGGGGTGTGCAGTGAAGGTGGAGGTGTCACTGCGGTAATTGCACAGAAAGGAAATGAGGGCCTGACCCACCTCCCGTGCCTGCTTGTGATGTCTGTCAAAATTGGAACTGCAGCCGCCAGTTTCAGATCCATCCCGCCGCCCAAGTCTGTCATCCTTGCTTAGTGAAAGGGTGATTGTGTCTGGTGCCATGGGTTACCCAGTGAATAATACCCGGGACCATTGTGAACGCAGCCAAACAGGGCGGGGGGTGCTAGAGTTGAGGACTGAGGGTCTGCACGTGCCCTCTCTAGGGGGGGACCCTACCCTCCATGGTCCCTGTCCTGGCCAGACAGTGGATGACAGTGCAGCAGTGTCAAGTGGAAAAGGGCAGCTGGTGGAAATACGGGGAATTCTTTGTGAGTCCCTATATTTGACATGGTGTCTGTTGAGGCAAACATGCTTTTAATTCAAAGAAATACATTTCTTTTCTTTTCTTTTTTTTTTTTTTTTGCAGTACGCGGGCCTCTCACTGTTGTGGCCTCTCCCGTTGCGGAGCACAGGCTCCGGACGCGCAGGCTCAGCGGCCGTGGCTCACGGGCCCAGCCGCTCCGTGGCATGTGGGATCTTCCCGGACCGGGGCACGAACCCGTGTCCCCTGCATCGGCAGGCGGACTCTCAACCACTGTGCCACCAGGGAAGCCCCATTTCCTTTCTTTAATAAGTGGTAATTGGGATTGTTACCTTTGCTTTCAGCAAACTCATGAAGGGGGAAATCAGTCTTAGGATATGAGTGGCATGGGATAGGTCAAATTCGAAGATCACTCAAGGGGCCAAAAGTGAAAACAGCATTGATCCTGTTTCTGCTGTTACCCCCCGAGCTGAGTTCCTATACCTGCTGGCCAATAACAGGATATTGGGTGTGTGAAATGAGAAGCAAAAGTCTGTATTAATAAGAATCTACTTGGGATCAGGCACTTAACATACCTTACCTCATTTTCACACATTTCAGGTGTCATTTTATTATCATTGTTCGGGTGGGGAAACTTGGGCTGAAAAAACTCTCAGGAACTTGCCCAGGAGCATCGAACTGACTGACGCCAGAGCTATTTCCATAACATCAGCTGGCACCTGGTGCACCTCTGCCTCTTGTCTCAGCAACCTGGTCTTCAGCAGTTTTCTAAACAGCAGTCCACGATGCTGAGCGCTCTATAGAGGGATGCAGCAGTGAGCATGGGTTGGCCTCGAGGATGTTGGGAATAGGCTGTGATGGACCCCGTCTAGGCTGAGGAGAAGTGTGAGGAATCCCTGGGGCTCGGTGGGATTAGGGAGCCCAAATGCAGGCGTCCCTCCTACTGAGGTCCCACGTTCCAGGTGTCTGTTGAGTCTCCAGCAGACACTGACCAGCTCGTTTCATAGAGTGCGTTCGCTTATGTATTTGTTCAGTTATTCATTCAGCAAATGTTTTGCTGGCGATGTACTAGGTCCCCGGGACACCACCAAGCAGTTGGTTCCCTAGTGAGAGTCACTGACTTGTTCATTCGCACACTGGAATATACATGGGAGAGCTAATATGTGCTAGACATTGTAGCCCCAACTCTTCCACAGCTGCCGCCTTCAAAGGGCTTGTACCATAGTAGGTGAGATGGCCAGTTTAACAGACCCTGCCACAGTGAGTGAGAAGTGCTGAGACTGAGCAAGTGGACGGGGTGGGAAACAGGAAGGCAGCATTTAACCCAGCCAGGGCGTGGGGAAGGCTCTAGATGATGGAAACTGTATGGAGTGGTGGGCAGGGGAGAGAAGGTGTGTGGAAGGTTCCAATCTGACTGGCCCCTATCCTCTTAGTACAGAACTGCTGAGGCCTCTGCATCTGGGTGTTTCCTCAGCTAAGCTAGTCCCTTGGACAAAGGCATTTTGGGTCTTGGGCACCATGATGGTGAACTGGCGACAGGTAGGTGCATGAAATTTGCACCTTGGGACCCAAGGGCAGTATCTGCTGTCTGAGCCCAGCAGGAGGGAAGATGCTCAGGGGAAGAGCTCCTGACTCGGCTGACGGTACAGCAGATAGTGGGTGGTGCAGACGGCATGGGCTGGGGTCGGAGGGCCAGTTCCACTCTCGGCTCTGCCCCTTGCTTATTAATGTGTCACCTTGGACAAGTGACCGTCTCTTTCTGAGCCAAAAAAAATGATGATTTTGCACTGTCTTGTCTTTGAGCTTTCTTGGGGAGTTGGCATTCCATTTGTTCGAGATTCCTGTAAAGTAACCAGCCACCTCGTGGACAATGTTAGCCCTGCCCCTTGAGGCGGAGCTTGGAGAACAGGTGTCTCAGGCCCTTTCGTAGTCTCTCGGGAATTTATTTTTATGGTCCAGCTACACTGGGACTTCCAAATAGGTTCTGTATTTGGACTTAGAGTTTCGTTAGGTGGCAGAAGATGCCTGGGTTCCAGGGAGACCCTGAGACATTCTCTCCAACTGGAAAAAGGCTACTGGACAAATGCCACCCCACGGTCATCTGGTAATACCCATGACATCATTCTTGGTTAGTTAAAGGCATCCTGAACTTGGGGCGGGCTGCACAGTCATTCTTACCATTTATTCAGTGTCCTGTGCATCACACCCATTTCACCCACATTCCTTACCTCCCACAGCCATAGTTGCATAAATACTCAGAGAAGAATGGATGAGAGTTCCTTAATGTGGCCCCTTAAATCATCCCTGTCTGATGTCCCAAGTCTTCTTACCTGCCTGAGCAGTCAGTCACGCAGGTGGAGGCTTTGTGGTGGTCACCTGCTCTAGTGGTGGATTTGTCCATCTCTCATTGTAGGTCTGTCAATGCTTTTTGGGTTTTTTTTTTAGTTTTTATATTTATTTTTTTGGCTGCGTTGGGTCTTCGTTGCTGCGCGCAGGCTTTCTCTAGTTGCGGTGAGCTGGAGCTACCCATTGCGGTGGCTTCTCATTGCAGAGCATAGGGTCTAGGCGCGCGGGCTTGTGTAGTTGTGGCTCGCGGGCTCTAGAGTTCAGGCTCAGTAGTTGTGGTGCACGGGCTTCAGTAGCTGTGGCACACGGGCTTCAGTAGTTGTGGCTCACGGGCTCTAGAGTTCAGGCTCAGTAGTTGTGGTGCACGGGCTTAGTTGCTGCACGGCATGTGGGATCTTTCTGGACCAGGGCTCGAACCCGTGTCCCCTGCACTGGCAGGTGGATTCTTAACCACTGTGCCATCAGAGAAGTGCAAGGTCTGTCAGGTTTTTGTTTGTTTGTTTTTAAAGACCTTTTTTTTTTTTAATTTATTTTTGGCTGCCTTGGGTCTTCATTGCTGCGCACGGGCTTTCTCTAGTTGCGGCGAACGGGGTCTACTTTTCGTTGCTGTGCGCGAGTTTCTCATTGCAGTGGCTTCTCTTGTTGCAGAGCAAGGCTCTAGGTGCATGGGCTTCAGTAGTTGTGGCCGCACGGGCTCAGTAGTTGTGGCTCGCGGGCTCTAGGGCACAGGCTCCGTAGTTGTAAGCACATTTATCCACAAAAAGATATATTGAAGATGGGACTTTCTTGGTGGCTCACAACTACGGAGCCTGCGCTCTTGAGCCAAAACTACTGAGCCCATGTGCCACAACTACCGAAGCCCATGCCCCTAGAGCCCGTGCTCCGCAACAAGAGAAGCCACCGCAATGAGAAGCCTACGCACCACAACAAAAAGTGGCCCCCTCTCGCCGCAACTAGAGAAAGCCCTCATGCAGCACCGAAGATCCAGTGCAGCCAAAAATATAAATAAATAAATAAATTTATTTTTAAAAAGATATATAGAAGAATATTCATAGGAGCTTTTTATAATAGCCCTAAAGCTAAAACAACATAAATGTTTATCAGCCAGAGAATAAGTAAAACAAATAAATTGTAGTATATTCCTTCAGTGGTAGATTAATTGTCTGTTGCTGCATAACAGATTACCCCCAAATTTAGCAGCTGAAAACAACAGATATCTATTATCTCACATAGTTTCAGCTTAGGACATTTAATTAGGCTGCAGTCATCACTGGGCTTGAATGGGGTTGAAGGATCCACTTCCTGTTGTTACTGGAAGGAGGCTGTTTTTTGCTGGCTGTTGGTTAAAGACCTCAATTCCTTGCTATGTAGTTTCTCAATAGATGTCCACAAGAAGTCAGAGCAAGTGATTTGAGAGAAAGAGATGAGACAGGCTGGGACCTGGGACCCTTTGCTGCTGTGTGCACACCTGGGCAGACATCTCCTCCAGCAACAAAATACAAAGAAAAGTAACTGCATGTCCTGCCAGTGCAGGGGACATGGGTTTGAGCCCTGGTCCGGGAAGATTCCACATGCTGTGGAGCAACTAAGCCTGTGCGCCACAACTACTGAAGCCCACGCGCCTAGAGCCCGTGCTCTGCAAGAGAAGCCACCGCAGTGAGAAACCCAAGCACTGCAGTGAAGAGTAGCCCCCGCTCGCCGCAACTAGAGGAAGCCCGCGCGCAGCAACGCAGACCCAACGCAGCCAAAAATAATTAATTAATTAATTTTAAAAAAAAGAAAACTGCATGCATGTGCAGTTGGGACAAATTATGGACAACAAGATACAAAAAGACCGAAAACCCAACTGCCAATTCTGAAGAGCCGGGAGCAAAAGCAGGGCACCGAGCATGCCCCTTGCACTCAACCCCACCTAAGGGGTGGGCAAACCTCCTAAGCCACCCCTCCAGCTGACCCCAGGACACACCTCTACCCTCACCCCATATAAGGAAGCAGCTCGCCCCCTGCCCCATCCCGGGGAGCGAGCAAGGGAACTTGTTACTTGTTCTCCCTACTGCTGCAGCAGAAACCTCAATAAAGCCTTGCCTGAATTTCTTATCTGGCCTCTTATCAATGTCTATAGATCAAGGAGGCCAAGAACCCTGGTGAGTAACAATAACACAACTCCTCTTACGACCTAATCCCTAAGTCACACACCACCACTTCTGCGTTTTTCTATTTATTATGAACAAGTCACTATGTCCAGTACACACTCAACAGGAAGGAATACGCAAGAGTGTGAACAACAAGAAATGGAGATCATTGGGGCTCATCTTGAAGGCTGGCTACCACAGTCTGCTCTCTGGCCACTAACGATTCATGTCCCTCCAACATGCAAGCCGCACGCCCACCCAAAGGCCCCCAAAGTTACATCCTGTTGTAGCCACATCTCCAAGTCCAGAATTTTGCTCTGTAGGTCAGATGTGGATGATCGTAGTTTCCTAACTCCAGCACCTAGACTGCAGTGCTACTTGATCTGTAGAACTTTAAAACTAAAGAGACAAGTTATATGCCCCTGACACATCCAATATACAGTTGTGAGACAGGCATAGGATAACCGTTCCAAACATTCCTATTCAAATAAGGGGTGAAATGGGAGGCACAAAGGAGTCACTGGGGCACAGTAATTCTGCAGTTCAGTCTCAGAGTCTACGAATAATTCTCCATGGCTCTCAACTCTATCATCTGGGCTCTTGGTTCCGCCCTTTGAATCATACTTCCTTTTTCATGATAGGTAGCATGTATTTACAGATGAGTAATTTCCTCAGCATGCTTCATGCTTCTAGAAATTTGGGGTGTCCAGAGGCGTTTCATTTTGTACCATCTCTGTCCCTTCTAGCTGCGGTGTTTCTTCTAATATGATGGTCTTAAAATACTTCATAGGTTTCCTTTGAATCTCATTGGGGTTCACTCTATTGGACCAAAGTCCCAAAGACCCTATTGTTTGAGAGTCTCCGAGAGGCACATCTTTAATCTCTTTAAAGAGTTGCTATTCTGGGGCTTCCCTGGTGGCGCAGTGGTTGAGAATCCGCCTGCCAATGCAGGGGACACAGGTTCGATCCCTGGTCCGGGAAGATCCCACATGCTGTGGAGCAACTAAGCCCGCGAGCCACAACTACTGAGCCTGCGTGCTGCAGCTATTGAAGCCCGTGCGCCTAAAGCCCGTGCTCCACAACAAGAGAAGCCACCACAGTAAGCTGCTCACCGCAACTAAGAGCAGCCCCCGCTCACTGCAACTAGAGAAAGCCTGCGTGCAGCAATGAAGACCCAACACAGCCAAAAATAAATAAAATAAAGTTTAAAAAAAAGAGTTGTTCTGACTGAGTGGTACTTTGAGCTGCCATCTTTGATTTTTCTGAGTTTTTTAAAAAAGATTTTACAACATTTGCCTCTCTGTTTTCTAAGTTTTCCCCGTTCAACCCATAATGATTGATCAACTGGAAAATGGGAGGAAATTTTTTTAGACAAAGATGATGTTTTCTTATTTAACAATAAATTGGGCAATCAAAAGGGAGGGGATTTGATGAATTACAATTAGTTTTAGGGCAGGACAAGAAAAAATTTTTAAATACAGTTCTCTCTGCCTATGTGGGCCACTATCCCTCTTTAGTATGCATTGTGCATCTGCATTTTACAGTAACAAGATTCCCTTAGAAGATGCAGGAGTGCCTGCTTGCCAAAAAAATAAAAAAGCAATTTTCTCCTGGCACTAGCGAGGTAACTCCTTAGGAGAAAACATTCCTCTTCAATCCTGTAAGGCAGGGGTCCCCAACCCCACCGGTCCTTGGCCTGCTAGGAACCGGCTGCACAGCAGGAGACGAGCGGCAGGCCAGTGAGCGAAGCTTCGCCTGCCGCTCCCGCCGCTCCCCGTCGCTCGCGTTACCACCTGAACCATCCTACGCCCCCGTCCGTCTCCCATGAAACCGGTCCCTGGTGCCCAAAATGTTGCAGACCGCTGCCGTTAGGGGTCATGATGACCCACTGCTTGCCTTGCACGTGCAGATCTGGGCTATGTAAACCGTCAATATGTTACTTTGATGTATAATCCTTTGTCTCAAAACCATATAATTGTGCTTTGACTTCTAAAAGGTGGAACAGTTCTCAGAGCTTTCTGAAAGACTGTCTCCCAGGTTATAATCCTCAGGTTGGCTCAAATGAAATTTTCCATTTCTTTCTTTGATTGACTGTTGATTAAGAGGTATTTTACAGTCACAACTCCTTTTTTCTGGCAGTACCCTGGATTTGATCTTTACTATAAAGCTATTTCTTAATTTTGTTTCTTTTTTAAAAAGATTTTTTTGATGTGGCCCATTTTTAAAGTCCTGTCACAATATTGCCTCTGTTCCAGGCCTTGGCTTTTTTTTTTTTTTTTTTTTTTGGCCACAAGGCATGCGGGATCCCAGCTCCCCAACCAGGGATCGAACCCGCACCCCTTCTGCACAGACTTTTCATTGCGGTGGCTTCTCTTGTTGCAGAGCACGGGCTCTAGGCGCGCGGGCTTCAGTAGTTGTGGTATGTGTGATCAGCAGTTGTGGCTCGCGGGCTCTAGAGCCCAGGCTCAGTAGTTGTGGCGCACGGGCTTAGTTGCTCCGCACCATGTTGGATCTTCCCGGACCAGGGCTCAATCCCGTGTCCCCTGGATTGGCAGGCGGATTCTTAACCACTGCGCCACCAGGCAAGTCCCAGCACGTTGGGGTTTTTTTTTCCCCCAACATGTTCATGTTTTTTTCCGACACGCTCTGAGCGTGAGCACCTGTGCGCGGAGAGCGCCGCGCGCGTGCATGAGCGTTCCGAGGCTGGAAGCAGAGATGGGTGCGCGTGTACGTGCGCGGGGCAGAGGAGGCCAGTAGCAAGGGCGGGTGTGCGTGCGTGTACGTGCTCGCGCAGAGGCTGGAAGTAGTGCTGCGTGCTCTGCGTGCGCATGCGCGCGCACAGGCTGGAAGCGGGGCTGGCGTTCCGGGTCAGTTGCGAGACATGGAAGGTTTCGCGGAGGGCAGCAGGCTGCCGTGCGAGGGGCCGGCCGAGGAGGCCGAGCCCCAGGTGGCGGCCTGGAGCGGGGACAGCGGTAACGTGTCCCAGAGCCACAGCAGCGCGTCGGTGCCGTGGGAGGATGAGGGCCCGGAGTCGGGCGCGCCCAGCCGGGACCTGCCGCTGCTGCGCCGCGCCGCCTCGGGCTACGCCGCCTGCCTGCTGCCTGGCGCGGGGGCGCGGCCCGAGGTCGAGGAGCTGGACGCGAGCCTGGAGGACCTGCTCACCAGGGTGGACGAGTTTGTGGGCATGCTGGACATGCTGCGCGGCGACTCTTCCCACGTGGTCAGCGAGGGCATGCCTTGCATTTACGCCAAGGCCACCGAGATGCGGAGAGTGTACAGCAAGATCGACCGGCTGGAGGCCTTCGTCGGGATGATCGGCGCCAGTGTAGCCAGGCTGGAGGAGCAGGTCTCCAGGGCGGAGGCCGAGCTGGGGACGTTCCCCAGTACGTTCAGGAAACTCCTGCGCACAATTAACGTGCCCTCCTTCTTCAACAAGGCGCCCTCCAGCAGGTCCCAGGGGACCAGCTACGAACCCCCCGTCGTGTTTCGAACCGAAGACCACTTTCCTTGTTGCAGCGAAAGATCTCAGGTCTGAGTCCGCGGGACAGCGCTGCCAGAGGACGGGTCTGAAATTCTCTCGGGTAGTAATCAAACCAGTTGAAAATCCTGTAACTAGACATACATGATGTTGGAGTATGAAATTGTAGAGTTTATTTTTTGCACACTTGATTTCTCAGTATCTTCATCATTTCACGAAGGATGTGTGATTTTCTACGCCTTCCAGTTCAAACTTGAAGCTTCAAAGCTGCTTGGTGGAGGGCATCGGGGAAGCAAAATGAATGAACTTACCTGGGCACTGTGGCCCATATTTTTATGGATTTTACAGCTCAACTAACAGTATTACCTTTTCAAGATTTGTATATTTGTATACCCTTAGGAAAACTGAGCCTTTAAAGCCTTGTTAATTCGATCCTAATAGTGATTCAGTTTTCAATAGCTTACTTCTAGGATAGGTGGTAAGTTATTTAAAATTATATTAAACTTTCCATATAATGGATTGCAAACCGAAGGAAATTATACAATTTCTGAGAAAACGTATTGATTTATTGCAACTCATTCTGAAGTTTTTTTGAAAGTATGACCTCACAGTCTAAGTTTGTCCATAGCAAACGTGTCTATATGATTCCCAACGTTTGGTTTATAATTAAATATTAATAAAAAATTTAAATTTTATTGGAAAGTGTTTCCATCTGAAAAGGACGGTACGTATTTTCCTTTTTGCTTGTTTGAAAATAGACACGTTGAGTATCTGATTTAGGGAGTGGGATAAAGAAAGTTCACAGCATTAAATATTTATTTCTCCTCAAAGTGAACAGTTAAGTTATTTGTGTGGTAACATGACTGCTATTAGGATTTTGTTCTTTCACCCTGACCACGTGGAATCTTAAAGATCCCTTGCAGGTACAACAGGCTTTGATCTTGATTTTAATCTGTTTTATAAGGTGGTCCTCCTAGGTAGTAGAACTCAAGCATAGAGCTTAGGTTGCTTTTGTGTCATTTATCATAGATCTTTGAGGTATTCTCAGCTGTGCATTGTGAAAAATCTGATTGTGTAATCTCCAACCTTAGCTTTCATGGACCTTCTGTGTCACACATTTATATATATATATATATTTTTTTAAATTTATTTTATTTTTGGCTGCGTTGGGTCTTTGCTTCGCGCAAGCTTTCTCTAGTTTCGGCGAGCGGAGGCTACTCTTCATTGTGGTGTGCGGGCTTCTCATTGTGGTGGCTTCTCTTTTTGCAGAGCGCGGGCTCTAGGTGCGTGAGCGCAGTAGCTGTGGCTCACGGGCTCTAGAGCGCAGGCTCAGTAGTTGTGGCGCACGGGCTTGGTTGCTCCGCGGCATGTGGGATCTTTCCAGACCAGGGCTTGAACCCGTGTCCCCTGCATTGGCAGGCGGATTCTTAACCACTGCGCCACCAGGGAAGCCCTGGAAGATAATTTACATCATTATCTGTGCACCTTATATCTAAGGGACCTTGGGTTCTGAAATTCTCTTAGTCGTTCGGTGTTGTTTCTGAGGTTTCTACTAGAGATTAGTGCAGGGCCTCATTGGGAATGGGGACTGGAAGCTGGTTTGCATAGTACAAGACAGATGTTAGACCCAGGTCATTTTTCTGTCTCCAGAATGGAGGTTGGGGGAGCCAGGCACACCCCGCTCTGTTTGGCACTGCCCCCTTCACCTTCTCCTGGTTCCCTCCTCTCCCACCCCTGACCAGCTGGAGAGTTAAGAGGGCCCTTCTGGATCTCAGAAAACTGTCCTTCCACCTCTTATGAAGTCAGTAGCAAAGTTGGGAGGGAGGCCCCCAGTACTGAGGCTGGGGGAGAGCGGGGTGTGTTGTCATTCTGGTGACTCCTGCAGACTGTGTCTGCTGCCGGGGTCTAGAGTTCCCCCACCTTCTAGAAGAATAAGCAGGGATGGGCATGAGGTCGCATAAAGGCTGAGAGGAGCACACCACCCGTCACCCTAGAGACAATTAGCTTTTTTTTTTTAATTTTAGTTGGAGTCTGGTTCATGTACAATGTTGTGTTTCTGCTGTACAGCACAGTGAATCAGCTATACGTATACATACAACCACTGTATTTTTTAGATTCTTTTCCCATATAGGTCATTACAGAGTATTGAGTAGAGTGCCCTGTGCAATTCGCTTGTTCTTCATTCCTACACGCAAGAGCACAGTAGCCACTTAGAGATTTCAGGAGTACCTAGGACATCCCCTCATGCGTCCAAAGGCAGCCTCGGGCGTACAGGAGTCGCCCTGGAAGCACACATAAAATTGGGTGCTATTTATTCACACATAAAATTCACACATGTGGAACTTCCTTGGTGGCGCAGTGGCAGAGACTCCACGCTCCCAATGCAGGGGGTCCGGGTTCGATCCCTGGTCAGGGAACTAGATCCCACATGCATGCTGCAACTAACAGTTCGCATGCCACAACTAAGGAGCCCACATGCAGCAACTAAGACCCAGAACAACCAAATAAAGAAATAAATAAAATTCACACGTGAAATAAGGTGGTTAAGTACCTTGTGGCTTTTTATCCTCCAAGCCAGAACTTTCAGGAATATGAGCCTTGGACCGTATGTGAGGAGGTGTGTCCATCATGAACCTGAGAGTAGGGGTCCTAGAGTCACACAGCTCGGGACATACGAAGGACATACTGAGAGGAAAAAACTAATAATGGTCTGAACTTAAAGTTTTAAACTAGCTTAGCTAAACAGCTGTCAGAAGGGACAGCATAGGAAGAGGTGAAGCGTTATTTCGTAAGGATTTCTTCCAGCTGCTGAAAGTGACTAAGGAGAAAGGTGGGCTCAGGGTGGCAGATGGGATCCACGTCACCAGCCGGATGGCTGGTGACACAAGTAACAAGCAAATGCGGCGCAGCTGCGATTCTCAACTTGTTACTGACTTAGGAAGAGGTGGAAGGACAGTTTTCTGAGATCCAGAAGGGCCCTCTTAACTCTCCAGCTGGTCAGGGGTGGGAGAGGAGGGAACCAGGAGAAGGTGAAGGGGGCAGTGCCAGCTAGAGCAGGGTGTGCCTGGCTCCCCCAACCTCCATTCTGGAGACAGAAAAATGACCTTGGGCCAACATCTGTCCTGTCTGCCTCGTCACCCCTGCTTTCTTTACCAGGAACTTTGCCTCGTGAACTCATGGCAGTATCTTCTGAAGACTTTGCCTAGGAGTGATGTGCTGTGAATAGTAAGAGCGCACATCCAATTCATCAGTGTGCCTCCCAGCACCCCCGAAAACATCCTCAGTGCGTCCTCTGTGTCTGTCCCCACCGCCGCCCCGTCTCACCTGGGCCACTCAGCCCTCTCTTAAGTGGTTTCCTGCTTCCCCCATCCCCTCTCCAAGCCACTTTTCATATAGCACACAGTGGCGCAAGGGGTCTTTCCAGAAATCAAATATATTGAGTTTTGCCTGAAACGCCCATCAGTTTCTCTTGTTATGTTTGAATAAAATCCGAAGTCTGTCCTATGGCCTGCCGGGCCTGCAGGATCTGGCCCCTACGCCCTCGCTGGTCCTGGGCCTCTCTCCTCTCACTCATTCACATCTCTCCAGCTTCACCTGGATCCTGGGAGATGCCCAGCGTGTTCCCCTCATAGCACTCACCACCACTGTGTCTGGGTCGTTATTAGATGGCTGTCGGCCCACCTCCAGGCGGGCATGGGCTCTGGCAGTCCCACTTCTCCTCGGCTGTATTCTCACCGTGCCCGGCACACTCAGATACCTGTTGAATGAATGACTCACACTGGCGGAGAGGATGAACATCTAGACGAGAGCCAGGCACCCCAAAAGGAATAGGAGGCAAAGCAGATACGGTAACTCAATCACATGTTTGCTGGGAAATCAATCACCACAGGTGGGCTGAGGACCCCAAGGGAAATCTCCCAAGAGCTTGACAGGCCAGTGGGAGACAAGGTCAGACACCAACCTAATCCAATCCAAATTTCATGGACGGAACTTGCTAAACCCGTACAAGCAATCCTGTGGGCTCCCGCGCCTCAGGGATATTGGTATAGAACTTGCAGAACTATCTAAAGAGACTCTGAAAAAGTAAAAAACTTAAAAACTATTTGTTAAAAAAAATATTTTACAAAGTGACCTAAATCCTTAGTCCCAGTAATAGAAAAGGAAATGCATTTCTTCTAGAATGAGAGATTTTTCGTTACGATTTTCATCCTCAAAGGGGAGGGGTCAGTCTGTGGTCACATGAGACCCTGGAGCCAGAGGAAGGGAATAACCGGGAACTGTCGCCCCTGTAACTACGGGATTGCCCTCGGCTGCAGGAGCAGCTCCTTTCCAGCAGAGGGAGCTGTGGGAACAGGAACAGCCGCCTGAAAGCAGCTGGTCCAGCCCAGCCTTCGGGAAATAAACACACCAGCACCGGGCAGTCAGAGCCACCAGGCCCTGTCTGCCCAAGGGGCTCACAGTGTGAGGACCACAGCTGTACTCCAAGGCACTGCTGGCTGCTCTTCTTGCCCGGGGCATGGGAGGGTGGACGTGGTAGCTGAGGGCAATGCCCCTCACCCTGCTTGCTGTCCTCGCAGCTCTTCTCTCTACCTCTCTACCGGAATGAGCATCCTCCTTTATTTGTTTGCTTGTTTTTTCTGTCTCCCCTGCTAGGACAATCTTTGTCCGTTTTGTGCAGCCCTGGATCAGTGGCCACCATGCTGGGTGCAGGGTAGGCACTCCAAACGTGTCTGCTGGATGAATGAAAGGGGACAGACAGGAGGATGAGCAAGACGCAGAGAACCAGGAGGGCGGAAATGGCGAGGGCTACATCCTTCAGGTTCCTCCGATGTTAATTCAGCTCCTTGTCCTGGCAAAACCAGAAAAACGATTTCAGTCTTTTCTCGGGAAAAAAAAAAAAAGCAGCCCCCCCCCCCACACACACGCTACCTTCCTTCCCCCTCACCCCCAAATATCTGTCACTTTCTAGACTGTGAAATTGCTTACCCATAGACTTTCTTAATAGCACATTGTTCCCTGTGACACTATTAATTGAGACAGGAACCAGCAGGATGGGAGGTTTGGGGGGGTGATGTGCTATTAGTGATGTCACAATTCTCAGTAGTTTGGGACACCTGAGTTTCAGGTGCCAGCACTATTGCTTTATAAGATTGTTCAGGAAGGCATCTGAGTTGTGAATGTAAGTGTTCTTTTATTTTTGTTAACTGATTTTTTAGTTCAATCATTGTTTTTATTCTTTTTTCCAAAAACAATTGTGGTGAAATACACATAACATAAATCTACCATTGTAACCACTTTTCAGTGTCCAGTTCAGTGGCATTAAGTACTTTCACACTGCTGTGCAGCCGTCACCACCATGCATCTCCACAGCTCTTCATTTTGCAAAACAGAAACTCCGTCCCCACGAAACACCTCTGCACTCCCTCCCCTCCCCAGCCCCTGGTGGCCACCATTACAGTTTCTGTCTCTGTGGACTTGACTGCTCTAAGGAAGGACCTCATACGAGCGCATTCACATAAGTATTTGCCTTTTTGCGACTGGCTTGTTTCACTGGGCATAAGGTCTTCAAGTTTCATTCCTGTTGTAGTGTGTGACAGGATTTCCTTCCTTTCGAAGACTAAATCATATTCCATTGTATGGGTAGACCACACTTTGCTTATCCATCCATCTGTTTTTTTGTTTTTGTTTTTGGCCATGCCGTGTGACTTGCGGGAATCTTAGTTCCCCAACCAGGGATCGAACCCGGGCTCACAGCAGTGAAAGTGTTACCGAGTCCAACAGGCCAATAAATCGGGAGATGAGGTGATGAGGCAAAAGGAATATGACTTTATTTGGAAAGCCGGCAGACTGAGAAGATGGCAGACTAATGTCTCCAAAACACCATCTTCTCAGGGTTTGGATGCCAGTTTCTTTTAGAGAACAGACAGGGAGAGGAGGTGGGGAAGTAAAGTAAAAAGACCATAAGTCTAGCAAATATCTCCTAGAATGGCCAGCTTCGGGGAGGGGTGTGTTAATTTCATCTTTCTTGCAGCCATTCACAGGTGGACAGGGTCAGGACGCTTCCCTGACCAAAGGCACTTTGGTTTAACATTCAGACAGAGTGGCAGGGTTCCCCGAAGCAGGCCATTATGTAGAGGCTGTATCCTTTCAGCGAACAAAAGCAACGGGAAGCAAAGGTGAAAGTAAAGAAGCAGATCCAGCATGGAGCCAGGATGGGCTCTTTCCTGTTTCAAAAACACCAAGTCCTAACCACTGGGCCTCCAGGGAATGCCTGATAGCCATCCACCTGTCGATGGGCACTTGGGCGGCTTCCACCTTTTGGCCATCGTGAATAACACTGCTATGAACATGGGGGTATAAATATCTCTTTGAGATCCTGTTTTCGATCTTGTGGGGTAAGTACCTGGAAGTAGAACTGCTGGATCACATGGTGGTTCTATTTTCAGTTTTTTTGAGGAACCACCATACTGTTTCCCACCCAGCTGTTCCATGGACATCCCCACCATCAGTGCACGAGGGTTCCAGTTCCTGCACATCCTCACCGACACTTGTTCTGACAGTGGCCATCCTGATGGCGTGAGGTGGTGAGGAGGTAAAGGTTTCTCAGGGTAGATGGTGATGGTGATGATGGGGAAGCGCCACCAGGGATAACAACCACCGTAGCGGGCGCTCCGTGCGCCTGCCTTCCTGTTCACCTTCTCCCCCACCACCCAGGGGGAGGAGTGATTTATCAGGGTACTGTGTGCGAGCCTCGGGCACCCCTGGTTCATTTCTCAGCTGGGTGGAGTTACGGAATTACAGCCATTCTGTAATTACAGCCGAAGTGAGGTGATACCGCCCTGTGTTTTTTTTTTTTTTTTTTTTTTTTTTTTGCAGTACGCGGGCCTCTCACTGCTGTGGCCTCTCCCGTTGCAGAGCACGGGCTCCGGACGCACAGGCTCAGCGGCCATGGCTCACGGGCCCAGCCGCTCCGCGGCATGTGGGATCTTCCCGGACCGGGGCACAAACCCGCGTCCCCTGCATCGGCAGGCAGACTCTCAACCACTGCGCCACCAGGGAAGCCCCGCTCACTGTGATTTTTTTTTTTTTTTTTTCCTCACTGTGATTTTGATTTGCATTTCCCTGGTGACTAGTGATACTGAGCATCTTTTCGTGTCCCTGTTGGCCATCTGTGCTTTACTCTGGATTTTCTCTTCTTTTTCTAAAAGCTGACATGATTGAGTTTAGATGTCTTCTAATAGATACATTCAATTCTATAAATTTCCGTCTGAGAACTGCTTTCACTGCATCCCACAAACTCTAGTAAGTTGCATTTTCAGTCTCATTTAGTTCAAAATCTTTTAATATTTCTCTTGAGATTTCTTCTTTGACTCACGTGTTATTTAATCTCCAAGTATCTTGGCCTTTTCCTACCATCTTTCTGTTACTGATTTCTAGTTGAATCCCATTGAGATCTGAGAGTATACATTATATGATCTGTATTCTCTTATTTTTTTAATCTTTAAAGTTTTATTTATTTATTTTTTCTAGCCACACCGCACAGCTTGCAGGATCTTAATTCCCCGACCAGGGATCGAACCCATTCCCCCCTGCAGTGGAAGCATAGAGTCCTAACCGCTGGACCGCCAGGGAATTCCCAATCTGTATTTTAAATTTAAGGTGTATTTTGTGGTCTATCTTGGTGAAAGTTCCATGTGAACTTGAGAAGAGTGTATATTCTGCTGTTGTTGGATGAAGTACTCCTAGCATTTTTATTTTGAAGTAGTTTTAGACTTGCAGAGAAGTTGCGAAAATAATTCAGAGAACTCTCCCGTGCCCTTCACCCAGCTCCCCCAGTGACAGCATCTTACAAAACCATAATGCGATGGCCAAGACCTGGAAATTGACACTGGCATGATACTACTAACTAAACCACAGACCTTACTTGGATTTCTCCTGTTTTTCCATGCACTTACTTTTCTCTTTGTATATAGTTCTATGAATTTTATTGCACATAGATTTGTGTAACCACCACCCCAATCAGGACACAGAACTGCTCCATCATTCCAAAAAAATCCCCTTATGCTATTCCCTATGGCCATGCCCCCCCATCCCAACCCCTGCAACCACTGATCTGCTCTCCACAGTACCATACACACACACACACACACACACACACACACACACACACACACACACACACACACACACACCACACACACACATAGTTGTTGTTAATTTTGAGAGTGTTATGTAAATGGAATCACAGCATGTGCTCTTTTGACGGTGGCTTTGTCCACACTGCACAAGCCCCTGAGCTCCACCCAGGCTGTGTCCAGAGTTCATTCCTTTTGGTCTCATGAGTCTGTCTTCCCTTCTAGGGAAGAGGCCTTGACCCCTTTCCTCTCCCCCAGGTTCCAGGCTCTGTGCTGGCTGGATGCTCTGCTCCAGGCACCAGAACCCTGGGCTCTGTGGCCTCAACTCCCAGGGGCCCTGGCCAGCGATTCCCTTCTGCCTCTCTCCACATTCCACAGCCAGCATAGACTCTACCAGCTGAGGACCCAGAGGTGATCCCCACTTTTCAGATGGGGAGCAGAAGCACAGAGAAGATGTCATTCGCTTCTGATCTGGCTGTGAGCGGAGGTGCCCTGCATACTGGAAAAGCACTCCAGCCACGCCCCCGTCCCCCCACTCCCGGGATGGCCCAGGATGGAGAAGGCCTCTGGCAGGTGATACCATCCATGCTGAGACCTGAACCAGGAGAGGGAGACAGCCCGAGCGTGATGGGGAGCAGAGCAGGGAACAGGGAACAACAAGGGGTGGCACCAGTGCCTCGGTGAGGTTTCGAGTGAGGATGGAGACGAAGGCCCTGGTGTCGGGTGTTTCTCCCCTGCGTGTGGGGATTCCACTTCCTGGCCATTTGTCCTGACTTCCACTAGATAAACCTGGGACAGTGACAGTGGAGCTCACCCAGGACCCTTGCACAGAGAGAGAGGACAGAAGGCCACACTCTTTCAGGTGGAGATACACGCACGTGTGCGTGTCTGCGCATGTGTGTGTTGAGACGCAGTCCCCTGCATACTGAAGTATAGAGGACTGTGAGGGCTGTGGGAGACCCAGCCACGGGGAGCGAGAGGCTGAATCTCGAGAAGGCAGGGAATGGCAAACAACGGGTGGTACAGTGAAACGTCTGAGTGACTGGTTCAAGGGCCAGACTGCGTGGGTTCAAATCCCAGCTCCACCACCTTGCAGCTGTCTTCCCCTGGGAAACAGTTTCCCCATCTATAAAATGTCAATGATCATACTCATAAAGGATCACGGGAGGATTCAATGAGCTAATCGATTTTCTGGCCCGTAGTTAGCACTTCAGGAGGGCAGGACTTAAATTTCCTGGAAGGGAGCAGGGAGGGGACCTGCTCTCGGCCACACCCAGCTACGTCAAGGCTCCGACTCCAGGGTGCTTTCTGCATCTCAGTGTTCCCATTGTATTTTATACTTTTTTATGTTTCCTCCCAGGCTTAGAATCAGCTGGGATAAAAAAAAGTACTCACTGCTGGATGAAAATGCATGGATAAGAGCTGGCCCACTCCTTTCAGACTCTCCTAGCCTTTGAGATGATTGAGGCCCAGAGAAGTCAAGGAAAGTATCTAAGGTCACACAGCCTATTTATTAGTGGCAAAAATGGAAGTTGGACCCAGGCAGGCTGGTTCCAGCATCTGAGCTCTTAGCCACGCCCCTGGATGGTCTCATTTCTACAGGCAATTCTTTATTCATTCACTCAACAAACACTGTTTTGAGTTCATGACACGTGCTGGGTGCTGGTCTGGGCATGGAGGACACAGATGTGAATAAGACCCAGTCCCTGACCTCAAGGGACAGTGAGGAGAGAGACAGCTAAAGAGTCATCTAGGTTGTCACAAGAAAAAACTTGGCCTTCTATATGAGGTCCGGGGTTGGGGTGGGCAGTCAGGGAAGGCTCCCTGGAGGAGGTGATGACTGAGCTGAACCTTGCCGGATGAGTAGAAGAGAGAGATTTGAGGGGAAGGGCAGTCCTGGCAGAGGGAACAGCAAGTGCAAACACACAGAGACAGAGACAGAGAGAGCATGTAATACAGTGGGGTCATAATTGTGCAATCAACTTATGATAATTCAGTTTGGCAAACTGCATTTTACATTCTTAAAAGAAAAAGAAGTAGGCTAAGCACGAGATGGGAGCAAGGAGCCTGCAGCTGGGCTGTTGGTCTGGCTCCCACAGGGCTGCAGAACCTGGGCCTCTTGTTCTGCTGATGCTGGACTTAAAGTGGTGGGAACCTCTGGGCTCTTGACAATTTGAGGTTGAGGGGGAGGATGGGGGTGGGTGGGGCCTCCCAAGCCACTTCAAAGACTGTGGCCTTTATCCTGGAGACCACGGGAGTCACTGATGGCTTCCTCAAATAAGTCAGAGTGGACTTTAACCCTGTGACCATCCGGTCACCCCACGGCCACTCAGCAGGTCCAGTCAGTACCACACTACCTCTAGTGGAGATCTCTAAGGATGTCACTGATGGGAGGGTCACCAGGATGACCGAGACTGACGACATAAATGTGCGCTGACCCCACTCTGCGGAACCTGCCGAGGTTCAAGAGTTTGCCCGCTGGTCCAGGAGAGGCAGGGTCAGCCCCGCCCCGGCTCCCCACCCCCCGTCCCCCCACCGCCGTCCACACCGGCTCTCAGGCCTCGGCTCCTGGACATGCCGCCTCTGGCCACTAGGGGGCAGCGTCCTGCAGTGGAACTGGCGTCCCACACGTGAGGGCCTTGAGCGAGTACCCTGGGCCTCAGTTTCCTCTTCTGCAAGCTGCAGCGGGGCTATGTGGGCTCAACAGAGCAGCAGAAACGTCCTGAGAACCTGCTGGGGGCTGGCCCTGTATCTTCCTAAATGACCCTCCCTACACAGCTCCCACCAAGCAGTCGGGGGGGGGTCCATGCCCCCCACCCCTTGGAGCGCCCCTCCGCCTGTTTTTTGGCTGATGGCATGTGGGATCTTCGTTCCCCCACCAGGGATGGAACCCGCACCCCCTTTAGTGGAAGTGCAGAATCCTAACCACTGGACCGCCAAGGAAGTCCCAGACCGCCTACATCTTGAAGTGGGTGCTGCCCCCCCTGCTAGCCCACGTGGAGGGCCCACTGGACAGCCAGCATCGACCGCGCGACCTGAACAAACCTCCAGGTGACTCCAGCTGAGGCCCCAGACAAGCCCAAACTCCCAGCCCACGGAATCTGTGAGTTTGAGAAGTGGTGGTTTCAGGCCACGAAGTCTTGGGGTAATTTGTTCCACAGCCAGAGTAATGGGACCCCCCATCCTACCCTTGGGAGGGGAGCAGCCCAGGAGTGGGACAGCAGAGTCACCCATCCCCACTGTGACCAGCGCTGGGCAGGGGAAGCGCAAGGGCCTGGGAGCTGGGCGGAGGGGACGGGACCCTCCCCCTCCCCCTCCCCCTCCCCCCTCCCGGTGGAGCAGCCGCGGCAAGGATGCCGGCAGAGAGTCCGCAGGAGCACAGGCAGGGAGAGATTCCTGAGAGTGCCAAGTCCAAAGTCGGGGGAGGCGAGAGGTGAGGGAGAGAAGGGGCGGGCCCAGCGGCCTTGGAATTTGTCCCCAGGAAGCTCTAAACAAGGCGAAGGGCGGGGCGGACTGGGGTGGATTTGATTGAGAGACTCTCTGAGGACGGGAGAGGGAGTGGGGGGAGTGGGGGAGGGTCCCGGTCAGAGGCCAGTGAACTGTGAGGTTACAGCCCATAAACACTGGATCCCCCTTCCCAGGTAGGTGGGTCCGCCTTAGGGTGGGGACATTCTGCAGGCTCCCCCCTCCCCTCCCCCCTCTCTCCCCTCCCCCCTCTCTCCCTACCCCCGCCCCCCAGGCTCCGTTCCGTTTCCTGCCCAGCAGCCTTCCAGGGGCTGACCCAGCTCCCCAGACCCTTGACCCCATGAAGGAAATGCCCCAGACTGAAGCAGGCGCTCTGTTCTGGTCACTGACAGGGGGCACTTAGAGGGTACTTTTCCCCGACAGTTGCAGGGAGTAAGCCCACCCCGCGCGTCGTCGTGACCAAGTCGGATTTCTCAATGCCCCCTGGAACAACCAGACACACACACGCGCGCGCACACACACGCACCCCATGGTGGTGAAATACATGGGGACAGGGCTCAGACAGGCCTGGGTTCCATCCCTGTCCATCATTTACCAGCTGTGAACCCGGCCAAGTCCCAGACCCTCTCTGACCCTCAGTTTCCTCGTCTGCAGAGGGGGGTTTCTAAAGGCAACTGCTTCCTGGGATTGTTGAAGAGCACCTGAGCCCCGGGGCACAGAGGCCCTCACGTGGTCGGCATTATTCACCAGCCAGCACCTTTCAAGTAAGGATTTTAGAAATTCTCTCTGAGCTAGCGGAGGGAGGAGGAGGTGTTGCCGAAGTATCAGCTCCCCTGGGCACCGGGCCGAACAGAAATAGAGACAAGGATTTTGGAGGAAGAGAGAGATGGCTTTATTTTTCTGCCAGGCAGAAGGGAAGACACAGCAGGCTAGCGCCTCCAGAGCTGTGCCCCCCCTCCTTGGGAATCAGGGAAGATTTTATATGTGAGGCTCGCAGTCCGGGGGTCTGTGATAAGGATCAAAGTAGCGAAGGTCTCGCATTCTTCCTTTCCTTTGCATTATTTCAGAACAGTCATAGCTGGCGTCACAGCCCCATTAACACTGGATCCCCCTTCCCAGGTAGGCGGGTCTGCCTTAGGGTGAGGGGATTACCATACAATATAGGGTGGTAACAATTACCATACAGTATAACCTAAGAAGATTTATTACACATTTGACAACACTTCCCATGTAATTTTTTTTTTTTTTTTTTTTTTTTTTTGCGGTACGCGGGCCTCTCACCGCTGTGGCCTCTCCCGTTGCGGAGCACAGGCTCCGGACGCGCAGGCTCAGAGGCCATGGCTCACGGGCCCAGCCGCTCCGCGGTAATTGGGGTCCGACAGTCTGGTAATTGCGTCCGCTTGCCTCTGGTTTATTGGCCGGTGACCTTGTTTCTGAAATGCAAAAACTATAGGGGGTGATTTCTTACGAGGGGCATATAGAATGTAAGTGCCCGGACATAATAAGGTTAGGGGGTGAGAGGCACGGGATGTAACTCACACAGAGTTAGGGGTGATGGGTACCGAATGTGAATTACACAGTGTCAGGGAGTGAGGTTAGCTTTCTAAAGTACAAATCTAGTTACTACAAATTAGTGACAGTTAAAAGTAAACCAAGGCGTGATTAACTCTTTCAGGCCAGGTTATGTTTCTTCTCTAGCCTATTCACTGTTCCCTTTATTTTCCTTGTTCTCAGGGGAGGGAAAACTTCATTTCTATTTTTGCTGCAACAAATTCCCCACTGCTAGTTCATTCCCTCCATATCAATGGAGGAAGGGAAGCGGGCGTCGTTCTTGTCTGGCTGAGGACAAAACTTCAGTTCTGCTCCACTTGACAAACTCCAGCTGTCCGGCCCAGGGGCCCACCTATCTCCTATTTCAAATCCCCCCCTGAGAGACGTGAACCCCAAGAAATCTTTACTGGGAGGATGAGGGACGACGGTCTGTCTTCTGTCGCTTCCTCAGGCTGGCAAGGGGTTCGTAGACCCTACCTAGTTGGGGTCACAGAGCTCTCGCCCTGTCTTATTAAGGGCCCCAGGGTGACTTCTGTTGTTGTTTTGGCAGCATCTGTTCTGAGAAATGGCTGGAATCTTTGCGTCATCATTATCTTGATGTGAACCTATTGTAATCTGGAAGAGACAGAATTTAGCAAGTAGTTTAAAAAGACAGAGGCCAAAGATTAATAAAAGAATCATTGTAGCTGGGGGCCCAAGCAGGATGAAGAGCCATGGAACGTTTGGTAGTAATTTTGATCCTGATCTAGATAGAGACGGCGCTTGTGTTACCCTGTCTAAAGGAATGCAGTCATTTGGTGATATATATATAATTCTGTGTCCTCTTCTATTAGCCCATTGTGGTTGATGTAGGTGTAACAGACCCTGTTAGAAGTATTTGGAGGCGTGACAACCTAAACGTTAATAGACAAAATAGATCTCATTTCTTTTTAGGAGAATAAGCCTGAAACCCAGTCTAGGCCTGGTGCTTTGGGGAGACTTGTAGCCAGGTAGCCGGTTATCTAGTTTCATCAAAGTAGGTGTTAACCTTTGTTGTGGTATTAACGTATAGATAACAGGAGCTATCGGTCACTACATATGTGTTTTCTCTTTTTGTTAACATATGATCGAAAGCAATTTTATCGTCTAAAAGTGTAATAGTTACAAGAAGAGACCTTTAAGAAGTAAGGTTGCAGTTACCAGCTGTCAGCAGACATTGTTTTGAAATTGGCCGGTGGCATCCCATATCTAAAACAGCTCAGAAAACTCAAGTTCTTAGCAATAAAAGGACTTGCCTAAAATCACACCATAGTGTCACCGTTAATGGTGTCAGTGTTTCTCTGGGTATGAGAAGATGCAAGAACTGGGGCTCGTAAAATCTTCTCCTGAAATTATTTAACTATCTCAAGGCCTGTCCTGTCAGTTTTTCCCAGCGCACAGAGTCCCTCGTTTCAGCTCTCCACCCGGAAGTCCTTGTAGAGGGTGTTGAAGGTCACCAGCTACAACAGCTCATGATTTAATCCTTGTAGAAGTAGATGGCAAGTGTCAGTTTTCAGTCAGCAGGGCCCCTTTATGGTCGTAATTTCAACCATGGTTTGGGGCATTTCCTGACCATTTTGTCCCATGGTGTTAGGAATGCTCCTTCCCAGGTCTGGTGAAGATTTTGCTGATAAGCCACTCCATGGGCTATTACTGGCCTAGGCCTTTCCTAGTATCCAGAAGTCTCTGGACCACCTGTCTTCCTAGTCCCTTATGGTCCAGGACAATACTCCCTCTTGTTGCTTCTTCTCATATCTAGAGTTAGACTATTGCAATCACTGATCTCATATGGAACTCTATATCATCATTTTATCAGAGGCCCAGTCACACACTTGGTAACATAAGAAACAATCACTTTTTTTGAAATAGGCAGAATACAAATAACATAGCTGGCAGTATTCATAAAGTCATAAAGAAGAAGTCAGCCAAGAACTTCCATTAGGGGCAGCCCAGTATATCCCAGGTCGTCTGACTTAGTCTGTTCTGTACCAATCCCTGTTCTTCAGGGAAATTATATACTGGCAGTGTCCACAAGGTACTCAGCCCAGTTTTTTAGTGTTACTAAAAGACTGATTATCCTTAGTATGATTGAATTGTTCCCAGCCTTTAGAGGAGCCTTTAACCTTAAATTACCGTAGCCTGGTGTTAATTACATAAATCCATCCCATAATTGGGGGAGGTTTTATTCCTCGGCTGAAATTTTGCTTGTTGCTCTGATTGAACTTTGAGTAATAGAGGAAAATTCGTATGTATGGTCAGGGTCAGAGCAGGTGTTATTAATTGGTCAGGTGAGAGGATCTCATCCAGTCATATCAGTAGTGGCCTGAACATGACTATAATTTTCCTTTTAAGATAAATTTCCTAAGAGGCAGCCAATTAGAGCCTTGGAGTGGAGAAGTCCACTCAGGTAACCCAGAAGTACTAGACATAGGTAATTGGCCACAAACCCAACAACTGGATTGATTTTTAAAACTAGCATAGGGGCTTCCCTGGTGGCGCAGTGGTTGAGAGTCTGCCTGCCGATGCAGGGGACGCGGGTTTGTGCCCCGGTCCGGGAAGATCCCACATGCCGCGGAGCGGCTGGGCCCGTGCGCCATAGCCGCTGGGCCTGCGCCTCCGGAGCCTGTGCTCCGCAACAGGAGAGGCCACAGCAGTGAGAGGCCCGCGCACCGCAACAACAACAACAACAACAACAAAAACTGTCATAGCATCGTGCCTATGACAGAAAAACATTTGATTCATATGCAAAGGTCCAAGAAGTCAAGAAAACCTTATAAATGAGCGTATGAGTCAGGTCCAGGATCTTGGGGAAGCTGTCTACTTCTGATGTTGTCTTTTTCTCATCCTCGCGTGAGTGTAGTTTCTCCTCTGTTTGAGCATTGTTTTAAGGTGATTTTGAGGTCAGCCATCCTCTCTATAGGCCAGTCCAGTGCAGGGGCCCTTTGTGAGTGGAAATTAACCCAAGAGTTAATTCCCTTTAGTTTTACTGTGTACGAGCTAGTTAAGAGTACCTGATAAGGGTCCTTCCATCCAGTCTGGAGATAGTCCTTTAAATTATGTCTTTTCCAGTATGTATAATCCCCTGGTTGTAGGTCGTGGGGTATCTGATCTTCATCCAAAGAAAAATGACGGAGATAAGCTTTAGAAACAAACTTAGAGTGCCCTTTAATAACTCAATTAAACTTTTTAGCAATATAACGTAACTGCAAGGAACTATCTGGGAAGTGAGTCTTGGTAAACACAGACCTTAATGAGCAAACCTAGAATTTAATATTCAGTAAAACATAATTGATTTTCTTCATTGTGAGGGCATTAACCCCGCAACCAGGGAAGGCTTTATCCCATCAAATAAAAAATGAGGTTTATCAGGGAGCGGGAAAAAGCCAGGCAGCCCTCTTGGATTTTCCATAGCCCTGACTGTTTGATTGACAGCTATTGTTTACCCATTTTAAATTCCCTGATTTAGGAGTGGACTGTTGTCATGTTTAAGGACAGTCAGGATGGCAAAAGTCTGACAATGAGAGGTTAATTTTTGTAGAAGCAGAATGAATTTTATCTACGGGTGCCAAGATCTTCATAGATCATTGTGAGATAGTACTTATTTACTTTACCTAAGTAACAAAAGATTTTAAAAGCAAATGTGAATCACTTAAAGGCAAAGAAATTTACATAGTCTGTTATTAAAGCAGCATCCCAAGAAAACTTTGTTCTCTAACAGAGAGAGAGAACCAAATTTCAGTCTGGTGTCAATAAACTTGGCCTGATGATTTATACAACTGTATTGTATCCTATAGGCTTTTTGCTTCCTGAAACTTTTTTAAGGAGTCTCAGACTGAACTTTTAAAAGACCTCTCAGGAAAGTCCCACCAAAGGCTTGTCACAGATTTCGCTTACCAGATATAGGTGAATTCCTCCCTTTTCAAGGTCCCGAACATACCTTGAGATTTCTGTACCTATTAGTGAGGTAGACTTCCTAATTTATCTGATAAAGGTGCTGGGGACCTAAGAGTTTCCAATCTGTGGAGGGAGCAAATAGAGAGAAAAGATAAATGTTTTAATTTTACCCGTAGGTGTAAATTACCAAATTGTTGTAAACCATAAGTAGCTTGAGGAGAAGAGCTTCTTTATATCCAGTTTAGCATTATGGTCTGAAAGTCAGAAACTTGTATTTATCCAAAAGTTCTTCTTATAAATCTTCTTGAAGAAGCAGCATCTTTGCAAAAGCTTCAGAGTGAAACTGTGTCTCTAATGACAAAAGACTTATGGCAAGTTTAAAACTCTGATTACAATGTAATTTACAAGGTAACTTGGTTACTGTTGTGACATATGATGCTTAAGATAATAACTAGAATTATGACTGATAACATTTTACCAGGACATCAGAATATTTTTGAAACTCCATATGATTTCTAGAATATCTATATTAGTAACAATTACCATACAATATAACCTAAGAAGATTTATTACACATTTGACAACACTTCCCGTGTAATTTTAACATACCAAATGAACCTAATTAGTGTAACATCTCTCTTTGGGATGTTTCAGAGGCCGTTTGAAGCACCCCAAAGTTAGCTAGAGGTCAAAGAAACTTCATTACAATTTGATTTGGGAAGTTTTATCAAAAACACAAAAGGGTTTAGAACACTCAGTCAGAGAAGATCATACATCGCTGTGAAACGATTGCTTTTCACTTACCCAAAGGACAATAAAAGATTTAAAGGCAAATATCGAACTGATCACTTAAAAGGTAAAGAAGCTTAAAATCTGTCATCCAAGGCAGTTCAACACCTTAAGAAAACTTGTACCATGCGTAAAACTCTTTTCTCAGGGTCCACTTTCCACAAACCTTTTTTATCACTTTCTGTATCCATCACTTTATTTTCCCATTCAGAAACAGCCACCTGTGAATCAGACCTGCTTCCTTTTCCCTTAATAAAATGCAATTCCATTGCTCATACCTTCTTTACTAAAAACACACATCCTACTTTCCTTAAGCAACCATGAACTGTCCTTTATGTCAGCACTCTGTAGACCGGTAAACGTACATCCAAATGATATTTAAAGAATGTGCTTTCTTATAGAAAATATCTCAGTGTGGCACCAAACACATTTTTTAATAGTTCTAAACCTTTTGTTTCTCTGTACGAGGAAGCCGAGGTTCCGTAATTCATGTTTCAGTATCTTATTTTATTTGGAAATGGCCTAGTTATTTAATAACTTGCATCCTTTAACTTAATTTAGCACAACTCTAAACTTTCAAGTTGTCAGATATCTGGAGAGATCATTCTTAAGTAAATATTCCTAAAACGTAAGTATTCCTAAAAAGTTCACCCAAAGCTCTTATCTCATTTGCGATTTTTTTTTCTTAAAAGTTTCTTCACATCGAGTTATTTTCATTGCTGACAAATTTGTAACAGATATAATAAGATCTTATTTAGTTTATATTAAACCTAGGCACAATAAAAGTATTATCCTTAATGTTGATGGCTCTAAAGACATGTCTATATTAATTAGATTAACAAACATTAATAATTAATATTGAATAATTCCCAGGTCACGTGAACCTGAAATTTATTTAATTTTTCTTGTATTTAGAATTGTTTGATTTGTAAGTGCTTTTCTTTTAAGCCAATTATATAGAGCTCATTTACAAATTATCCTCAGCAATATTATCCAAAGACAGAAACATATACTGAGACATACACAGGTATCCAGACAGACAGAGATCTCATAGTTTCCACTTCAGATTTAAAATGTCTCTTTGCCTCTTTTTTTTTTTTCTTGGCTTGAAGTTCTACTAATTAACCCAAGGCTGAAGTCTCAGGCAAAGTGGGCTTTGTAGCTCAAGGACATGGTAACAGTTAACGTCAAGCTTTGTCCTAGGCATATTTTTGTTCTCTCAGCGTCAGAATTTTGGAGAAAAATATTTTAACAAGCTAGCTTTTTCTAACTGTACATGCAAAAAGGACTGGTTTTGCAATTTTAAGAAAAGCTTTATTGTAACCAGTTTTCTCCAGAGTCTGAAGAATATTGTGGCCATACTGTCAAAAATCATCTTTCTCTTTTCTGTGGTCATGGTTGCACAGCTAAAATTTAAACCAGAGAGTGCTCAAATTGGCTCTGATAACAGGAGCAGACTGGCTGATAAACTTGTCCCAGCAGGGATTGTCCTTCTGGGGAGGTGCGGTCTTAGTTTGATCAGAAGAATCTGGGGGTGAGGGAACTTGCAGGACTGGGGAAACCTTCCCACTCCCCTGAGAGTTGGGAGAAGTTAGAAGAGGATCCTTTAGAATGTCAGGAGAGTTTCGTTTCTTTTCTTTTCTTTTCTTTTCTTTTCTTTTCTTTTCTGATTCCTCAGGCTTCTAGGGCCACCTACAGCAGGATTATAATAAAAGGGGCATAAAGTCCTGAACATAAGGGAACCTCAGTCCATTTTTCCCATCCCGTGGCCATAAAGATCTAATTGTAGGAGACCCATTTTCAGGCCATTTCCTTTGTCATTGGATCATGGCTATAGGTGGACCAGTCATTTAAAATTTTCCCTGAGTGTTCCCAGGTGGGTGGAACCTTAGAGGAAGCGCTTCCCATTTTGGCTCGAGCAGTTGGTAACAGACATTTGATATTAGCACGCTCAAATCAAAACAAACCTTCACCTCATCAGCTGGAAGTCACACATAAAACATAAACCATAAAAGGAAACAGCAAAGGGATGCTCAAAAAAGAAAAAGAGAAACATATAGAGGAGAACCGCCCAAACGTGATTTCCGAGTCCCACTCGACCTGGACCGTTGCCCCAAGGCGGCGTCTTACATCAAATCTCCCTTTGCAGGGAGCATTCCACATCAGGATTTCTCTTTGCACGAAATCCTCAAATTGGTACCTTAGTTCCCCTTAAGGGGACCGTCGAAGGTCACGGAGCGCAGTCCGGGAGACTCACCGTAGGTGCTGACGGGTGCGTCGCGACTTCCCTACGTCCTCTTTCTGATCCTCCAATATTCAGTGTTTTCTCGGAGTGGAAGTCCAGGCCGG
Source organism: Aethalodelphis obliquidens (assembly GCF_003676395.1). NCBI lineage: Eukaryota > Metazoa > Chordata > Mammalia > Artiodactyla > Delphinidae > Aethalodelphis > Aethalodelphis obliquidens. The sequence goes on from NW_020837950.1 coordinate 71,543,328, forward strand.
CGCGGCCAAGAGAAGAGAAGGTGTCCTCAAGGCAAAATGAGCCTCGGCAGCTGCTAGGTCAGCCTCTCCCCCGTTCTCCGCCGCAGCCGACAGGCCGGGTGTGATGGGGCGCAGCCCTGCGGCAGGGAGTCCCTGGCGATCTGGCCTCAGAGAAATGCTCCAACCCTCCGCTCTCCCGAAGGAGCCTGGCGTGCAGAGAGATCCCCGAGCTTCCGATCAAGCCGAGGGGCCCTGCGGGGCTGCCTGTACGCGAGCAGACCCCGGACGAGCCCCCATTTTGTTGCCGAAGCATCAGCTTCCCTGTGCACCGAGGCCGAACCGAAATACAGAGACAGGGATTTTGGAGGAAGAGAGAGATGGCTTTATTTTTCTGCCAGGCAGAAGGGAAGACACAGCAGGCTAGCGCCTCCAGAGCTGTGCCCCCGCTCCTTGGGAATCAGGGAAGATTTTATATGTGAGGCTCGCAGTCCGGGGCCTGTGATAAGGATCAAAGTAGCGAAGGTCTTGCATTCTTCCTTTCCTTTGCATTATTTCAAAACAGTCATAGCTGGCATCAGGCCACCCTGGTAATTGGGGTCCGGCAGTCTGATAATTGTGTCCGTTTGCCTCTGGTTTATTGGCCAGTGACCTTGTTTCTGAAATGCAAAAACTATAGGGGGTGATTTCTTTTCTTTTTTTTTTTTATAAATAACAATGGAATTTATTTATTCTTTTTACATCTTTATTGGAGTATAATTGCTTTACTATGGTGTGTTAGTTTCTGCTTTATAACAAAGTGAATCAGTTATATATATACATACGTTCCCATATCTCTTCCCTCTTGCGTCTCCCTCCCTCCCACCCTCCCTATCCCACCCCTAGGGGGTGATTTCTTACCAGGGGCATATAGAATGTAAGTGCCCGGACCTGATAAGGTTAGGGGGTGGGAGGCACGGGATGTAACTCACACAGAGTTAGGGGTGATGGGTACCGAATGTAAATTACATAGGGTCAGGGAGTGAGGTTAGCTTCCTAAAGTACAAATCTAGTTACTACAAATTAGCAACAGTTAAAGTAAACCGAGGGGTGATTAACTCTTTCAGGCTAGGTTATGTTTCTTCTCTCGCCTGTTCGCTGTTCCCTTTGCTTTAGTTGCTCTCGAGAGAAGAAGGAAGAAAAGTCTCACTTCTATTTACATTGCAACATGATTAACTCTTTCAGGCCAGGTTATGTTTCTTCTCTAGCCTGTTCATTGTTCCCTTTATCTTCCTTGTTCTCAGGGAAGGGAAGACTTCACTTCTCTTTTTGCTGCAACAGAGGGAAGGGAGACAGGCGTGTGTGTGTGTGTGTGTGTGTGTGTGTGTGTGTGTGTGTGTGTGAACCCCCCTGTGGATCATAAATGTAGACTCGCTGTGTCTATACTCGCCTGTGGCTCTGTGTCCAGTCCCCACCCCTGTGAAGCCTCAGGAAGGTTGCAGATGGACAGCCCGGCGTGTCCTCCGTTTCAGGCCGTGCCGGGCCTCCCTGTAATAAAGACCTGTTTCTTCCTGGCCGCGCACTTGGCCTGGAGACTGAGGGTTCACTGAGCAATTCTGAGCTCCCGCCTGCCCGCCCCGACACACTCGGGCCTTCTGTTTGCCCACAGCGGCCTATGGGACGCTCACAATGCGGCCCTGTTCTCCCCTCCGCTCAGCCGCCGCCCCTCCGGGCTCTCTGGGAGGAGGCTGTGCACGCTGGGGGAGGCTGCTGTTACCGGTTTCCAGGAAGACACGCGCGCGCGCGCTGTGTGTGGCTGGAGACGGGGCACCTCCCCATTGGCAGCCCCTTGGAATTAGGGGGTGATTTGTTAAGGGCAAAACACGTGTTCCTCAGGCAGGGCCGCCGGTCAGCTCGCTCAAGGGCAGGCTTCCCTCTGCTGAGCCCGGCACATGCTGAGCCCACTCGGACACTGGGCTGTTCCTCTGATCTTCGCGGGGCTGCCTCTCGGTCGCCTGCAAGCCTGAGCTTAAGCGGTTCCTCCTTGGGTTGGGACCTGCCGCCATTGACCGCTGTCTGTCTCGCGGCCCTGTTGGATTTTCCCCATATATTTAGCATCTCTCTTGTCCCTCGAGAGGGTGAGCTTCGCGGATCACAGAGCTGTCTTGTTCATGCGCGTCCCCAAATTGCAGCACAGTGCCTGGCTCAAGAAAGCCACAGTCGAATCTAAACTATGACACAGATGAACCTATCTACGAAACAGAAACAGACTCCCAGACGTAGGGAAGAGTCTTGTGGTTGCCAAGGGGGAGGGGGTTCGGGGAGGGATGGAGTGGGAGTTTGGGATGAGCAGATGCAAACTATTGTATAGAGAATGGGTCAACAACAAGGTCCTACTGTAGAGCCCAGGGAGCTATGTTTAATATCCTGGGATAAACCATACTGGAAAAGAATATGAAAAAGAATATATATATTTGTATAACTGAATCACTTTGTTGTATAGCAGAAATTCACACATTGTACATCAACTATACTTCATTAAAATTTTTTTTTAAAAAAAGGCCGCAGTCAAGATTTACTAGATGAACGAATGAATAAACCAACCACCCTATTGAGAAATCAACCTATGAGTCAGTGAGGCCAGGATTCAATGGATCAATTACTGTGTTAATGAGATCAGGGCACACAGGCAGGAATCCTTGTCTGATACGTCTGTCTTTAATCGTCTGATCTTCCCCACTTCACCTCTAAGCCCTTCCAGGGCAGTGGAGGGGCCAGGGGATGGCACAGATGGAGCTAAAGCCATGAGAGGAGGAGACAGGCAGGAAAAGAGGCCGGTGCTTCCCTGGAGGCGCCGGGACTGGGAATGGGGCTCTTAAGGGAGGGCTGGTCAGGGAAGGCTCCCTGGGGGAGGTGAGATAATCCCTGGGTGGAATCCCAAGAGAGATACTGCCGTTCAGCAGGGGGTGGGAGCTGTGTGGCTCTAGCCTTGGGCTCAGCAGGGTTGGTGCAAGAATGAGGCCTGGATTTGCTCTGCACGGGTCTCAAGAAAACCAGGGTCAGTGGAGGACGCCCAGGAGGACCCATTTCATTTCAACACAGGGGGACTTGTCCCAGGACAGAGCCATGCAAAGATGGAATGAACTGTCAGAGAAAGGAATGAGCTCTCTGTCCCTGGAGGTATGTAAAGCTACATAAGGAGAGGAGGGAGGGGTTAGCCTAGGCAGAAAAGCTGCAAAATCTGTTGTAATCCAGAGAATCTACAGATCTATAATAGAAACCTGTCTAGTACAGGCAGAGGAGGTATTTATCAGGTAATAACCGTACACTACTAATATAAATATGCATACAGATGATCATTACAGTTTTTTTTACTTTTTTAATAATGGAAAACATCCTGTCTCCTAAATTCCACCTTTTGAAAGTTATCTTTATGCAATCAGCATGTGTGTATTCAGGCCTTTGGCTGTAAGAATCCTCAATGCAGTATTGTTTGCAACAGAGGAAAAATTGGAGACAGCCTGAAAGTTCATTTATATGTTCATTTTCTGTCTCCCTCTAGATTGAGCTCCAAGAGGGTGGGCCCTTGTCTGTCTCATTCACTGCTCTATCTGTCATATCTAGTGGGTATACGAGATACAATGCAATCTTTTTTTTTTTAAGTTTTGTATTCTTTGATGAGAGGGAGGGAAAGGGAGAGTGGGAGAGAGAAATGCAAGAAGTGCATCAAAATGTTAACAGCGATTGTTCCTGGGAGATGGAATTAAATTTTGTTTTATGCTTTGTTGTACTATCTACAAAAAACATGTATTATGTTTATAATGTGAAAAAACTTTAAGTAAAAATAGAATGACATCAGGGTAAAATAAATTGCTTCATTTGCTGAGCTCTGAGAATAGATTTTTAAAGCCAAACTGAATCGCGTAAGACTATCAGAGCGTCCCTGGTGGCAGCCTTTTGCCATCTGGCTAGGATAACACGAGAACAATCCAACTCATCTGGGTGGGGAAGAAAATAATTTGCAGTTTCGCAGTGGCCGCCCCTAAAACCATGCCCTCCTCCCAAGGTGGCTTTTTTTTTTTTTTTTGCGGTACGCGGGCCTCTCACTGTTGTGGCCTCTCCCATCGCGGAGCACAGCGCAGGCTCAGTGGCCATGGCTCACGGGCCCAGCCACTCCGTGGCATGTGGGATCTTCCCAGACCGGGGCACGAACCCGCGTCCCCTGCATCGGCAGGCGGACTCTCAACCACTGCGCCACCAGGGAAGCCCCCAAGGTGGCTTTTTTATAACCTCCTTTGGGTGCAGACTTGACATTTATCTGTGCAAACAAGGCATCCATGCTGTTTGGGTATTCCAAAGCACTTCTGCTCAAGGCAGATTAACAAAACACAGATAACTCCACTAACAGGTCTCTGCCTTCGAATTTGTCTTCCAAAACAAGCAAGCTCTCTCACTGTTTGGGGAGAAACCAACCTGTTTTGAATTGTTCAAGACTGTGAGATGGCCCTCTCCATTTCTCCAGGGCCAGAGGGATTAGCTTCCACGCAGGGCGCTCAGAAGGATGGCGGTCACCCGCTGGAAGTCACCATCACCACTTACCATCTGGGAAGGTACAGAGCTCCCTATCACTGGAGGTGTGCAAGCCGAGGTGGGGAAACCCCTTGTCAGGGACGTTATATAGGGAATTCGAGGGTCAGGTTAGGGGCCATGCCAAGGGCTGAATTGTGTTTCCTCCAAATCCAGATGCTGCAGCCCTAACCCCCTGTACCACAGAATGTGACTCTGGAGATGGACCTTTCAAGAGGTGATCAAGTTAAAATGAGGTCACTAGGGTGGGCCTTAAGCCAATAGGACTAGTGTCCTCATAAGAAGAGATTAGGACCCAGACACACACACAGAGAAGGTGATATGGAGACACAGGGAGAAGAGAGGCTTCACCTTGATCTTGGACTTCCAGCCTCCAAAACTGTGAGAACATGAGTTTCTGTTGTTTAAGCCCTGTCTCTGTGGTCCTGTGTTATGGCGGCCCTGGCAGAGAGGGTACTAGTGTCTCCACTGTCCGGGTGAGAGAGCCATGCTGGTGGGGCAGGGGGAGGGTGAAGTGATATGCCCAGGGTCCCACAGCTACTGGCACGTCCAGATTTTAGTCCAGGCAGATCTGCCCCAAGTCTTTCTGCTGTACTTGGGATTCGCCATGACGGACGCCCTGGCAGCACTTTGTACAAGATTCTAGAACTGTCTAGAGGAGGAAGGGGACTTGGGGACACCCAGGGAAGCCTTCCTAAAAGAGGTGTCGCTTAAGCCAGGCTTGGAGGAATAAACCCTCAGCAGGAGAGAGGAGGAGGCCAGCATCCTCCAGGACAGCACAGAACCTCCTGCCAATCCCAGGGCTCGGCTCCCGGGAGCGTGTGCATGTGCTAGCACGTGACAGGATGTCCTGTCACGTTGCACAGAGAGAAGCATGTGCAGACACCACCCACCCCGGCAGTGGGCTCCCAGGTTCTGACTCCTGGAAAGAGACCTGGTTCTAATCGCAGCCCTGCCTCTTTCTGGCTGTGTGCTCTCAGAGGAGTTATACAGCCTGTCTGAAAAAACTGTTGAAAGTAAACGCCCTTCACAGGATGCATTCATTCCTCAGGTGTGTATTTCTCGTGCACCTGCTATGCGCCAGGCGCTGCTGTAGGCACTAAGGAAAGAACAGGGGACAGAGTACTGCTCCGGACCTATCATTCTAGCCAAGGACCCACAGGGAGGAGGGGAATGTAGCCACGTGGCCAGGGAGGCCTCTCTGCAGAGGGGCACTCTGCAGAAGTCTGTGGGTGGAGACAAGAAACAGCGATGAGGGCGCGGTGCTCACCGCCGGCCAGCATCCGTGCTGTTATTTCTAGACACGCCCCCTCTTCCTGCCGCTGCAGCTTCCGTCCGGCCACTCCTAGGATCGACCATCCCAAGCGCCTCTCCAAACCACCTGCTACTTTCTTGACATCACATCCAAGAAACAAGCCCTCCTCTTGGCTTAAACCTGAAGTACTAGTGACCAGAAGGGACCTCAGAAAGGACCGCTCGTCTCTCTCACCTCCAATGAGCTCCTCGTTTGCCCCGACCTGGGGACCGAGGGCCCCATCTGGTGTCCCTGCTGTTGAAGAGATGGCTTCCCAGGGAGCTGGCACCCCATATTGGAGAGAGGCTGAGGCAGCCACCCGGCTCTGATGAGCCCTGCTCAGATCCCAGGGCTGGTTCCCCTGCCAGGGTGACAGAGCCATTCCCGCAGCTGGGGGTGGGCAGAGTCCTCCAGGGGAAGCTGGAACCAGGCCAGTCAAGGAGAGGCAGGCAAAGGAGCCCACTAGCTCTCTCTGGGTTCTCACTTTTCTTTCAAAGCCTCCAGCCCGTTGCCCGGGGTGGCGGGGTGGGGGGGCAAGGTGCACTCAGCCTGCTGGAAAAGTCCAGGCTTCCTTCTTGCCAGCTGCCTCCTTCTTGGAGAAGCCTCCGTGACTGGAAAAGCCAGGGTGCTCAGAGCCCGGTGGGAGATCAAACCTACCAAGGCCTTTCCCTATTTTTACATCAAGTTGTTCGGGAACTTTTGGTTGTTGAGTTGTAATAGTTCATTATATAGTCTGGATTTTAATTTCTTATCAGATGTATGATCTGCAAATATTTTCTTCCATGCGTTGTCTTTTCACTCTGTTGATGGTGTCCTTTGATGCATAAAAGTTTTTAATCTTGATAAAGTCCAATGTACCTATTTTTTCTTTTGTTGTCTGTGCTTTTGGTGTCATATCCAAGAAATCATTGCCAAATCCAATGTCATAAAGCTTTTCCCCAATGTTCTCGTCTAAGCGTTTTATACTTATAGGCCTATGTTTAGATCCATTTTGCAAGCTGTGCCGTGTTGCAATCAGGCTTCCGTTTGAAAAATAATCTTCTCTATAGCTTTAAAGTGATAACTTTGTACCGGCGATGCTTTGTACCGGCATTGTACCGGCAATGGTGTTAAATAAGGGTCCGACTTTTTTGTTTGTATGTGGATATTCAGTTTTCCCAGCACCGTTTGTTAAAAAGACTGTCCTTTCCCCATTGGATGCTCTTGACACTCTTATTGAAAATCATTTGCCCATGTATTCGAGGTTTTATTTCTCGGCTCTCTATTCTATTCCATTGGTCTACATGTCTGTCTTTAAGCCATTACCACGCTGTTTTGATAACTGGAGTTTTATAATAAGTTTTGAAATCAGGAAGTGTGAGACTCCAACATTATTCTTTTTCAAGATTGTTTTCACTATTCAGGGTCTGTGAGATTCTATATGAATTTTAGGATGGATTTTTCTATTTCTATAATAAATGTTATTGGGATTTTTGTGGGAATTGCACTGACTCTGTAGATCACTTTGGGTAGTATTGATGTCTTAACAATATTAAAGATAAATTTTCTTAAATGGCCTTTAGTCATGCAGCTGCTGTGGAAAACAGTTTGACAGTTCCCCAGAAAGTGAAACAGAATTACCAGATGACCCAGCAATTCCACTCCTAGGTATGTACCCAAAAGAGCTGAAAGCAGGAATCCAACAGATACTATACACCAGTGTTCAGCATTATGCACAGCAGCCAAAAAGATGGAAGCAGCCAAAGCGTCCATCAGCGGATGAATAAACAAAACATGGTCAATCCATATGATGGAATATTATTCGGCCATAAAAAGGAATGAAGTTCTGACACATGCTACACAATGGATGTACCTTGAAAACACCATGCTAAGTGAAATAAGCCAGACACAAAAGAGCAAATACTGTATGATTCTACTTATGTGAGATACCTAGAATAGACAAATTCACAGAGGCAGAAAGTAGAATAGAGGTTATATGGGGTGGAGGGCAGGGAGGAGTGGGGAGTTATTACTCAGTGTGTCAGAGTTTTTGTTTGGGATGATGAAAACAGTTGCGGAAACAAATAATGGTGATGGTTACACAACATCAGGCTATTATAATTTTTTAATTTTTTTTTTTAACTCTTGTTTTTCTCTTAGGCAAATTAAAAGTTCATCAAAATGCAAATAAGTGTGCTCTGCTGGGATGAGATTAGAGGTGAATTTTTTCTTTCTTTCCCTATTTTATTTTATTTTTTATTTTTTATTTTTTGGACGTGTCACCTGGCTTGTGGGGTCTTAGTTCCCCGACCGGGGATTGAACCTGTGCCCGCTGCCGTGGAAGTGCGCAGTCCTAACCACTGGACTGCCAGGGAATTCCCTTTCTTTTCCTATTTAAAAAATGTTGATGTGCTTTATTGTATTGCTTTTATGATCAACTCTATGTACATGTAATTGTCAACACATCCAATGGAGGTACTTTCCTTATCACCTTCCCACCCTTCCAGCCCAACCCCGGATACCCGGGACCTGAGCTTATCCGGGGAGCACGGTATGCAGTTGACAACTGTCCTTTCTTGTTATTCTGAGTCAGCAAGATTCAGGCAGGGAACAAGGCACCCAGGTGAAAGCGCAGGCCTGACCTCCCCACATCTTGGTGACTCAGTGGCTGTAAGCGTCTCTCCTCCTCCCAGCCCCTGCCCTGCACAGATCAGCCTCCAGGCTGGAGAGGATGAGCACAAAGAATGTCTGTTTCCCCACAGGCCGGGAACGGCCTTCTCCACCCAGATCAGGATTCCTGAAAACGCTGTGGCACGGAAGCTCTAATGAAACGGGAAGGCACCCTGTGTCAGCTATCAGTGATGCCACCACAGAACAAGATCTGCAGGCTCATCAGCCCCGTGGCTTCCCGATCAGGGGAGGAGAAAAGGTTTGGGAGTCCATTTAGGGCTGCTGACTCTGTTCCTCCCCACCAAGGACATTCTGTTTAAGACTCTCATCTAGTGGCTTCCCTGACGGTCCAGTGGTTAAGACTCCGCACTTCCACGGCAGGGGGCACAGGTTCGATCCCTGGCCGGGGAGCTAAGATCCCACATGCCGCCTTGCCATGCGGCGAGGCCAAAAAATAAATAAATACATAAAGACTTTCCTCTAGAGTCACCATTATTTCCTGAAAGAAAAAACATTTAAACATAGGAAGGACTTAACCTCAGAAGAGGGAAAATAAGAAAGGAGAGTTGTCAACTGCACACTGTTTCCAAAATAATTTTGGAACAATGTATCTTAAAAGTTTGTTTGGGGGCTTCCCTGGTGGCGCAGTGGTTGGGAGTCCGCCTGCCGTTGCAGGGGACACGGGTTCGTGCCCCAGTCCGGGAAGATCCCACATGCCACGGAGCGGCTGGGCCCGTGAGCCATGGCCGCTGAGCCTGCGCGTCCGGAGCCTGTGCTCCACAACGGGAGAGGCCACAACAGTGAGAGGCCCGTGTACCGCAAAAAAAAAAAAGTTTGTTTGAAACAACCCAAGTAGTCATTGCCAGATGAATAGGTAAACAAAATGTGGGATAGCCATACAATGGAATATGATTCCCTCAGAATCCTGATATGTATGAAGGTGTGCAGAACCTCAAACACCTGGCGCTCAGTGAAAGAAGCTAGACACAAAGGGCCACATACTGTATGATTCCATTTATCAGAAATGTCCAACATAGGCAAATCGATAGAAACAGGGAGGAGATTGGTGGTTGCCAGGGGCTGGGGGAGGGAGGGATGGCGAGTGACTGTTCATGGGTACAAGGTTTCTTTTGGGGGTGATGAGAATGTTCTAGAATTAGACAGGGGTGATGGCGGCACAGCCTTGTGAATATGTCAAAACCCACCGAACTGTGTACAGTACTGTAAAATGACAAATTTTATGTTTTGTGAATTATCCCTAAATTAAAAGTACGGTTTAAAAAAGTAAATGTAGGAAAACAGTTTTGAATGTACCAAAACGACAGTCTCAAGTTATCCTGTGATCCTCGAGGCACAGAGCACTGGGAACCCTCTTCACTGACCGTTCATCTTGAGTTGTTCTGCTGCACGGATTTTGTAACTGTTACAGATCCACTTTCACAGATATGAATAATCGGAATAGAAGTGAGAGAGCTCACTTGTCCACTCAAGGCAGAATATTCTGAGCTGTCAGTGGTCGAGGGCTGGTGGCGTGGGGTCAACCCGGCAATTCTGGTCCGCCCTGAACTTGGCAGAGGGCAGAGAGGGGTGGCCAGGTACAGACCACGGCAGCGGTGTACTCGGACGTCTAAGTCTGGACGTCTTCAGCGTGGATGGTGGGCACTGCTCCTTTGGCCCCTTCTGCCCGCCCCTCCCCGGATCCCCTGAGGCTGTCCACGGATCCTCCGTCCACGATCCTGTTGGGAGTGGATTTTTGGTGTCCAGCGTAAACCGGGAGCTGCATGTCGCACGGGGACCAACAGGGAGCAGCAGGGTCGCACAAGGCAGTGGGCCCACCTCGCAGAAACCCTGGGTGGAGGCTTTCTGAAGGCTGGGGCCCTGGCTGCCCGTCTGGGTTGCGGAATGAATGCGGGGGTGGTGGTGGGGGGAGGCAGAATCAGCTCTGAAGCAGGGGTTGTGCAGCCCCTGCAGGCAAGCGTCCACCCTGCTGAAGCTCTAGGAGGTCCCAGGACCCCTCCGGGCGATTCACGGGTACTTGTGGGCCACGGCACCAGCAGCCTCAGGGGACGGAGTCCCAGGCATGCGCCTCCCTGGTCTGGTCTCGCCTCCCCGGCAGACGGGAGCCCCAGGTCATGCCAGCCACGTGTACGCGGGGCTGAGTGGAGCACGGGCACACGTGCAGTTGTGAGTGATGGTGAGCGTGTGTGAGTGTGTGAATGCCGCGTGTGCGTGAAGGGTGTTGGTGAGCACGTGTGTGTTTGCTGGGGAGCAAGAGAGAGTGTGAGGGTTTTCCACGGCTGGGGACAGGGCTGGGAACAGGGAGGAGGGGGCTGCTGGGGGGCTGCAGGGGGTCTCCCCACCTCCGGCAGCCGCCTAGGCTTCTGTGTGCTCTGGTGGGGCTGTTCTCTCCAGGCCGCCCCTCCCTCCTCCCTTCCCCGCCTACACCCCACCTCCACCCCCGGGCGCCCCCATAGTCTCTCTCTCTGTCTCCCGCCCTGTCTGTGGGCCTTCAGACCTCCATCTCTCTCCCCCTCCGTCTGCCTCTCTGTGTCTGTCTGTCTCTCTCATTCACCTCCCCTGGAAGGAAGGGCTGACCCAGGCCCTGCCAGACTCTCTGGCAGCAACAATCCGGCTGTTCGCAGGTTTTAGGGGGCCCCAATGACTGCATTCAGGCGGATGGGCCACTCTGGATGTGGGGACAGACACGATCATTAAAGATGGTGCCGGCAGCCAGCACAGCTGGCACTGGGGTGCCCGGGAGAGCGAATGAAAGGGAGCTGTCTGCTCCGGATGCCCCACAAGCCCGCCCACGGAGCCTGGGGGCTCCAGAGAGCCCAGACCGAGAAGCTGCAGGAGGGCAGCCTTGTGTCTGCTCACCCAGCCACAGAGCCCTGTGCGCGCCCCCGGGCACACTGCGGTCACAACCCCATCTCACGGGTGGGAAGACTGAGGCCACACAGCACAGTGAGGGCCGTTGAGACTGGGGAGAGCCCCACTCACCTCCTGAGTGAGAGGAAGGCCTGGTAGCCAAGGGGGACTGTCCACCCTTCAGTCACCAAACGTCCCCTGACGCTTCCATCACCACCTAAGAGGCCCGACTAAGTAACCTCCCAGAGCTGAGTTCTCTCCCTGGGAAGAATTCTGAGTCGGATATAAAGATACTGAAAAGTTCTCCACCCTGTCTCATTCACTCACTCATTCATTTATTCCATGAACACGCACTGGGCCCTCCCAAACCCCAGGCGTGCGTTGGGCCCTGGGGACCCACAATGAACCTGGACTTGAGAAGTGGTGATGGGGGGGCCATGGGGCCCTCCAAGGCCCGGCCTAAGGCCGCTGCCTCAGGAAAGCCTTGCCTGACCCCTCCCCAAGCCCCGGCCCTCCCACCTGCCTTTCGGTGGAAGGCGCTGGCTGCGGCTGTCCATCTGTGTCCCCTGGCCTGTGGCCTCGTGGGCCCAGCATGGGGCCTGCCCATGGCAGCAGCTCAACTGTGCTGTTTGTATAAGGGATGCTGACAGCATTTTCTAGGTGAAATGCGAGGGTTCATGCACTGGTGAGAGGTTATGAGAGTTAGCGCTTCAGGCTGGTGGGGGGAGGGAGGGGAAGCAGGGGCAGGGGTGGCGTCGGAGGCCAGGGCAGTGGCCTGGCCTTGGACCGCGAGGACGCTGCTTCTGACCTGGAGCCGCCCCAGACGGGCCCTGCCCTCCTGGGCTGACCTTGGCCTTTCCCGGAGGCCGGCCACCCCACACTCCAGAGCCTAGGGATGCACTCGTGCTAGATGTTCGCAGACGGGGAAGCTGAGGTTCAAAGAAGTGATCTGTCCAGATGCACAGCTGCCCAGAAGCAGAACTGGAATTCAAATCCAGATGTGTCTGACTTCTCCCACTGAACGAAACAGCCTCCCGTGGGTCAGGCCTAACAAAGTAATAATAATAGTAGCAACAGCAACAACGGTCCTCTGCAGATGAGCTTCCCGTGTTTAAACGCACTTTCTCTGGGACTTCCCGGGCGGTCCAGTGGTTAGGACTCCGCTCTCCCACTGAAGGAGACCCCGGTTCGATCCCTGGTCGGGGAACTAAGATCCTGCACACCGCATGGTGTGGGCAAAAAGTTAAAATTTAAAAAGAGAAATAAACACAGGCACTTTCTCAAACTTTATCTCCCTGGAAGCTCACTGCAGAGCTGTAGGGAAACAGCCTCAGAGGGGCCGCACTCTTGGCCCATTCCCTTGGCAGGAAGGGGCAGATCCAGAGCATGTGAGGCCGGCCTGGTTCCTGGGCGGAGCTGCGTCAGGACCGCTGGGCAAGGAAGGGGGAGCAGCCCTCCGGCTCCCCTCAGAGGCCAGCCGGCCACAACTGCCTGCAAACTCACTGGGAGGCTTGGACATCAGGGTGGGAGTAGCAGCCCCTGGGAGGCGGGGGAGCAGCCCGGTCACACACTCCTGCCCAGCACACCCCCTCCTCTGCTCGGGCTGCGTGTCCCAGCCAGGCTCGCGTGCAAAGCCGCCAGGGTCCATCCCACTCTGACCTGTTTTCCTGTCAGCTGCTGTCGGGGTTAGGTCAGGCCAGCTCTGGGTGTCCTGCCAAAGCAGAGGTGGCCGTGGTGTCAGATGCAGCGTCCTCTGCCCTCCCTGCCGTTGCACACCGCATCCCGTCCACGGCCGAGAAGTCTTTCTCCTCTCAGCTCTCTTGTCAAACTCTGACGCAGCTGTCGCAACACCGCCGGAATGACACCGTCTCCAGGAAGCTTCTGGACTCCCCCAGGTGGAATTATCCTGGCAGCTCTGTCCCTGCTGTTATTGCCATTTCGGGTTTAGCCATCTCTCTGGACGTCGTGGTTACAGCAGAGGTCCCCAACCCTGTCGGGCAGCTTGACTCACTCTTTTTCCTGGGGGGGGGGGTCACTTTAAATCAGGGCATGTGAGGGTATGGGGGTTCCAGACTCAAGTGTGGGTCACGCAGAGAGAGAGAGCTACGGAGATGTCCAGTCAGATTGAGAGGCTCAACGGCCACTTCACGATGGGAGGAGGCCTGGCTGCCACCACACGGCCCAAAATCCAACAGCCTCTGCTGCGATGGGTCAGGGTGCCCTGCTCTGCCCGGCAGCTCAGCTGACCCCTTAAGAAGCTCAATTTCCTTGAATAAGCAAACATCAGACATACTCTGGACCACGCATGGTTCACTTGCTCCCCTTGGCAGTCATGCAAGGTGGGTAGCACCATTGTACCCATTTTACAGATGCGGAAACTGGGGGCACAGAGACGTCAGGAAGCTTGCTCGAGGTCACATTGCTAGTATGTGGCAGAACTGGGATTGAAGCTCTGGCCCTGTGGTGCTGCTGCCCGTCTCCTTCACGAAAGCCCTTTGTTCATCACCGAGGACCAGCTCCCCCCGGCAATCAGAACCCAGGGCAGGGAGGACAGGCGTGGGGGCCAGGAGTACTGGTGTCAAATGTGACAGTCAGCCTCCATCGGCAAGCATCCTTCTGCCTGTGTGGCTTTAGGCAAGTTGCTTAACCTCTCTGGGCCTCAGATGTCTCCATTCTAGAATAAGGATAGGACAATACCATCCATTCAGCGTGCACTGAGCACCTCCTGTGTGCCGGACCCAGTTCCAGAACCCGGGAACACAGGCGTGATCAGGACAGGCAATACTGTCTCCCCAGGAGGTAGGAAGGACAGAGCTGTGGCCATACCTCGTCCACCGCAGCCAGGACAAACACCTTCAGAGGTGGACGGCTCTGTTTAACGCTCTACCGGGTCTTGCTGATTGTGTCTGAGGAGAGTGAGGATTTGGAAGATGCAGCGGGGAGGGGATGCCAGGTGGGAGCAGTGCATAAGTAAAGGCAAGGTGGCCGGGATGAGTGGGCAGCCCAGGGTGAGGTGCCCCTGCTCTAGGTACTGAACGTGAGGCCCTGGGGTTGCAGTGTCCTCTCTGCATCCCTGGGTTGGGGGTGAGGTGACAAATGGCAGCGACAGGCTGGCAGTCCCTGGGCATGTCCCTCGGTGCTGGAACCCCCGTCTGATAGCTTCCCCATGTGTTCCCTGGACTGTTCCCAGCAGATCAAACCCACCTGCCTGGCCGGGCCCAAAGCAGAAACACCCATGGGTCCCAGCTAAGAAAATCTGTCTTTTGTTTTCAGAATCACTTTCTCTCGAATATAAAAGCAATAATCGTTTGTCGTCAAAATAAAGTTGGGAAAGCTAGAAGGGGGCCAAACGCATATGAAAAATCACGTGATCACCCCATCCAGACCCCCCAGAGACAAACCTTATTAATATGTTGGCAAATAGGCCCTCCCCACCCCACACCGGGTGTCTCCTGTACACTTTTCAAGACGGTTGAGATCAAGCTGTACCTGGAATTTTGGGTTCAGCTCTTCTCACATAACATATAACACGTCAGCATCTAAAATCATTCCTGATTCTTTCTGATGACAAAATTATGATCTTCTCATTGCAAAAACAAATCAAGTGGGACTTCCCTGGTGGCGCAGTAGTTAAGAATCCACCTGCCAATGCAGGGGACACGGGTTCGAGCCCTGGTTCGGGAAGATCCCACATGCCGCGGAACAACGGAGCCCGTGCGCCACAACTACTGAGCCTGTGCTCTAGAGCCCGAGAGCCACAGCTACTGAGTCCACGTGCCACAACTACTGAAGCCCACGCACCTAGAGCTCGTGCTCCGCAACAAGAGAAGCCACCGCAATGAGAAGCCCACGCACCGCAACGAAGAGTAGCCCCCGCTTGGCGCAACTAGAGAAAGCCCACGCGCAGCAACAAAAGACCCAATGCAGCCAAAAAATAAATAAATAAAATTTAAAACAAACAAAAAAACAAATCAAGCACTTACAGAGATGTGGAACAGAGAAAGCCCAAGAGAAAAAGGAAAGGGAAAGTGTTTCACAGTCCCCAGCCGGGAGGCGATGTCCCTAAGGACAGCTGTGTCAGCCCCCCGCGAGTGTACACCAGCAGAGGCATCAGGATCACGTGGTCTGGGTTCAGATCCTGCCTCCACAGGCAGCTCATTCGCTAACCTCTCTGGGCCTAGTTTTTGTTTTGTTTTGTTTTTTAAAGTTTGTTTTTATTTTTTATTTTATTTTTGGCCGCACCGCGCAACTTGTGAGATCTTAGTTCCCCGACCAGGGATTGAACCCGGGCCCTCGGCAGTGAGAGTGCCGAGCCCTAACCACTGGACGGCCAGGGAATTCCCCTGGGCCTAGTTTTTTATAACGTGGAATTGATCACTGAGACCTACCTCATAAAGTTGCCGGAGGAATGAATGAATGGAAGACATTTCCATAAATGACTGAAAACAGGTAAGCGCTGAGAACAGTACACAGCAGGTGCTCAATCAATGTTAGGTTGTTTAGTGAACACCCAACCGAAGCTGTAGTGGAGTGTCGTGGCGTGCCAGGTAATGGCTTTACATCCATAAGTAATTTCATCCTCCCCAGAACCCCACAAAGTAGGTACTTTTTTCAAAACTTTTCAAAAATTGAAGTATAGTTGCTGTACAATATTCTATAAGTTTCAGGTGTACAGTGTAGTGATTCACAATTTTTAAATGTTATACTCCATTTATAGTTATTATAAAATATTGGCTATATTCCCCATGTTGTGCAATATATCTTTGTAGCTTATTTCATACCTAATAGTTTGTACCTCTTAATCCCCTACCCCTATACTGCCCCTCCCTGCCCCCAGCGGGGAAAGGGAAGGGGGGGTACTTTTAGTATCTGAATCTTCCAGATGGGAGAACAGAGGCTGAGAAAGGGCAATGTCATAGCAGCACTATTCACAGTAGCCAAAAGGTGGAAACAGCCCTAATGTCTGCAGACAACGATGGATAAACAAAATACGTGTTCTATTCATACAGTGGAATGTTATTTATCTGTTTCAAGGAATGAAACCCTGACATACACGCTGCAACATGGATGAACTTTGAGAACATGACGCTCAGTGAAAGAAACCAGTCATAAAAGACCACATATTGTACGATCCCATTTATATGAAACGTCCAGGAGAGGCAAACCCATAGACACAGGAAGCAGACAGGTGGCCGCCAGGGGCTGGCGGGGAGGGTGTTGGGGAGTGACTACTTCAAGTCTTCCTTGGTGGTGATGAAAATGTTCTGGAAGGGGATAGAGGGGGCAGCTGCACATTGTGAATGCACTAAAGGCCACTGAATTGGACACTTTGAAAGAGTTAATTTGGTGTTATATGAATCTCACCTCAATTTTTAAAAACAAAGGGAAAAAAAAAACGAAAGGAAAAAGAAAGGCCAGTGACTTGCCCAGGCTCAGGGTCCCTCAGCCAGTGACAATCAAAGCGGCCACAATGACGAATTTGGGGCTGTGTGGGCACCTGGGTGGGCGGGAACAGGGACACTGGCCTGAATCCAGAGAGCCTGGCCTGTGCATTGATCCCAGACCCCTGCGGGTGGAGGACGGCCTGCCCTCCCGCCTGCACTTCCTAGTGAAGCTGGGGCTTTTGACACTCGCCTCCCGCCTGCCTGGGTTATCTGTTGTCCTGCTCTCTTCCAGAAACCAGGACTTGAGGACACTGTGGCTTCCCTCTGGCGCCAGAGCCCCACTTGGTTAATCAGGGCATGGAATTGCCTCTGGTTGCCGTGTGGACTCAGAACCCCACTGTGCTTTTCTGGGCCTCAGTTTCCCCATCTGAAAATTGAGCTAACAGTAACAACCATAGGGAGGTTTCAGGGGCATCCAGGCAATTCTGACAAAGGCAGTGGGACATGTTTATTCACTTGCCTCCCAGGCTACTTTTGCAGCATCTTGAAAAGCTGGTTATGGATGAAGAAATATGTCAGAGAGATATTAATTGAAGAGAGCAAGCATCATCGTTGAGGCTGGTACCTAGGAAACACTCAACAGCTAGGAGCCGTCATTATTATTTATTTGGGCTTTTCATGTTTTGCCCACATAGGTTTCCACGCACATAGAACATTTCCGGAAGGCTACACAAGAAACTGTGGACGCCACTTAGTTCCTTCCAGAGATGAGCAGGGAAAGAGACATTTCACCTAATACCTTTCTGTTCTCTTGAAATTTTTCATCAGGAGCATGTATTACATTTATGATAAAATAGTTTAAAACACAATTCTACTCCAAAATTAAAAAAATGTTAGTTATTTTAGCCCTCTCAATTAACAGAAGAGGAAATTGGTGCCCCGACCTCACTTCCTCCAAGAAGTCCTCCTGATGCCTAGGCACACTGCCTCTCAGTTGCAGAAGGATCCCACTGCCTGTCACTGCTTCCTTGGCTGCCTCTCCCATGAAACTGGTAGGGCCTGTAGGGAAGGGCCTGTTTGACTCATTCCTGAGTCCCCAGGGCTCAGCCTTGAGTACAGCTGAGTGAAGGAATGAGGCGCGGAAAGGTGAAGCGACCCACCTGAGATGGCACAGTAAGTGGTTGTGTAGGGCGAGACCCAGGTCTCTGGACTTGGATTCCACTGCCCTCACCATGCCCCTGCCTCTCTAGGACAGGCCTCCTCCTCTCCATTGCAGGAACGCAGTTCCTGCCCAGTCACCATACATTTCCAAAAGAGGCCACCTGGGAATCATCCTAATGGCTGCCAGCCCTGGTGCAGCTGCTACGGTATTTGGGATTGGGGAGGGAAGGTTCTCAGGCCCCAAGAGGCAGCTGGGGATGCCCCAGGCGTAGAAAATGCCAGACAGTGTTCCAAGCAGAGCCAACTACGAAAGCCACAAAAGTGAGTGTGGTCTGTCCTCCGCTGTTATCTTATCCGACACGCCAAAATTGAGATTTCAGCCTTCTAATTTTAGGCACCAACTTTTCTGATAGGGCAGAGTCCTTCCCAGGCAGAGCAGCTGCCACTGCCTGGACCATTTTGCTGATGAGAAAACTGAGGATCGGAGAGGGTTAATGCCTCACTCCAGATCACAGAGTTTTAAGTAGAAGAGTTAAATCGCCCCTTCGGAGGCTAGAACGTGTCTGTGTTCACGGCGGCGCCTCATACACGATGCGGCGCAGAATCAGGCTGCCTGGGTTTCCGATCACTCTGCCCTCACAGGCTGTTTGAGGGTTAGGTACAAGCGCTTAGGTCAGTCCCTGGCACAGAGGAAGCCAGTGGCTCTTGCAGAGACAGGAGTTTGGGGTCCGTCTGTCCTTTACTGGTGATCTTCCCAACATCTGCCCAGCTGCCCTTTGGGAAAATCAACATCTCACCCTCCATCACAACACGAGTAGGGACTAGACTCCAATCCTGCCTAGAAGATCAGGAGGCTTCCAGGAGCTCTGCCTGTCTCAGGAGCAGCACCTGGCCTGGCTGCGGCCCTTCTCCCTGCTGGCCGGCCAGCCTGCCTGTCCAAAGGCCAACAGCCAGCCTGTGGCCCACCAGCGCTGCAGGAGAGCCAGGCCTGTCCAGAACAGGCTGACTCCAACCTCCCTGCGCTTAGCAGACGTGTTCTCAGCTGACAATCCCATTGGCAAGCGTCACCTGCGTGCTTTAAAACAAAGAAGCGCGAAGCACAAATCACAATCCTGACTGAACGGACTTCAGGAAAACGAGCTCATCCTTCTGTGGTCTGCTTTTTTTTTTCTTTTTTTTTCTTGTAACGTAAGTCAATCTTTATTGAAAACTGCAGTATTAATACATAACAGTTCTTGTTACAGTAAATGTGCTTTGAAGAATTTTAAATCTGAGCTCATCTCCTCATCAGATTGCATAAAAAATTAAAATAGTATGAATTTACACACAATGGAATTGTCTCAGGATGTATGTTCCACTCCTTTGTATTGATTGACACCTTAAGTTCAATGCAGAGGTGAGGGGTGCCTTTAACACTGGAAGACAATGCTGACTTAAGTTTTTAAAAACTACTAAGAGAATGGTCTTAAAAACAACAGTACTGGACTTCCCTGGTAGCGCAGTGGTTAAGAATCCGCCTGCCAATGCAGGGGACGTGGGTTCGAGCCCTGGTCCGGGAAGATCCCACATGCCGCGGAGCAACTAAGCCTGTGCGCCACAACTACTGAGCCTGCGCTCTAGAGCCTGCAAGTCACAACTACTGAAGCCCGCGCGCCTAGACCCGGTGCTCCGCAACAACAGAAGCCACTACAATGAGAAGCCCGCGCACGGCAATGAAGAGTAGCCCCTGCTTTCCGCAAACAGAGAAAGCCCGTGCGCAGCAACGAAGACCCAACGCAGCCAAAAATAAATAAATAAATAAATAATTTTAAAAAAACAGTATTTAAAAAATTTTTTAAATTTTATTTTATTTTTATACAGCAGGTTCTTATTAGCTATCCATTAGCTATACATATTAGCTATACATCTTAGTCTATATATATTAGTGTATATTAAAAAATCATTAAAAGGGCTTCCCTGGTGGTGCAGGGGTTAAGAATCCGCCTGCCAATGCAGGGGACATGGGTTCAAGCCCTGGTCCGGGAAGATCCCACATGCCGCGGAGCAACTAAGCCCGTGCGCCACAACTACTGAGCCTGCGCTCTAGAGCCTGCAAGTCACAACTACTGAAGCCCGCGCGCCTAGAGCCGGTGCTCCGCAACAAAAGAAGCCACCACAATGAGAAGCCCGCGCACCGCAATGAAGAGTAGCCCCCGCTTTCCGCAACTAGAGAAAGCCCGTGCGCAGCAACGAAGACCCAACACAGCCAAAAATAAACAAATAAAATAAATACATTTATAAAAAAAAAAAAAGAAGTCAGTAACAGTGGCTCCCTAGGGTCTCTCTTGAGTGGCCATCGTAGCAACCCTGCCAGGAACACTGAAGAGCTGGCCTCAGGTCCAGCCCAACTATTATACCGACCACTGGTCTGCACAAAGACCTAGAGAAGACTCCAAGAGGGAGGGCTCAGGAGGCCAAGATAAGACACTTGTCGTCTCCAACACACCAATCCTGGGAGCACAGCATCTCCTGAAGCTCACTGCAGGCTCCCTGCACAGAGATGCCAGCCTCTCTTTGATCTCCCTGTCCCAGGAGACTTGATGTTGGTCCTGGGGATTCAAATAAGATTACCCCAGAGGTTTTCTGTTCTTCAAGGGAATAGGGTTGGGAAAGAGACCATCCCTCTGAAACATGTTAAGATCAACTCTGCAACTTTCTACCTGAAAAGATCAGACCCTCCTCCACAGCATGTCATGTGCAGGCTCCTTTCAAAAAGCTCAGGTTGGGTAATAAACGGCTCAGGAGAAAAAAACACACCAACATTTGAGAGGAGATGGGAGTGTGGTCCGCTGTTGAAGAGCTATCCTTCAAGTCGTCATCTCAAAACTTTTTTGCTCATCTAAGCCTTAAAAAATTTGGGAGAGGGACCCCCGTTGCACTCCCTTGTATATTTTGTTTTTTTTTGTTTGTTTGTTTTGTTTTTTTTTGCGTTATGTGGGCCTCTCACTGTTGTGGCCTCTCCCGTTGCGGAGCACAGGCTCCGGATGCACAGGCTTAGCAATCATGGCTCACGGGCCTAGCCGCTCCGCGGCATGTGGGATCTTCCCGGACCAGGGCACGAACCCATGTCCCCTGCATCAGCAGGCGGACTCTCAACCACTGCGCCACCAGGGAAGCCCCCCTTGTATATTTTGACTCTCTCAACTTTGTATAAGTTGGTTCTCAGTTTTTTACCCTAAATTTACACAGTTGCAAATAACGTAACTTCCAAAGTATTGAAAATATTCACATTTTAAAATAAAATTGTTACTTCACTCTTTTAAATATAATCAGTGGGGACTTCCCTGGTGGCGCAGTGGTTAAGAATCCGCCTGCCAATGCAGGGGACACAGGTTCGAGCCCTGGTCCGGGAAGATCCCACATGCTGTGGAGCAACTAAGCCCTTGCGCCACAACTACTGAGTCCGTGTGCCACAAGTACTGAAGCCCAAGCACCTAGAGCCCATGCTGTGCAACAAGAGAAACCACCGCAATGAGAAGCCCGTGCACCACAACGAAGAGTAGCCCCTGCTCGCCACAACTAGAGAAAACCTGTGCGCGTTAACGAAGACACAACGCAGCCAAAAATAAACAAATAAATTTGTATAAATAAATAAATAAATATAATCAATGTAATCTAAATTCTGTAGAAATTTGACCCCCACTTACCCTCCACTTAAAAACTTGTGAACAAGCTCTTTGACAATCGAACATACAGTTTTGTCTCTTTTCCTCTGTGGCTTTATATTTTCATTCTACTCCCTCCAGAATTTTATCCTAATTTAATAGCATATATTTGTATGACCAAAGTATTTTACTGTTATCCAATCATTAGTTTTTCTCTAACAAAAATTCTTATATAAATTGAAATTAATCTCCTTTCACTCCAAGGCTCTATGGGCTTAAAACATTTACTTTTGGATTGAGTTACCATTACCAAAAATCTCTTATGTTACACATTCTGATACTTATTGAACATAAAAGTAAAAATTTAGTTGAAATTTTTTGAGGTCCCATCCAGGCCTTGCTGTCTGAATTAGCTCATGATATCCATGGATGAATATTACTTATAGCTAAAATGAGACATGGCTCAAGGTAGGTTTTATTCCCCTTTTTTGTATTTATAGATATAAGCATGGAAATAATTCATTAATATAAATACATCTATGGGAAGGGAAGCACTTTTGTTATAGAAATGTCACTTAATTCTCTGAACTCCTTCAAAGATATGTGGCCCCCCCCCAAAAAAAATCACATAATAATGATTCATTGTCTAAATTATTTTTACTGATCAGTCAGTGGGTGACTTGGTTAGATTCTTCTCCATTTGATGGAAACCGCCTGGTTCGCACAGGGATTCGTCACCTAGTTTTTAGAGTCCTTCACTTTCTCAGTTCCTAGGAAAGTGTGCCAAAAAGGGTTGACCAAAAGTTAGCCAGGAATATCATACCTGTTACTCTTTCATTTAAAGACATCTTGTTTAACCTCACATACACAGAATGAATTGGGAAATTTTATTTATTTATTTTTAATTTTTGGCTGCATTGGGTCTTCGTTGCTGCGTGCAGGTTTTTCTCTAGTTGCAGCGAGCGGGGGCTACTCTTCATCGCGGTGCGCAGGCTTCTCATTGTGGTGGGTTCTCTTGTTGCGGAGCACGGGCTCTAGGCACGCGGGCTTCAGTAGCTGTGGCACGTGGGTTCAGTAGTTGTGGCTCGTGGGCTCTAGAGCACAGGCTCAGTAGCTGTGGCGCACGGGCTTAGTTGCTCCGCGGCATGTGGGATCTTCCCGGACCAGGGCTCGAACCCGTGTCCCCTGCACTGGCAGGTGGATTCTTAACCCCTGCGCCACCAGGGAAGCCCCAAAAGTAATCTTTTTATGTTCCACTCTCTGGTCTTTGTTGCAAAAACTCCTCTGTATCCTGGCTCCTCCCTTGCCTCTTCAGAGCAGTCTTGAGGCCGGAGATAGATGGGCTCCAGGCCGGATATTTCCTTGTCTATAAAAGGAAGTGATGGAGGTAACTTCCTTAGGGATGCTGGTAAGGATTTAAAGGGAGTAAGCATGGGTCCGTGCCAGGCTGAATCAGCACCCCTTGAGGTACTGTCCTGCAGCCTCCCCAGGCAGGGCTGCCCCTGTGCCCCTCTGTGTTCCTCAGCCCACACTCGCCCATACTCCCTTTTCCTCTCTCCTGTAGCACAGCCTTTACACACACACACGCACACACACTCCTACAATCAATCATTCAACAAGTCTTTACTGAAGATGTGTAAGCACTGGAGCAAGCTACACCTGGGCATGTGATGTGACCATGACACACCTGACCTCGTGTGTGTGGGGGACACAGGTGTTGAATAAAAATAACACCACCAGTGATTTCATCACGATTGCGCTGAGGGTGTTGAAGGAAAGTTCCGGGCAAGGGGAGCACACAGCAGCCGGTGGGTCAGGGAACGCTTCCCAGAGAGATAGCGGGTCAGTGCTTGGGGGAGGCTGGGAGCACGGCTGGCCGGGAAGGAGAGGAGTGAAGTGGACATGCAGCCCTACTGCGGGCGCTGGGCTGAAGGACGCGCCGTACAGAGGACGGCGCTGTGCCTTTTGTTCCCTTAGCCGACAACCCCTGACCACAGCCCTTCCCCACATGGCCCTGGATTCCCCACGCCATTTGTAAGGGAACAAAACAAGCAGCCTATACATGAGCTGAATCCATGTGTATGAAGTTCAGACACAGGCAAAACCAAACCCACAGAGGCAGGAATCAGAACAGGGGTTGCTTTCGGAGGGGGAGGGGAGTCGACTAGAAAGGGGTGGGAGGGCAATGGATTTGGGAGGTGGAAAAGCTCTTCATCTTGATGGGAGCAGTGGTTACAGAGTGTATACGTTTGGAGAAACTCATCAAATACTTAAGTTCTGTGCATTTTACTACGTGAAATTATTGCTAAAAAAAGAGAGAGGGAAGGAGGGAGGGAGAGAAGAAGGAAGCTTAAGAGAGGGAGGGAGGGAAGAAAAAGTGAGCGATAGGATAATACGAGGCGAGGAATCAGAAAAATAAAATAAAACGGAGTCAGCCTAGTGACCCGGTTGCTTAACTTTGTGAACCTCAATTTCTCCATCTCCAGAAATGAACCATCGCCTGGAAATCTGTGCACAGTGCCTGGTGCCCGGGGGCACGTACTGGGCCATCTGGTCCCGTCCCTCTCCCCCTCTCTGGACCACACCGTCCTCACCATGAACAGGAATAAGGGGCTGATGGCTGCTTAGAGAGGCCCCCCGTAAGCTCTGCAAGCATCTCTGCCCAAAACTGGTCTCTCCATGCTGCCGCCTGCCTCGGCAACGTCAACCTTGAAAACATTCCTTTGTTTGCTTCCTAAGTGCGCGGTATGGTTCAGAGGTATCCGCAGCTGAGCTGTGTTCACCTCCTGGGACCATGCAGCCGGCAGCTCCTCTGTCGAGGGGTCGTGGCTCGGCCGTCCACCCCGATCTCTCAGAGCCCTCGGGCTGCTTCCATCTGCAGGGGCAGGACCTCGCAGTGACGGTGGTGACACCGAACAGAACTGCTTCTTATATGTCGCTAATAACCCTGGGGTTGTGCACAGCCCTCGAGAACACCTCAACACCTATTCCTTCAGTACATCTTGGCCTTGGCCTGGTGCCAGGCCCTGGTCAGGGCGCTGAGGACACATGGAGTGACCACAACGTGACTTTCACCTTGGGATGAGAATCAGGTCTGGGGACAGGAGAAGGAGAGGCCTGGGGAGAGGTGGAACAGGGCAGTAGAAGCTAGATGGTGAAGGGTTTGCAGGTCGGAGAAAGAAGCCTGAATTTTACGTGTCCACACAAGGGGCGTGGGGAATCGTTCAGCCAGGGAGTGGGAGAGCCATGGGAGAAAGACAGTGCTGCTGACATGGCTGCCTCACTTCTCCCCTTCCAAGGAAACCCTGTTTTAGATGTGTCCCCACCAAAGACTACATTTCCCAGCCTCCCTTGCAGCCAGGTGTGGCGTGTGACCTAGTTCTGACCAGTGAGACACAGGAGAAGTTGGAAAGGAGAGCTCATTAAAAAGGAGACCGAGAGCTGCCCATTCCCTCTTCCTCCTGCTTTACGCCTGGGATGAAGACACGAAGCTTGGCGTTCCAAGTTATTTTGGACCCTGAAGTGACCTCTAGGTTAGAGGCCAGGACTCAGGAGGGCAGAGCAAAAAGATATGTTAGTTGTTCCTGATCCCAAGCCAGTGGCCAGTAGTCCAAGGCTGTCTGGCAGACTGCTGACTTAACCCTTTAACTGCCCCGAGCAGAAATGCATTCAGCTTTTCACAGCCAATGCAGAACCTGGGATACCCACCCCCTAACACCTACGCCCCTACACACTCCCATCTCTGTCAATGTACCACTGTCCCCCAGTTTCTTAGGCCAGAAACATGGGTGGCATTCTCCACCCCCTCTTTCTCATCCATAAGCCCCACGAGACAGGGTGGGGTGAGAAGAGCCCTAATTTGCAGCATCTGACAATGTCTCACACCACAGCCAATTTCAAGTCACCAGCGTGACATCATTGAACGCGGAGTCAGGAAGGGATATGTCAACTCCACGAGCCACGGCGCACCACGAAGGCAAGAATCACCACTTACACGGTGCGTGTCTCTTTTCCCTGCTGGCCTGGAAGGTGTCGGCTGTGCTCACCATCACGTACCTGGGGTCTAGTACGGTGTTTATTGCATCGTGGGCTCCGAGGAATGAATGGAAAGAAGGAAGGGGAGGTGAACCTGGAATTGGACATCTGTTTCCTCCGTGTCAGCCGGGGTTCAGCAGAGAAATGGAGATTCATTTTAAGGAAGGGGCTTACGTAGTTGTGGGGTCTGGCTGGGCGTGTCTGAAATCTGCGGGGCAGGCCTGTGAGCTGGAGACAGGCAGGAACGGCCGTCCACAGGCGGAATTTCTTCTTTTTCAAGGAAACCTCAGGTTTGCTCTTCACGTCTTCAGCTGATTGGATGACACCCACCCACGTGATGGAGACGACCTCTTTCACTTGAGTCAACTGATTGTAGAAGGAACCACATCGACAGATGCCTTCACAGCAACACCCACCCTCGAGTTTGACCTAATAACTGGGGAGAGGAACCTGGCCGAGCTGACACATAAAGTGACCAGCACACTCGTCTCAGGTGAGGATTGTTTTCCTCTCTCTTGGAGGTCCCTGCTGTACTAATTTCTCCCCAGAGCATGCCCAGTGCATTCAGAGTAAGTATCTGGGGTGGCCGGTCACCCACGTCCAGGGAGCTTCCTGATGCCCGGTGGGCCTGCATCCTGAGAGCACGGCCATCCTCTCCTCTCTCCCAGGTCTGGCAGGAGTGGCCCATCTGGCTGGCATGGCACCGGGACTTTGGTATCTGTGTGCAGAGCCCCAGTTGGAGCCCACACGGAGCAGATATGGGCAGAGTCCAAGGTTCAGGGCTTTCAGGGTCATTGTCTCCACCGTCGGCCCCTCTCTGAGAGGATCCTGGACCCATCAGAGATTGCCGGCTTTTCCTTTCATAGCCCTGAGCCTGTGAGGTCTCCCTCCCTCCCGATCTGTGCCCTTCCTCCTATGAGACCCTCCCCTGGGGCAGGTGGAGCTCATTGGCACAGGTTATGCTCCTCCAAGTCCGCTTTTCTCAGTTTCCACGTTTGAGGCCTCCTCGCCAGGCAGCTCCCATCTTTGTGAACGCTCGGTCTGCCATCCGGGTCGCCTCCTAAGGTCTTGGGCTTCTGTCCAGGATGATGCTTTAGCCCTGGTACCCAGAGCCAGGTGAGAAAGGGCCCACCTCCTTGGAGATGGGCGGAAAATATTCTTCCTGTGTTAAGCTCGACACTGACACTGACTAATCTCTTCCAGGGTGATGAGTTATGCCATTTTCCAAGAGGAATCGGGCTCGGGGAGAGTAAGTAGCTTGCCCTAAGTCACACAGTGGAGTCGGGACTGAATTTAGCCCTGATGTTTCTGGCCACTTACTGACCCCCCCGCAGGTCTGCTCCACAGTGGAAAGAGGTGCATCAGGCTGTCCCACCTTAGACGTGAGCTGGGCATAAACCCTGGGCCCTGGGGCAGCAGGGAGGGCCGTACAGAGCTCCGTGCCACTAGGCACTGAATCAAAGTCAGATGAATATGAGAGCCCTACTGGTCATGCAAAGTTCTGAGGATGACCTGGCTTCCCAGTAAATCGCTCTAATCAGGTTGAGTGATGGTAGCAGGCAGGACCATTGGGCACTCAGCAAGGAAGTGGTGTTCCCACCTGGGGATGCCTGAAGAATTGCTGATCTGCTGTCCTTGCTGGAAAGAGGATTTTCTGGAAGGAAGGGCTTTACAGGCTCTTTCTTACCTAACACAGCCATGAGGAACAACTGTCATTATGCCCATTTTACAGATGAGGAGACTGAGGCCGAGGGAGGTTTTCATTTGTCCAAGGTCACACAAAGGGAAGCAGCAGAGGCAGGCCCATACGGCAACAACACCCTTACTGTTTGAACAATATCACACAAACTCTTTGCAGAAGCTAGCCCCAAGCCCCCCAGAGGTGATCTTAATTCCAGATTAGGCTTGGAAACCCACATCCAAGCTCA
Organism: Aethalodelphis obliquidens; assembly: GCF_003676395.1. Lineage (NCBI taxonomy): Eukaryota > Metazoa > Chordata > Mammalia > Artiodactyla > Delphinidae > Aethalodelphis > Aethalodelphis obliquidens. The sequence continues at coordinate 71,570,833 of NW_020837950.1, forward strand.
TAACCAGCATTTGATCCTGGACCCTGTGAGTCAGCCGTCCAGGGTGGAGTAAGGGGACAACCTAGAACTGCAGCCTCTAACAGGATGGGGTCCATGCCTGGGCGCAGCAGAGGCAGAGGCAGGCTTCCAGCAGTGCCCCTCCGTTTAGGCTTGCTCCCCACTCCTGTCTCCCATCCTGGGCTCCCGGCCAGGTCTGGAGCCACCTCTGCTCCCTACCCAGCCTGGGCCAGAGCAGCTGCAGCCTATACAGACCAATACAGGCCAACCTGGGTGTGCCCATTTCCAGGAGCTGAATGCGGTGCTGATAGCAGAGTCCCCAGGCCAGGCCTTGCCCAGGATGGAGCACCCCTACACCCCAACTGTCTTGGGAGCCCATCGCTTGGCCTGGCTAACTCCCCAGCCGTGGCTGGTCTCCAGGTGCAGCTAGTGGGGCGCGTGTGGGTGGTGGACAGAGCCTGGAGTTTAGCAGGGTGACTGTGGGTGAGTCATCTCCCTGGACCTGTTTCTTCCTAGTATTACGGATGGTGTTGCTGACAGCTGACATTCCTCTCTGCCATGCACTGTGCTAATCACTTTACAGAGATAACCTCATTGATTTTTTATAAATTTATTTACTTATTGGCCGCATTGGGTCTTCGTTGCTGCGTGCAGGCTTTCCCTAGTTGTGGCGAGCAGGGGCTACTCTTCATTGTGGTGCACGGGCTTCTCATTGTGGTGGCTTCTCTTGTTGTGGAGCACGGGCTCTAGGCGTATGGGCTTCAGTAGTTGTGGCACACGGGCTCAGTAGTTGTGGCTCGTGGGCTCTAGAGCTCAGGTTCAGTAGTTGTGGCACACGGGCCCAGTTGCTCCGCAGCACGTGGGATCTTCCCGGACCAGGGCTTGAATCCGAGTCCCCTGCATTGGCAGGCAGATTCTTAACCAATGCGCCACCAGAGAAGTCCAGAGATAGCCTCATTTAACTCTCATAACAACCCACAAGGCAGCTACTATTATCACCTCCATTTTACAGACAGGAAACTGAGGACCAGAGAGCTTGAGTGACTTGCCTGAGGTTACACAGCTAGTAGGCGGCCGAGCCAGGCTTTGAAACCAAGCAGTCTGGCTCCGGGGCCCACACTCTGAGCCCCTCCACTCCCCGTAACTCCAGAGGCAAACTGTGGTGGGAGGACCGTGGATGCGGTGTACAGAGGAAGCCACAGCTACCTATCTATGCCTCAGTTTCCTCATCTGTAAAATGGGAAAGCATATGTCTCCCTTACCCAGCTCCTGAAGTGAGCATTCATTCAACAAATCCTTAACAAGCAGGTACCATGTGCTGGCCAGGCAGGCTCCAGGAGCCTGGGGTGGAATGGTGAACAGCACAGATAAGCCCCTGCCCTCCCAGCCCTGGCATTCCAGTGCGGGGACAACAGACAGTGAACAAGCTAGCAAGAATATTCTAGGTCAGGTGATTGAGTGACGTAAGAGGTCCGAAGGCTCGCAAACCACAAAGGTTCTATGAATGTCCCTGTCCTCCACCAAAAGGGGGCCCAGTGTGTGTTAGGGTTGTTGTGGTTAATAAGATTTTATCCTTATCTGCCAGGTGCTTTCACCTGTACTACCTGATTTTGCCCTCCCCACGATCTGTACGGTAGGTTTTATTACTTCCGTCTTACACATGAGGAAACTGAGGCTCAGAGAGGTTAAGCAACTTGCCCAATGTCACACAGCTGGTAAATGGAACAACTTGAATTCAAAGAAGCCCCCTGACTCTAAGTCCAGGGCCTCCTATGCCTGAGGGAACACAGTATGTTATGGGATTTAAACACACTGAGAGTTCTTATTTTAAGAGTTTAAGATTCAAATCAGTAATATCCAAAGGCAGGGGAGTAGAAGAATTCTTTTGTGCATGAGTTCAACCTTGTTCCAGGCCCCATCCCAAGAGCCCTGGGTGGGGGCCGTGATGGAAAGGGGCCCCTGGAGATGAATGAGCTGTAGGTGGCCCTGCCATCCAGAAGCTCAGGGTTTAGTGAGGGCAGCTTAGGTGGGAACCAGAATCCCAGTGACGCTTTGAGGTGTCCCAACAAGTTACGGGTGAGCACTCTTTCCACACTGGCATTTATTAAACGCTTCCCATATGACAGGGCAGGACGGGACTGGCCCTGCATTCTGGTTCTGGGCCTGTCACTTCCTTGCTGTGTCACTTGGGGCAAGGCCCTGCCGTCTGTGGACATTAGGGCACCACGAGGGTGTGGGCTGCCTGGCACGGGGTCCTCCAGCCTGATACTGCTGACACCAGGAAGAAGCTGGGGCTCCATCGGTTGTGTGGGAGGCGGGGCAGACACATTCATCCCTAATGCTTGTCCAGAGATGTGGGGCCCTCACGGGGACAGCCTGGGTGTGCCTGTCACTCCTGGAACCTGGGACACTTGCCCGGGGCCAGGTCATCAGAAGCCAAGTGACTCTGATCACAGGCTTTGGGGTCCAAAACCAGGGTTTGATTCCTGGCTCTGCCACTAGCCAGGTGTGTGAACTTGGCCAAGTCACCCAGCCTCCCTGAGCCTCAGTTTCCTCATCTACAAAATGGGAATAATATTTGCAGGGAACCTAGCACAGAGCCTGGTAGCTGAGCAGTCAACGAACAATAGTTGACACTGACAATTATGAAGCTGGTGATGACAGAGGGTGAGACATCAAAGCTAACATTTATAAGCACAGCTATGTGCCAAAGCATATAGCTCAGGATAGCTACTCCATAATGGGGTGTGCATGCGTGTGTATAAATGTAAATGCAAACATATACATTCTCATAACCTCTGGCTCGCTCTCTCTGTCCTTATCTATCTACCTATCTATATTTATCTATCTATGTAACTATACCTGTATATCCATAAAGAGACAGAGAGAGAGAAAAGGCGAGAGGGACGGAGGTAGGGAAGGAAGAAGGGGAGAGAGAGAGAACAGCCACATTTGTGACTTCAGGGAGGGTAGCTGTCTGGGGATAAGGTCTGGACTGGCACTGAGTAAATACCCCTTTCTATATTTTAAATTTCTTTTTTTAAAAAATTATTTATTTATTTGGTTGCACTGGGTCATAGTTGCGGCAGGTGGGCTCCTTAGTTGTGGCATGGGAACTCTTAGTGTGCCATGCGTGTGGGATCTAGTTCCCTGACCAGGGATCGAACCTGGGCCCCCTGCATTGGGAACGCGGAGTCTCATCCACTGCGCCACCAGGGAAGTCCCTACATTTTGAATTTCGAATAATGTGATTGTTTTGCCTATTTAAAATCTCATTCAAATTAGACATATCTATTTATCATATTGATCATTCTATCCTCAGGATGACCTGCAAGAGAGAGCTAGACTCCTGCCCACCTGGCAGATGAGGTGACATGAGTTGCTCAAAGTGACTCAGGGAAAACGTGAGAAAGATGGGCCCTGAACCCAGCTCCGCCTTACGGGACTCTCCCGGGGCATCAGGTTGGTGGCTCTGAGCCTACAGCTCCCCGGCTGCGGTCAAGGGGCTGTGCTCTGTCCAGAGGACAAGCCCACACGGCCACTCCTGCCGGCCTCTGGCTGGGGCAGCACCGCAAGTGTCTTCGCTCCATCTGGCACGTCTCACTGGCTCAGTGTGAGAACCTGCCCCAAAGTCCTCAGCTCTGCAGGGGGGAAGAAGTAAAAATAGCCGGGGGCTTCCCTGGTGGCGCAGTGGTTGAGAGTCCGCCTGCCGATGCAGGGGACACGGGTTCGTGCCCCGGTCCGGGAAGATCCCACATGCCGCGGAGCGGCTGGGCCCGTGAGCCATGGCCGCTGAGCCTGCGCGTCTGGAGCCTGTGCTCCCCAACGGGAGAGGCCACAACAGTGAGAGGCCCGCGTACCGCAAAAAATAATAATAATAAATATAAAAATAAAAATAGCCGGGCCGAGCGGCCAGCGGCTAGACTGTGGGCAGCAAGGCATGCCTTTCCCATGACCTGGGTCCTGCAGAGCAGAGGACTTCCCTGAGCCCTCCTGTGTGCCGGGCCCTGGGCCGGGTACCTGGGAGGCAGCGCTGAGTCAGGCACAGCTGCCTGGGGCGGGACACATCCGGGGTACACCGTGGCGGGCGGGGCCGGGGAGGGGCTAGCACTGGCCAGGTGCAGTAGACTGTGCAAGAGAGACCTCTCACCCAGTCACAGGGGTGGGGCAGGGAAGGCTTCCGGAAATAGGTCACATGGGTGAACGCAGGAATTAAGAAGAGGTGCGTGCAAACGTAAAATAGATAGCTAGTGGGAAGCAGCCGCACGGCACAGGGAGATCAGCTCGGTGCTTTGTGACCACCTAGAGGGGTGGGGTAGGGAGGGTGGGAGGGAGGGAGACGCAAGAGGGAGGAGATATGGGGACATATGTATATGTATAACTGATTCACTTTGTTATAAAGCAGAAACTAACACACCATTGTAAAGAAATTATACTCCAATAAAGACATTTAAAAAAAATTAAATTAAATTAAAAAAAGAAGAGGTGTGTGTACGGGGGCGCGTGCCAGGCAGTGGGAACAGCATCGGCAAAGGCAGAGGTATGACAAGTGTGAGCCGTAGCTGGGCATCTGCGGGGGCGGGGTGCCTGTGAGGGGAGGTGGGTCTGGCTGGGGTAGAAGGCAGGCCCCATGGTAAGGGCAAGATGGGACTGTGGACCAACGGGGAGCCAAGGGAGGGTGTGGAGCAGGGGTGAGACGTCGGATCAGCACCTTAGAAAGACTGCGGGTTCCTGAACTCAAAGAGACGGTCACCCCGAGGCTCAGACTCCACCATCTGTGCCTCGCCATGGAGGCCTCCTCCAGTTTCGGGCACCTGCAGCTCTTTTCCTGAGGGCTCTCTCTGGCTGCCGGAATGCATGCCCCCTCCCCACCTCCTTTCACTCCCACCAGGAGCCCTGGCGCCTCAGGCGGGGTGACTGAGTGCCAGGCGCTCCCTGGCCACTGGTTCGATGATGCACCTGAACTGGCTGCCTTCTCGTCCGTCTTGCTTGCCTTTTCTCCTGCCAGCCTTTCCTAGGGTCACGTACTGTGCTAGTTGCCTGTCTTTGCTATAACAAACGACCCCGAACATAGCAGCTGAAACAACACACACTTATTTTATTTTTTTAGAAAATTTATTTATTTAGGGCTGTGTTGGGTCTTCGTTGCTGTGCGCGGGCTTTCTCTAGTTGCGGTGAGCCGGGGCTACTCTTCGTTGCCGTGTGCGGGCCTCTCATTGAGGTGACTTCTCTTGTCGCCGAGCACGGGCTCTAGGCGGATGGGCTTCAGTAGTTGCGGCACATGGGCTCGGTAGTTGTAGCGCGCGGGCTCTAGAGTGCAGGTTCAGCAGTTGTGGCGCACGGGCTTAGTTGCTCTGCGGCATGTGGGACCTTCCGGGCCAGGGCTCGAACCCATGTCCCCTGCATTGGCAGGCGGATTCTTTACCACTGCGCCACCAGGGAAGTCCAGCACACACTTAATATTTTATAGTTCTGGGGATCAGAAGTCTGGCACAGATGTCCCTAAACCAAGGTGTCTGCAGGATTGCGTTCCTTTCTGGAGCCGCTAGGGGAGAATCTTTGCCCTGCCTTTTCCAGCTTCTAGAGGCTTCCTGCATTCCTTGTCTCGTGGCCCTTTCCTCCGTCCTCAAAGCCAGCAGGTCAAGTTCTTCTCACATCGCGTCTCTCTGATCCATTCCTCTGTCCCTCTCCTCTTCCACTTTTAAGGACTCATGTGATTAGATTACTGGCCAGATAACCCAGGATAATCTCCGCATCTGTGGTCTGTAACCTTATTCACGTCTGCAAAGTTCCTCTTGCCGTGTAATGTAACAGATTCACAGGTTCCTGGGATTAGCAAGTGGACAGCTCTGGGAGCCGTTGTTCTGCAGACCTCACCTCCAGAATAACACATTTGCACTGAATCCTTGCCCCAAGGTCTGATAGGGGCCTCAAACTAAGAACCTCAAACCTTAATCCTGAGCCCCTCGCTCCCCTGCACGTGCCCCAGCTCTGGTCGACATTGCTCCCCCTTCTCTGAGAGTCTTGGCAGTTCAGCCTCCAACAGACATTGGGTTTTGCTGAACTTTCACCCTGAATTACCTCCTCCAAAGTCCACACCCCCTGACCAAGGCCTCGCCCACAGCTCTTGGAGTCTCTCTTAAACCAGGACAATTGAGGTAAAAAGCTAGGCAGAGAATTGGAGCAACACTTGGGATGGAGAAAAGGGCACAGCTCTGGTCACTACCAGAGCTGGGTTCAAATCCTGCCTCTGCAACTTCCTTGCTCTGTGGCCTCCGGAGACTCACTGGTCCTTTCAGAGCCTTGGTGTCCTCATCTGACAAAGGTGTGAGGGGCCCCAAGGGGTGACTAAGCAGGTTAGAGAGTTGATGGTGGGAAGTACCTGGCGCACAGTAGGCTCTCGGGAAATGAGAGCTGTTTTCAGAGACCAGGTGGCTCTAGCCCTAGGTGGTTACCATCTTTTTTTATAGAAAATATTAATGATAAATAAATAAGTGCTTTGCTACCACCCTGAACTGCCAATCTGATTAGGGGCCGAAGAAGTTTGTCTGTTTCCTGGATGCAAAGAACCAGCTGATTTCTCCAAGCCTGGTGCAACTGACAATTATCCCAGACAACACTGGCGCCCTCTGGAAGGTAGCTGAAATGTTGGGGTAGCATGGGAGAAGGAGGGGGCTCTTCAGAGGACCCACAAGCACCTTTGCTTCAAAAGTGGGCCCTGGGTCAGCTACCAGGGTAATTAGGCCCAACGGTCTTGAGGTAGAAATTCGAAAGCTCCTTGAAATGCTATATATCAAGCCACGCATGGGAAGGGTGTCTGACTTTACAGCAACTTTCCCCTTCAGGTAAGTCTTCCATGGAACCATATGTACTCTTCTTTCCATTTGACGGTGGAAATAAGTTAGATGATGGATTTTGATGTTTTTTTGGCATTAAATTAATGTGCTGTTCTATGTGAATATTGTTAGATATTCCCCTTGATCATGTCAATTGGATGGAATGTGGTTTTCTTTTAGCCGTTTGTTCAAGAGAGATGGATGAAATACGAATTTCCGCGATTCCTGAGCGGGTTTCGTTGTTGTTTTGTTTTTCAAAAGTTGGGTTGAAGGAACATCTACTTTGCTGGGACAGCTGGGTAACTTTCTGCCAACTAGATTGTCTGCAGAGACTTCTAGTGCTTTTCTCCATCTTCTTCCCCAGGGCAGCCAGGACCGACCCCCTCGGTGGCTTACTTCCCGCCACCAGGAATGCTTGGGACAAGCCAGGGACTCAGCAGCGGTGCGGGGGAGGGGGGGTCATAGGAACAGTCACCAGGGAATCTGTGAACACACTGCCCCCAGCACCATGGGTGGGAGAAGCCCAGTCACGTGGGAAAATACGTGACTGAGGGAGACCAGGCTTTGGAACCAGTGAGTCCCGTCCCAGCTCAGCCACTTCCTGGCTGTTCGACCGTGGGCAAGGTTGCTAGTTCTCTCTGCTTCCGTAAAATGGGAGAGCAACGGCACCTGCCTCGCGGGATTGAGAGGATCTGATGCGTCCACACGTGTAAAGCCCAGAAGGGCACCCAGCACTCAGAGAGTACTCAGCAAATACTAGGCCTGCTTACGAGGCCTCCGTGGCTAAGTAAGCAAACGGCAGGGAAATTAACTCATCTAAAGTATCAGGACAGGGACACCATTTTGCAAATGAGGAATGAGGCTTAAAAAGAAATGCACCGCGGCAGCACCATTCGCGGTAGCCAAAAGGTGGAAGCAACCCAAGTGTCCATCGATAAACAGAGTGGATCCGCACAATGGAATGCTATCGAGCTTCAAAAAGGAGGGAAATTCTGACACTTTCTCCGTGGATGGACCTTGAGGACATTATGCTAAGTGAAATAATCCAGTCCCCAAAAGACAAACCCTGTATGATTTCACTTAACAAGGTCCCTGGAGTAGTCAAACTCATAGAAACAGAAAGTGGAAAGGTTGCCAAGGGCTGGGGGTGGGCAGCGGGCGTGGGGAATGGAAGTTATTGTTTAATGTGCACAGTTTCAGTTTTGCAAGATGACGATTGTGGAGATGGATGGTGGTGAAGGTTGCACAACATTGTGAATGTATTTGATACCACTGAACTGTGTACTTAGAAATGGTTAAGCTAGTATATTTTATGTTACATGTATTTTATGGCCATTAAACATTTTTCAGAAGGAAAAAGAAATGACCCAAGTTGCCCAGGTCCTTCTGCTGGGAAGCGTGAGAGGCAGGATTCAGACTCAGGACAAAGTGAGTGGTTCCCAGCCAGTGGTTCCCCAACACAAACCTCCCTGCCATATGTCTGTTCAGTGGGTACAATTCAGGGGAAGAGCGTGGCGCTCAGAAAGAGAGCTGAATACTTGACTGAGGGAAAACACGAAAGGGGACCCAGGAGAGAGGAGCAATCAGTGGGCATGAAGTTAGGAGGAGGGGGTGTCAGGCAACTTCTGCTGTGTGAGCTTGGGCACACCACTCACCCTCTCTGGCCTGCTGTATGAGCGTTAGGTCAGGAGGGCATCCAGATCCTTCTAGCTCTGAGGTCTAGGGAGGGGCGAGATGAGATGCCCAGATACATGCTGACAGCTCCAATAGGCCTGAGTGCCCTCCGCCACCTGAAGATCCTTGCTGGGTGCTGGGAACTGCCTTCTCACTTGGGTACCTACCGTGTACCAAGCTCTATTCTGGGCCAGGTCCCTGCCCTGGGGCTGATGTCCTATTGGGGAGGACAGGCAAGAGACAAGTAAATAAACAGAAAGAGACTATGAAGAAAGAAACATGAATAATATGGTAGGGTTTTTTCATTGGCGGGGCCAATGTTCCTGGGAGTTCCCGGGGAGGGAAGGCAGCCCTCTGGTTGGGGCCCAGGAAGGCATCTGGAGAAGGTGGCATTTGTCCCAGCCAACCAGAGGTACGAGAGATAAAGAACTCGGGGGCCCAGTCTTGTGGGGAAGACAGACACGGCAGCAAACACATCGCACATAACTACAGGGCAGGAGAGCGGGGCGGCAGACCACCTCACAGGAGATTTTCCTGGACAAAAGGACACATGAGCAGGACTTTGGAGGAGGAATATGTTAATCAGAGCTGAGAAGTGCACCCCAGGCTTTGGGTCAGGACAGGCAGGGCAGGTGGACGTTCCTGCCACCGAGGTCTCCCAGTCTGAGCTGAACGGGCTTTAGGGATCCGCCACCCAGTCCCACTTTTCCATGTGGGAAACAGAGGCTCGAGAAGTAAACCACCTGCCCCTGCTGGCTTGCTCTGTGGCATGCTCTGTGCCATGAACTTTACCTGACGTATCTTCTCGCCTAAGGTCACCTCTTTCTGGAAGATGTCCGCTTCCTGTTAAGGATACTTAAGCATTGTCATCAGACTGTGACATAATTATGGTACATAAACACAAATATAAAATCCATTTTAACAGGCATCCATTATATCTATTCCCCCTGTAAACACCACAGTATCATGAGCTGTTAGGAACAATTCTGTCTCTTAGGAATGATCCAAATCGGACTGTAAATCTTTGGCATTCTCTGATCTTTATTTATTCATTCAACCAGTATTTATTCTGAGCACCTGCTGTGTGTGAGGTCCTGTGCTAGGGGCTGGGAATGCAGCAGTGCTCGAAGTAGACAGAGCCCTAGGGACTTCCCTGGAGGTCCAGTGGTTAGGGCTCCACGCTTCCACTGCAGGGGGCACGGGTTTGATCCCTGGTCACGGAACTAAGATCCCCACAGGCCGTGCAGTGTGGCCAAAAAATTAAAAAAAAAAGGTAGGCAAAGCCCTGCCTGCCCTCCTGAGGCTTACAATTAGAGCAGAGAGGAGCGCCAGGGACAAACACATGTGCAAGAAAGCACATGATGGTTAGTGCCGTGAAGGACAAAACCAGATACCACAGCTGGAAGGACAGGTGGCTGCGCTATTTTGTGACCGTAGAAGATTTTTAGGGCCATAATGTAGTGGGTTGAATGGTGCACTCCCCCCAAAATATGTCCACCCAGGACCTGTGAATGTGACCGTATTTGGAAAAAGGGTATTTGCCAGTGTCATTAAATTACAGGTCTCGAGATGGGTTCATCCTGGATTATCCAGGTGGGCCGTAAAGCTAAATGACAAGTGTCCCTGTAAGAAGAAGAAAAGACAGAGATACACAGAGAAGGTCACGTGAAGGCCCAGCGTGACCACAGAGGCAGAGACTGGAATGATGTGGCCACAAGTCATGGAATGCCTGGAAACATCAGAAGCTGGAAGAGACAAGGGATTCTCCCTGAGAGCCCTGAGAGGGAGCAGGGCCCTTGATGACACCTTGATTTTGAACTTCTGGCTTCGGGAACTGTGAGAAAATCGATTTCTGTTGTTTTAAGCCACCAGTTTGTGGCCATCTGTTACAGCAGACACAGGAAACGCATACACATAATTTCTGACTGAAGCTTGAATGCGGTGAGGAAGTAATCACGCAGGTGTGTGGGAGGAAAACATTACAGGTCAAGAGAATAGCGAGTGCAAAGGCCCTGAGGCTGACTGTGCAGAATTAGGGAATAGCAAAAAGCCAATATGGCTACAGCCGGGCTTGCGGGTGGGATGTGAGAGCAGGTCAGAAGCAGCCTGGTGGGTGAGGACCTTGTGGGAAAAGAACTTTGACATTTACTCTGAATGATGTGGGAAACAACTGGAGGTGCTGGGAGAGGAGGGTAACATGACCTGATGTGATTTATAATCACACTGCTCTGGCAGCTGAGATGAGAGTAGACTGAGGGGTGGGAGTGGGGGTGGAAGCCCACTTGACGTGACCCCCGAGTCAAATCCAATCCCCAAAGCATCATCAAGGTCTCATGTTTTAGTGAAGGTTTGATGGGAAAATAGAAAGGGCAGTTGCATGGCACAGCACCCAACAAACGCTACCCTCTGTCCCCTTTAAACATCTCAGTTCCCTTCTGAACACATTTCCCATAGAAGCTAAGCTAAGAGAGGCAAAGTCTCTTATAGCCAAACAAAGCCTCCTGAAAACCCCAGGAAATGATTCCAGACTTTCCGATGATCATTGTCAACGTGATCTGCTTATGGTTCAGATCTGGTCCCAGACAGTGAGCAAGCATGTTACATAGATTATCTGTCTCCCTCTAAACTCACAACAACCTAGGAGATGGACACGATTATCCTCATACCCATTTTACAGATAAGAAAGCTAAGGCCCAGGAGGGGCAGGGACTGGGCCCAAGGCTATGCAACTGACAAGTGGAGGAGTCAGTCCCTTGAACTTGGGCGTTAAAGTCAATTTAACTTCAATTGGGCTGAGGCTGGGGAAGCGTCATTATGTATTTGCACGGGCATGAACTGGCAAAGGCATCCACCAGCCACCCTTTTCACTGGGTTTTCACAGTGGCCTTGGAAGTGACCAAGTGCAGGCAGGAGACTCAACAGTGGCCTATCTGGTATCAGGAGTTTCCTGGCCTCTGGGTGTATCCCATCTGATCGGGACTCAGGCCTCCAGACTCCAGCTGTAACCACCACCCTCCTTGCTTCCTCCTCAGGTTGTGGCTTAATAGATGCTCTCTTGGGACTTCCCTCGTGGCGCAGTGGTTAAGAATCCGCCTGCCAATGCAGGGGACACAGGTTCGAGCCTTGGTCCAGGAAGATCCCACATGCCGCGGAGCAACTAAGCCCGTGAGCCACAACTACTGAGCCTGCGCGCCACAACTACTGAGCCCGTTCACCACAACTACTGAGCCCACGTGCCACAACTACTGAGCCCACGTGCCACAACTACTGAAGCCCATGAGCCTGGAGTCCATGCTCTGCAACAGGGAAGCCACCACAATGAGAAGCCTGCTCACCACAACAAAGAGTAGCCCCTGCTCGCCGCAACTAGAGAAAGCCCGCGCGCAGCAACGAAGACCCAACGCAGCCAAAAATAAATAAATAAATTTATATATATTTTAAAAAATGCATTTGTGAAAAGAAAATAATTAAAAATAGATGCTCTCTTTAGCCAGCCTTCAATGCTATCGTCCCAAAGTTGCAGGGTTGGAGAGGTCCCTGGAGCTCAGCCTGTCTAGACCACACTAAGTGCTTCAATATCTCTTGCAAGATCTCAGCTAAGTGATCAGGCCACACACACATACTCCCCTTACAAGTTTCTCACAACTCCTGAGAAGGTCAGTCCCATCTTGGGACACCCATGGCTGTTTAAAGTGGACAGAGCACTAGAAGGGAGAGTCGGTTTCCAGTGCTGGGTCCAGTCACCTGGGACAAGTCACTTCAGCCCTCTGAGCCTCAGCGTCCTCACCTGTTAAATGGGGACTCGTGGGACAGTGGATGAGATTGAAAGGAAATAATATAGGTGAACGTTCTTTGCACAAAATATGTACATAGTAGGTGCTCAGTAAAAGCTTCCATTGCTCACAGTCCAAATATGTACAACCTTCCTGAAGGCAATTCCAGGTATAGCAAGAGTTCTGAATGCTCATTCCCTGCACCAGGTATGGTTTTGTTTTTCCTTAATATTTATTTATTTATTTGGCTGCGTCGGGTCTTAGCTGTGGCACGCAGGATCTTCGTTGCAGCGTGTGGGCTTCTCTCTAGTTGTGGCGTTCGGGCTCCAGAGCGTGTGGGCTTAGTTACACTGTGGCATGTGGGATCTTAGTTCCCTGACCAGGGATCGAACCCACGTCCCCTGCATTGGAAGGCGGATTCTTCACCACTGGGCCACCAGGGAATTCCCCCAGGTAGGTATTATTAACCCTCTCCTCCAGATAAGGAAACTGAGGCTCAGTCGTCACCCAAAGTCAGACAGCTTTGGCCATAGTCTGGCTCTTGGCGCTATACAAACTTGCCACTTCCCATGAGTCTCAGATATGGTTAGAAGTCAAGGGCAGAGGGTCACCAAGAGGACCTTCCTTTTCTCTCTCTCCTTCGCAGGTGCACACATGGCACTGACAACTTTGCAAGGGAGGAAGCAGGAGCCCTAAGAAAGGACATAACTTGCCCAGGATCACCAGCAAGTGAGAGCCGAAGCCTGGCTCCTTCTGACACACGGCTCCTGAATGGTGGCCTTGCCTTGGGGACATTTTTGAACTGAGATTTGATCTGGCACCCGGGAGACCTGAGACCCCCCCGCCCATACCCCACCACGCAAACACCTCCAGAACATGAAGCGTATCGTAAGTGCTCAATGCAAATGTGTTGAATAGGTAAATGAATTCTTCCATAGCACACTCACCATAGATTCACGGCTCCCACCTATGCTACGAATAAATTCCAAACTCCTTTTCATAGCCTACAAGGCCAGGCTTGATCTGCACTCTGTTCACACACACACACATCCCACCTCTCCAGTGTCACCTGGAATCCTCCAGCCATGCCGAACTGCTTTCATTTTCTCAGTGCATTACGACCTCCCCTGCCTTAGGACGTTTGTATGTGCTATTCCTCTGCCTGGAATACTCCCTTCAACCTACCTTCCGGTACTGATCACAAAGACCTGGGTCCTTTTCATTTTCCAAACCTCAAGCTGAATATCACTTCCTCAGAGAAGCCTTTGGTGATAAAAGTCTAAGTAGATAGTCAAGTAGATTCCCCCTGTTTGTTTCTTCTTAGAGCATTTAACAGGTTAGTAATGATATATTTCTATTTTTATTATAGTTGGTTTCCATACTTAGGTTGTAAGTTCCATGGAGCCATGCTTGCTTCGCTTACCAATGTGTACCAGGAGTCTAACACAGTATCTGCCAAGTTTGTTGAATCAATGGACAGAAAGATGGAAGGGAAGAAAACTAGATGTGGGATTGACAGGGACCTGGCTGTTTCCCAGTCCTGAATCTGTGAACCAGCTGAACTGTAAACTTGTGAAAATGACTTCAATTCCCTGAGCCTCAGTTTCCCCCTCTGTAAAACAAAGATAATAATAGTCCCTCCCTTCTTGTGGGAATTAAATGAGATAGTGTGTGTAATACACAAGACCAAGAACATAGAAGGTGTTATGGGTTGAACTGTGTTCCCCGCAAAAGATATGTTGAAATCCTAATCCCCAGTACCTCAGTGACCTTATTCAGAAATAGTCTTTGCAGATGTAATTAGTAAAGATGAGGTCATATTGAGTAGGGTGGGCCCCTACTCCAATATGATTGGCGTCCTCATAAGAAGAGAGAGAGAGACAGAGGAAAGATGGCCATGTGACAACCAAAGCAGAGATTGGAGTAATGCATCTACAAGCCATGGAATGCCAAGGATGGCTGGAAAACAACAGAAGCTAGGGAATTCCCTGGTGGTGCAGTGGTTAAGAACCCACCTGCCAATGAAGGGAACATGGGTTTGAGCCCTGGTCTGGGAAGATCCCCCATGCTGCAGAGCAACTAAGCCTGTGTGCCACAACTACTGATCCTGCGCTCTAGAGCCCACGAGCCACAACTACTGAGTCTGCGTGCCACAACTACTGAAGCCCACGCGCCTAAGAGAAGCCACCGCAATGAGAAGCCGGTGCACTGCAACGAAGAGTAGACCCCACTCGCTGCAACTAGAGAAAGGCTGCATGCAGCAGTGAAGACCCAACGCAGCCAAAACAAAACAAGACAAAACAAAAAACAGAATCTAGAAGAGAGGAAAGTATTCTTCCCTAGAGCCTTCAGACGGACACAGCCCTGCTGATGCCTTGATTTCAGACTTCCAGCTTCCATTGCTGTGAGACAACAAATTTCTGTTGCACTTTTTCCAGCAGCACTAGGAAATGGATACAGTAGGCACTGAACAAATGTCAGGTCAGTGTGTCTTCCTTCATTTTTGCTCTATCACGTTCTGTTACGTACACGTAGTCCCTGGGAGACGGTGTGGTCCTCAAAGTGTCCGCGTCTGATCCACATAGCACAGCCCTGGCCTGAGAGCGCAGGAGGTGGGAGTCAAACACATCAGTGCCCTCGTAAGGGCCCTGTGCCCTTAGCGCTTGGAAGACAAGGGCCAATTTCCTGTCGTCCTTTCCTGGCTGGGAACTGCCCCACACTGTGCACTGACAAGAATGGTGCAAGAACTGGTCTGGCCCAAGACGTGGAGGTAAATGGAGAGGATCTCGGTCTGCCCAGGCTTCCCAGTGATGGGACCTGCTTTCCTGAAAGGCAACCCCTCTTATGCCTTCCCGGCCCCTCCTCCTGGTATGGCAGCAGGGGAGCCCCTTCTGATGGAGAAGAGGGAATGACTGCCTTCCAGCTCACCTGCTCCGGGCTTTTAAATATCACCTGGATGGAGCACCCTCTCCTATGGAAGGCCTGGTGTCTGACAAGCTGCTGGTAGGCTATGCTCACAGTTTAATACCTTGATTAAAAATCACCTCCAAGCCCTTTACACGTCAGTCACCCAGATGCAGGGTCCTCCTGGGCGTAGAAGGGCAAACCAGTGCAGAGGAAGCCTCTGTTACTAATAATAACAAGCCATCAGTGCTGAGGCCAGGAGGTCGGGAGGTGTGGTCAATGTCTAGCCTTCAGGCTCCAGCAGAGGGACGTCAGCCTTGCTTCCCACCCAGACCTGCAAGTGGGAGGCGGTTTCCCCAATCGCAGGAAGGGGCTTCATATCCTGGGCAATTCAGAGACTGGTGTTTGCTCCTGGAGGGTGCTCTGGTGGTTTCTATCTTCGAGGTTGGGAAGCCAGCTCAGAGAGAGGAAGTAACCTGCTGAGGGTTGCACGGCTGCCGAGCGGCAGCAGTGGACTCCCACCCTGGTCGCCGGACCTCAGAGCCTGACTGCAAGGTCATTTCTGGAGCAAATTTAATAGGGCAGAGCATGAGGGCTCTAGCTCAGCGGCTGGGGAGAGGGCACTGATTATTTGGGGAAGGCAATGAGTTAGCTGTGGACATGCTGCAGTGCGGGTCCCCACCAGCAAGGTGACAAGTGCAGGAGGCAAGTCTGGGCCTCAGAGAAAGGTCAGGAGAGAGATGCACGTGTCCCTCATCTCCATGTTCGTTCAAGCTGTGGAGTAGATGAAACTTCCCCAGGAGCCTGCTGAGGGATGGGGTGAAGCGGTGGAGTGAGATGGGACAGAGGAAGAAGGGACCGGAGCTGGGGCTGGCGTTTACGGAGTGTTTCCTGTGCACCGGGCACTATTCTGATCCTCTGCATGGATTCACGTATCCCCCTCACAACAACCCTCTCAGGTGGATACTATTATTATTATTGTTTAAAATATATATATTTATTTATTTTGGCTGCACCAGGTCTTAGTTGGGGCATGCGTGCAGGATCTAGTTCCCTGACCAGGGATCTAACCCGGGCCACCTGCATTGGGAGCCTGGAGTCTTATCCACTGGAACACCAGGGAAGTCCCAGGTGAATACTATTATCATTACACCATTTTGCAGATGAGAAAACTGAGAGGCTAAATAGCTTACCCACGTCAGCAAGTTAATATGTGGTGGAGCTCTGCTTCAACCCAGTGGGCTTAACCACCGTACTACCCGACCTCTAGATTGGCCCGTCGCCGGTGCCACTGTTGAGTTCTCCGTGGATTGGGGTGAAGGGGTAGGAATGAGGAAAAAGCCAGCAGCCACCAGAACAAATTTGGAAGAATAATGGTAAGACCGCGCCTCTGATTTTGTTTGGCCTTGAGCACAGCTAACAGCCAAGCAGGGCAGGCCTATTACCCCTCCATCTTCTCATGGAAATGGAAGACTTGTCAAGGTCAGTGGGTTCCTCAAGTTCATACTGTGAGGCTGTGTCAGAGGCTTGACCTCAACTCTCCAGATGCTGGAAGGGTATCTGGCACCCCCAAGAGGAATGCAGGGCCGCTGAGAGGAGGGGCGGTGGGTCAGGAGGGGCTGTAGGCCCAGCTGGCCGCCTTGAGTGACAAGCTGAGATGAACGTTAGAATCCTGAAGGAGGGGGTGGGTCCCAAGGGGAGTCAGTGGGGAGCTTCTCTGGTCGGTGGATCATTCACTGAAAAGCTGGCTCGGGATGGACTCTCAGACACAGCGGGGCACAGTGTAAGGAGCAGGGCTACAGTCAAATCCCGGTGCTTGCCACACAGTAGCAGCATGGCCTGGGGCAGGCCACCAAACCCCTCCAGAGCCTTCGGCGTCTCTAACTGCACATAGGGGTAACCTCTCCACTGCTGGCTGATGTGTGGGATCAGTATGGTGTGAGTAAAGCACCGGGCACACAGCTGGGGGCTCAGTAAACGGGCTGCTATTGTCAGTGTTGGACACAGCTGAGGTTTGGACACATTCTTTGATTTTTAAAATCAGGCTTTATTTTCTAGAGCAATTTAAGTTTCATAGCAAAATGGAGCAGAAAGGACAGAAATTTCCCATATGCCTTCTACCCCTCCCTCCCTAGCCTCCCACTTGTATTAAAGTGTAGCTTCATTGAAATTTTGTTTCCAAAATTCACAGGAAAAAGAAAAAAAACAAAAAGGAGACTTTTGAAACCTTCCTGCCTGAGTCCCTTGCTGTGTAGAAGGGGAAACTGAGGCCCAGAGAGGGAGATTACATACCCAAGGTCACAGAGCCGAGGAGGCCTGATCCCTGCTTTCTATCAGTCAGTGTGGGTTGCACAGCATCACCAAGCATCCTGGACTCAGCCTCATCCTGCTGTTTACCACGCATACATGGGGTTGCAAAACTACTGCCCCAGCTGGCATCCACCGAAATCCTTGCTGGAATCCAGCACATCAAAGTCAGAGGGCACTGGAAGTTGTCACATTCCCCCTCTCATTGCCTTGTCCTCGTGCAGGGGTTAAAGAGCCTAGACAGGTGGCTCTCAGACTGGAGAAATGAATGATCACAGACATACACAGAGGCCAAGATGGTTTCTCTTTACAAAATCCTGAAGTGGGGCTCCAGAGGGCAGGCTCAGTAGTTGTGGCGCACGGGCTTAGTTGCTCTGCAGCATGTGGGATCTTCCTGCACCAGGGCTTGAACCCGTGTCCCCTGCATTGGCAGGCGGATTCTTAACCACTGTGCCACCAGGGAAGTCTGAACCCACACTCTTTACTGTGCCACCCTGCCTTTGACATTCCTTAAAGCTTTGGAAGCTCGTGGCTCGCTCTGGAGCCTGCGAGCCGCAACTACTGAGCCCGTGTGCCACAACTACTGAAGCCCGCGTGCCTAGAGCCCATGCTCTGCAACAAGAGAAGCCACCGCAATGAGAAGCCGCAGTGAAGAGTAGCCCCCGCTCACCACAACTAGAGAGAGCCCGCGAGCGGCAATGAAGACCCAATGCAGCCAAAAATAAAGTATAAATTAATTAATTTTAAAAAAGAGTGTGGGTTCATGCTTGAGAACCCAGTTCCCGACGGCTCCCATGAACACGGGGTTGTTTTCTCATGTGTGTCTACTTGGACTACATTACAGATGACCTTTCAGTCATTCATCTACAAACTGGCAGGCCCTGTGGTGGGTCGGTGAACACCGTGGACAAGATGACTGCTCTCCTGGGATCCAGGTCTTCGGTGGAAGGGAGGCTGAGCTTAAAGAGTAAATAAACATACAACCAAGATAATTTCAGATACTGATAAGAGCTATGGATAAAAACCAAAACGAAACAGGATAGTGGCATCATGACTGGGAAGGCTGGCTACTTTAAAGTGGGGATCAGGGAAGGTGTCTCTTAGCAGGTGACATTATAGCTGAGCCTTGAACAAGGAGGAGCCAGCTATGCAAACATCTGGGGAGAGAAGGTTCTGTGAAGAGAAATCAGAAAGTGCAAAAGCCCTGAGGCTGGAGTCAGCCTAGCCTTCTAGGACTTTCATCAAAACAAATAATCTGGGACTTTGCTGGTGTCGCAGTGGTTAAGAATCCACCTGCCAATGCAGGGGACACGGGTTCAAGCCCTGGTCCAGGAAGATTCCACATGCCGCAGAGCAACTAAGCCTGTGTGCCACAACTGCTGAGCCTGTGCTCTAGAGCCGGCGAGCCACAACTACTGAAGCTCGCGTGCCTAGAGCCCGTGCTCCGCGAGAGAAGCCATCACAGTAAGAAACCCGCCCACCGCAGCCAGCGAAGAGTAGCCCCCACTCAACGCAATTAGAGAAAGCCCACACGCAGCAACAAAGACCCAACGCAGCCACAAATAAATAAATAAATGGCAAACAACAAATAATCTGAAGGCAAGGGGGCTGGATTTTTTGTTTGTTTGCTTTTGTTTTTCTTTTGGCCGCACCACAGAGATTGAACTTGGGCCCTCAGCAGTGAGAACACAGAGTCCAAACCATTGGACGGCCAGGGAATTCCCAGGGGGGCTGTTTTGTTAAGGAAACAAAGTAAACAAGATATTTTCATTCTCTAACCTGTAATCTTCCCCCACCACCTCAAAATCATACTAATACTAGTTAATTCCTACTCAGTTTAAATACTTCTTCCTCCAAGAAGACTTCTGGTCCCACTAGTTCGTGGTTTATAAAAACTGGTCTGTGGCAAAATGAGAAAAATGTCAGAAAACCCGTGTGTGTGTGTGTGTGTGTGTGTGTGTGTGTGTGTGTGTGTGTGTGTGTGACTAAAAGGTTGCCAACCGTGTTACCTTTCTCTGAGAATATCTGAGATATATTGTTACTACAATCATCCCTCCGTTCAGCAGGGATTGGTTTCAGGACCCTTTCAATACCAAAATTGGAGGATACTCAAGTCCCTTACATAAAATGGCACAGTATTTGCATATAACCTATGCACATTCCCCTCCTTCATACTTTAAATCATCTCTAGATTATTTATAACACCTAATGCAATGTAAATAGTTATAAATACAATGTAAATGTTATGTAAATAGTTGTGGCGAAGTCAGAATTTGCTTTTTGGAACTTCCCGGGATTTTTTTCTTAAGTATTTTTTTGTTTTGTTTTGTTTTGTTTGCGGTACGCGGGCCTCTCCCTGCTGCGGCCTCTCCTGTTGCGGAGCACAGGCTCCGGACGCGCAGGCTCAGCGGCCATGGCTCACGGGCGCAGCCGCTCCGCGGCATGTGGGATCTTCCCGGACCGGCGCACGAACCCGTGTCCCCTGCATCGGCAGGTGTACTCTCAACCACTGCACCACCAGGGAAGCCCTTCTCAAGTATTTTTGATCCATGGTTGTTTGAGTCCACGGATGCAGACCCATGGGTACAGAGGGCTGACTGTATTTTTATTTTTTACTGTTAATAAGTCCTTTTCGCTAAATGATGAGTGTAGATGACGACAAAGTTAACGCGGCAAAAATGAAAAGTTGACCACTCTTTGCAAATCCCCTATATTGGGGGGTAAATTTCGCTGGTTGGTCTGTGAATCCCAGGTCCGAGGGCACCTGGGAACTAGACTCCGAAGCTCCATTACTTGCCCCTTCTTTGCACCCAGGTCACTCTGGATTTCCCACACCCTTTCATCCTCTCCCTCTTTTCAGAGTTTGATCTCCAAGAGGGCAGGGTCGCCCCTGCCTGGCCTCCAGCAAGGCCCAGAACAGGTGCTCAGAAGACACGGATTGAATGCACTGTGATTCATGATGAGACACATTCAGCTGAGATGAACCTCACAGAATAAAATTGGGAGCAAACTGATGAAGGGAGAGAGCTGTGTAAAGGAGAAGATCCCAGACCTCACAGCCAGGAGCTTGGGTTCAAATCCTGCAAGAGGCAGTGTGGTTTGGGGAAGTCAGAAGACCTCACTTCTTCTGGAGCAGGAAAGCTTAGGTGAAATCATTTACTTTCTCTGAGCCTCGGGTTTCTCTCCTGTGAGATGGGAACGATAATGCCTTGACCCAGGATTCTTCTTAAGAACAAAACACAGGTGTACAGAAAAGCACTTTGTAGAAAGTGTGCAAATAGTTCGTGGTCCATCCCTCCAGCACCCACCCAGCCCGTAATATCCAGTTTGCCCCTTCCCAGCCTGTACGTCAGCTTCTCCGACGCCAGGGAGCTGGTGCGGGAACCTTGCTTCGCAAGTTCTGAAAGGAAAGCTCAGTGCCTGGCACTTAGTAGGTGCTCAACAAATAAATCAATGGAGAATGACCCCCAGGCAGGTCATGCTTCCTCTTAAGAAAATTGGCAATCTCCAAGGCTCCTTTCTCTCTGGCGCCTGTGATACTTATTTGCCTTTTTAAGGACATACCTACGAATCACATTTAGGAAAAGTGGGTGGGTGTGAAGAGACTTTGATTAAAAGGTTAGTGCACATTTTTGGTTCCCACTTCCGACTCTTCCAGAATTTATTTTTGCCTACTTAATAAAAAGAGCCATGTCACATTTCTTTAGCTTGTCTTCTGCGTTAAAAAAAAAATTTTTTTTTTTAAGCCTGTATTTTAAACCGCCCACTCCAGCCATCCCAGGACGCGGCGAGGAGGGGGCCGCAGACAGGTGGAGCGTGTGCCGGGAAGGCGGGGACCGAGGCAGCCCGGAGGCGGGGAGGGGCGGCGGCGGAGTTCAGGAGCCCCACTCGCCCCTCCGCAGGGGGCGTCTCCGCTCCTACGCCCCGCACACCGGGTGGGCTCCTGCCTCCTGTCCTCCAACCTCCCGGCGACTCCCAGCGCCCACCGGCAGCAGCAAGGCTCCGCCAGGTTCCAAGGCCCTCCGCTCGCCCGCCCGTGTCGGGAAGCCCAGCGCCGGCCGGAGGGGCGGGGCCGGGGCGGGGCGGTGGCGCTGATGTAATCCCGGCTCCTGGGCGGAAGGATATGGAGCGCGCCCGGTTGGCTGGGCGCTGAGGCCAGTTGCCGGGTAACGGAGCGGAGCGGCCGCGGTGCGCCGCCTCCCGCCCTCCGCCGAGTGGCGCCGGAGCCGCCGCCGCTTTACGTAAGGCGCAGGCCAGGGCTGCCCGGCGCTCGGCAGCCGCTCGGAGCCCTCGGAGCGAGGAGGCGCCCCCGCCAGCCGCCGCGACGCCCGGCCGCTCGGCAGGTACCGCGGGTGGGCTGGGCGGGCTGAGCGGGCCGCGACCCCTTGGGGCGGCTGGGGCGGGCCGCCACCGCGGCCGAGGGTCTCCGGGACCGGCCTGAGGGAGGCCGGGCCGCCCCGCCGGGCCGCGGGCTCCGCGAGGACCCCGGCCGGACCCCGGGCGTGCGGTGGGCTGCCGGCCCGGGGACCACGGCCCTGGGGAGCCGGGCGCCGGCGCACGGGGCGGACGATGAGTCCGCACAATGGGCGGGTGTCGCCGCGCTGGGAGCGGTTCTCTGGGGGGAGGCGCGGCGAGGTGGGGAGCGGACGTGCGGCCGGGGTGCGGCGCCCAGAGTGCAGCGGCCGCGGGACACCTGGAGCGGCCGGCCGGCCGGCCGGTGGGCGCTCGCGGCGCTGCCCTCGCCCAGCTGCGTCCCTCCGCCCCCTCCCCTCCTGCATTGTCCTTTAGGGGCCCGGGAAGGGAAGCCGCCGGCGGGGGAGGGGAGGGGCGGGGCGGCGCGGACGGACGGGCGCGCGGGCCTGTGGCGCTGCGCGCGCGGGGCGGGCCCTGCCGGTGGGGCGGGCCCTGAGGCGCAAGGTTCGGCGAAGGTTACGGCCGCCCGCGGGAGGGACTGGCACGCAAAGTCATCCGCGGCCGCGGCGCAGGAGGGCCTGAGCCGGCTCGGGCCGGCTCCAAGCACACGCGTCCCCGGCAGCCCCTCGGAGCTCTCCGCTCCTCCGCGCCAGAGGAACGGCTGGTCGCGAGGGAAATGCCTGCAGCCCCAGGACTTAGCGGGCGGTGCGCAGTTGAACGGGCCTGCCGAACTGTTGGTGGCGGACCCCCCCCCCCCCCCACAAATCCTGGCAGAAGCCGGTTTTGATTTCACTTTCGCCACCTTTCACTTTTTGACCTCCATAGACAGGCAATGGAGACCTCACCTAGTACAAAGTGTAGGAGATTAAGCGGGTAGGGGGACATGTGGTTCTTTGGAATGGTTTAACTAAATGTGGTTTCTGCTAATAAATATCTGGGTTGGATTCTTGTACATCTAGGTCGGCTACTTCGGCCAGGTTCCTAAGATTGAGCTTTACGTGTCTGGGTCTTTGCTTGTTTAAAAAAAACTGTGGTAGGAGATTGGTGAAGAGGTCGGGGCAAGCAGTTTTGATAATAGGTGATGCCGTGGATAAAACTAACTATACAATCAAATCCCTAATCCCTAAGGTAGGTTTCTCCTGTGCAATAAGACCGGGGCCCGAGCACCTTGACATTTCATAGATTTCGAATCCGACGTGGCGGGGTCGGGGGCGGGAATCTATCACTTTGCAGCCTGAAGGTCAAATACTCTCTCATAGGTTATTTTGGATTGATCCACTCATAAATGGTTCTCAGGATCTTTATGACATTTCTTGGTAGCAAAAATTATTTCTGAAATTGTGCCTTTGCATACCTATAGGTAAGCTTCTTGCAATGTTCTATATTCAGTTGCTGTACTTGATAAATAATGAATTTTTAATAATTAAAAAAAATTTACTGCTTCAGTTTGGGCACATATATTACGGTTTTTATATAAGCCTGTGTCATCAGTGAAATGCCAGTTTGGCCACTGAAACATTGAAGGAAGGAGAGAATATTACTCTTCAATATTTAACTTTGTAGAAAGTAGAATTAGAGGTACAAATGTTTTGTTTTTAAAGAAAAGTACCAGTCTTTACCATGGCATCGACATAAGGCAAATCTGTAACTATTTCAAAGGCAATTAGCTTATTTGTTACACAAGTTGCAAACATTTAAGAAAATTAAATGGATTTTTAGCGCTTCTTTAATGATACCATAGATCACTCCGTGCTTTATTTTATAGTAGCACTTTTCAAAAGCAGTAGGGTTGTTTTTATTTTGCATTGTGTGGAAAGTACTGAGCCTGGGTTGTTCTCCCTGTTTCAGCAGCATTTGACTTGGAGCAGTTCATGGCCTCCGGGCCAGTTTTCTCATCTCTAAAATGGGAAGAGTGTTGATAACTGTCCCGTGGCATGGTTGGAATGATCAAGAGAGGGGAGATGTGACATTGTTATGCCAACATTCAGTCCCTTTTAAAATACTAGGTAGTGCTAGTGTGTCCAAGCTTCAGATTCCTCTCTTGGCTTAAAGCTTTCTTGTGACCCTCCCCATCCCTTCCTGTCTGCACTTTGCCTGGCTGTCAGGTCACCTTTCCTAAATCTAGATTGCATCTTGTCAGCCTCTGGCTCAGAATGCTTCTAAGGACTGACCGCCTGTTGTTTGGAGGCCAGAACCAGACTCAGCAGCATCACATGCAAGGCCCTTCACAGTCTGGCCCTGGTCATCTCTGAACTTCACCTGTCTTCTCGGTTCCCCTTCCACACTGTCCCGCCAAATGAGACTACTCTTGGTTCTCTGAACAGGCCAGGCTGCTTCATCCCTTCTTCCCTTATAACTTTTTCTCTGACTGGAATGCCCTGTCTCACTTCCACCCACTCCACTTTTTAAAAGTCCACATCTGATTTTATGTCCTCTCTGGAGCCCTTTGGAAATCCTGTCAAAGTGAATTATTCATTTCTGCAGTCATAATCTTCTATTTTTACTTTCGTTATTGCCTATACCACGTGTTGTGTATGTAATACTCTGGCTGTGGTGACCCTGTCATTATTTTATCCCCAACACCTTGCTCAGGGGTTTAACCATGAAAATGTTCAGATGTTTGCTGAATAAAGTCAAAGTCTGTAATCCACCTTATTATTATAAACGATTTTAATAACAAACATCAGTACCAACCACAGCACTGGGAATGAGGTTTTATTATATTGAAGATGGTTAATACTTAGCATATTTCTTTTCAATTATTTTTAATCTCTCACAAAATACCAAGTGGTATTTTTATACAAAGTACAAACAACCACCTCTCCCACGTGTGTGGAAACTTTCAGGGCCCATGGACCAGCAATGCTGACTGAAGTCACTGCACCCTGTCTCTTGGGAGAGGGGATCAGAGCATACGTTTTAAAATGTTCCTTACTTTTAAAGTGTAATTGCAGTCTCAGCAGATTCACGCTTTTTGTCTGAAACGTTTCTGGAGGTTTATTATACTCATAAGAAGTAAACTGCTTTTGAGGGCGCTTATTTAGGCCTGGATTCGAGAGACTCAGGTCTGTGTGTTGGCTCATCTCCTCACCCCTGGGGCACCATGGGCAGGTCGGTTAAATCTCTCTGGAACTTCAGATTCTTTATTTTGTGAAATGCTTTGCGGTGTCACTTAGAGTGGCTATTCTTTGTGTACTGCGTGCCCTTGTTCAGATAAAGGTAATGAGATGCTATTACTTCACAGCACATTGGTCTTCCTTGTCACCCAGGCTGGAAACTTCTTGAGGCTTCCTTTTCTTGACCAGATTTTTACCAGGTCTGCCTCCATGTGTCTTTTCCATCAGCCTTCTTGGTTTTGCTTTTGTTTTTCTCCACAGTTCCCCTGTCGCTGCCCTCCCTGGCTCTTGTCAGTTCTTATGGGGGTTGTTCCTGTAGGCCTGCTGACTGGTCTCCCTGTATCTAGTCTGTCTAGTCCTCCTGTGTTCTGTTCCCAGAATTATTCAATATGTAAATCAAATCGTATCATGCCCTGCCCCCCCAGGTATATACCAGCGGTTCTTGACATCCCCCCGCCCCCGAGTTCCATCACGCCTGGGGTTATGACCTAGCGCTGTCCAGTAGGCTTACTCCTACAAAGATTTTCACCTTGGAGGCATCACCACCTGGCCGGTTGAGAATTAGTGTTAAGGGGTTAGGAGAGCACTCTAAGACCTGTGCCATCTGGCCTCATTCTCACTTTTGGCTTCATATTTTACTGCATCTCTCTTGTTACCTGGTATTTCAACACTAGACCTCTGGCCACTTTCATGGTTGTTGGTCTGACTTCTTTACTCTTGAATGTCCTTTCTGCCTTTTTCTTCTTATCAAAATCCTTAATACTGAATGAAGGCTTGGCTTAAATGCTTCTACTTCTATGAAAGAAGCTTCCCCTGATTTTCAGAATTAACTCTTCATTATTCTCCCACACAGTGCTTGACGATACTTCCACTCAGCTAGTTTTTCTTTTTGACTTTTTGGTTTATTCTTTACATGGATTACAGACTCGTTAAGGGGAGAGAGGAAGATCTTATCCATTGCTGATTCCCTCTAGTGTGTAAAGTAGTCTTTCACATAGTGCTTGTTGACTTAGACGCTTGATTGAGTTAACTCAGTCACTTTACATTCTCTGCATTTAGCAGAGGGGTAGCGGGGTTGGAATGGCTTTATGTGAGAGCTTCACGAATCCACACGGCATACTCAGAACAGGGCCCAGCACGTAGTAAGTGCCCAGTAAGTGGCAGCTTGTAGCTGTTAGTTGGAGCAGGTGTAGAGAATACTAGTGGTTGGGTATGTTGATTTTTTTTTTTTAAACATCTTTATGGAGTATAATTGCTTTACAATGGTGTGTTAGTTTCTGCTTTATAACAAAGTGAATCAGCTATACATATATCCTCATATCTCTTCCCTCTTGCATCTCCCTCCCACCCTCCCTATCCCACCCCTCTAGGTGGTCAGAAAGCACCGAGCTGATCTCCCTGTGCTGAGCTGATCTCCCTGTGCTATGCGGCTGCTTCCCACTAGCTAGCTATTTTACATTTGGTAGTGTATATATGTCCATGCCACTCTCTCACTTCGTCCCAGCTTACCCTTCCCCCTCCCCATGTCCTCAAGTCCATTCTCTACTTCTGCATCTTTATTCCTGTCCTGCCCCTAGGTTCTTCAGAACCATTTTTTTTTTTTTTTTAGATTCCATATATATGTGTTAGCACAGTATGTTGATTGATTGTATATGCTGGTTACTGTAACAGTGTTCACAGATTTATTTCTGGCTTCTGTGTAAAGGAAAAAAAAATCGTCTGGTCTCTCCATCTTCATTCTTTCGTTAGTTTTGGGAATTAGCAGAAAAGTGAGTATTTGGTTGGAGGGAGCTTTTGCATAAGCAGATTCATGATGGTGGTCCTAAATTATTCTGAAGACAGGAAACCTTTCTGTAAGTGAGCCAGGTTTTTTGCAGTGGCTTAAGAAAGTGGAAAATGGTTTGTCAGTTGTTATACTATATGTTATTTTTCTGTAAAACACATGCTTTCGTTTTAATCTTATAATTATATATTAAGCAGTAGAATCTTCTTATTTAGTATTTAGAATGACTGTTGAAATTTTGTTTTTGAAGTCATCTCCAAAGCTTTTTCTTGCCACTAGGCTTTCTCTGTAGTTCTCTATCTTTTCCTTTGTCTGCTCAGCAGTCTTGCCCTGTGACTGGACAGGGAGAACCTAGGGGAGGAAAACCAGCTATCATTTTGAAACTTTTAATTAAATATTTAGGTACTATTTTTAAGTTTATATGTGTTACTGATTGACAGGTTGTATCCAGAAACCTTAAAAAGTGGTATCTCTGGTTCTAACAAAATATGGAATTCCCTACTTGCAGCAACATAAGAATATGTATTAATTGCTATTTAGCTTACGTTGACTATATTGATGATTATGAGCTTTTAAAAAATCACTGGAAATATTATATTCCTATTATATTCTTAGGAATTATTATATTCCTAATAAATCTCTCTTAAAACCTGCCCCAAAGAATTGGGGATGATAGGCCTATCCCAGTGGATGAATTAGTATCAATTAGAAATAAAAGCAGTAGGACAGTTAGAAGATTAATAATTGCAAAAATGCTTGAGAATGTGTTGCTTTGTGTGTGTGTTCCTAGCTAGAGTGATGAAGGAATGTGAGTTCTGTGAATGCAGGTTGTGTGTGTGTGTGTGTGTGTGTGTGTGTGTGTGTACACGTCTCTACATGTATGTGGTTCTCTGGTGACGGGAAGCGAACCTAGGCACTGTGTGTCTATAGTCCTTATGGTGCCTGGCGCAAGGAGCGGTCACTCAGCACACACTGATGTCAGATGAGTCAGTCACACGTGGAGATAAATAAGTGTAAAGAAATGGGCCTCAGCACGTTTCCAGATTTCTTTTTTGGTAATGTGGTTGTTACCTCAATAACAGGAGGAGGTAGAAAGTGGGGAGGGATTTATTTTCCCTTTCAGCCAGGAGTTTGTTTCTAGCTCAACTACATTTTGCAAAGTACCTGTGGAATCTTAATAGCCAGTACATAACTATTTCAAAACTGTTTACCCAGCTTGGGGATTTATTCAGGCTCTTTACTTGTCTTCTTCAGTAACTATAGCTTTTTCTTGGGCATCTGATTAACATTTAGCTCCTTGTTAGCATCTTCCCTGAAGATTTTAATGGTGAGGAAGTTGAAAAAAATTTTCTTTATTGAAGTATAATTGACTTACAATATTATATGAGTTTTGCTACACAACATAGTGATTCAGTTATTTTTATACATTACAAAATGATCACGAGAAAGTTGAAATTGAATAGACACATTTTTGGTCCTTTTTTTGGTTGTTTTTGCCACTGCTTCCTTTGATTACCACCATAGATAATTATTACTGATTGTATTGTTAATAGTTTTTTTGCTGGTGCCATCGAAGGAATTTCTTGTTTTTATAAGATGTAAAGCTCAATTTAAAACTATCAAAATATGTTTTGTATGATTTACCAAAACATTGTTTTGAATATAAGTAACTCTTATAAAGCCTATTTATTTTTTAAAGAGTCCATGTTAAATCTAAAAAAGCAGTAAGTTATAAGATGAATAGTAAGTGTTCTCTTTCACTCCCCTTCCCACCCTGTACTCATTTTGAAAAATCACTGATAAGCTTCTCGGATGTCATACAAAAAAAATTACGCCTGTACTTCTAAAAATTGGAGTCATGGTAGAGAGTGTTCTTCGTTTAAACAAACACTAAACTTTGTATCTTGGAGCGCTTTCCGTATCAGCATGTATAGACCTACCTCGTGTACAGATCTACTTCACTGTTTTTTTTTTGTTTTGTTTTGTTTAATTTAATTTTGGCTGTGTTGGGTCTTTGTTGCTGTGCGTGGGCTTTCTCCAGTTGCAGCAAGCGGGGGCCACTCTTCATTGCAGGGCATGGGCCTCTCACTGCGGTGGCCTCTCTTGTTGCAGAGCACGGGCTCCAGGCTCGCGGGCTTCAGTAGCTGTGGCTCACGGGCTCTAGAGCACAGGCTCAGCAGTTGTGGCTCATGGGCTTAGTTGCTCTGTGGCATGTGGGATCCTCCCAGACCAGGACTCGAACCCGTGTCTCCTGCATTGGCAGGCAGGCTCTTAACCACTGCGCCACCAGGGAAGCCCCACTGTTTTTTTTTTAATGTGCCCAGTATTCTGTGGTATGAATGCACCAGAATTTATTTGATTAGTTGATGGAGTGGGTTTCCATGTTGTTATTGTAACACAGTAAACATTTTTATACATAATGTTTTGGTAAACTTGTGTGAGAAACCTCCTTAACCTAGGCAGCCTAAAACAAAACAAAACAAAAACTGACGAACAAGTTTCTAACTTCTCTAAATTATCATTGATCATATTGAAAATTTTCTTGGTGGCTTTATTATATTTAATAATTTTAGACATTAGGCTGGGTATTTTCTTTTCTGAAGTAGTCCTGCAGGTATTTAGGGTTATTTGGGGCATTATTTAGTTTAAAAGTGGTCAGAGTTTGTGGTGAAGGGGAAAGGTAAGGGATTCTTAGAAGTAGCTATTAGAAAACGGGTAAGGAGGAGTCTGAGCTCACGCTTGTTAAAGCACTTCCTACATGTGAGGCCTTTTGTTAGGGACCTTAGGTAAAGTGTTTCCTTTAATCCTCCTGACAGCTCTTGAGAGAGGAGGTATTATCTCCATTTTACAGATGATGAAGCTGCAGCTCAGAGGTCTCAAGAAACTTCCCTAAGGTTACACGTAATACATGGCAGAGCAGGAGCCCCAACTTCTATCTTTGCAACTTAAAGTTAACGTACTTCCCACTGCCCGGCTCTTCCTAGAGATTCATTGGTTCACACGGCACTTGTCTGCTCACAGTGTCCTATGCCTAGATGCCAAGATGGTTAGACGTGCACGAGACTTACACGGGGCGGGAGGGAGGGAGCAGGAGGGAGGGAGGAAGAGCCATCGGCTTCCGTGCAGGTGTGATCCTGGGGGAGGAGAGATGGGGGAGGGCAGGCCAGAGCAGCCTCAGGCCAGGGCAGTTTGGAGACTGTCTTGGCCAGGCTGCTGGCTGCTCGGCAGGTCAGATCTGTACCCTCTCCTGGTCAGCATTGCTGGGAGCAGCCTGAGGGGCACGTGGCCTGATGTCTTTGCCACCATGTAGCAAGTGGAGGCTCTCAGTCAGCTGGGCTCCCCACGGCAGGCCGTCTCGAGGGGCCGCCTGACCAGCCCATGGCCACCACACCATTCAGCGCTGGGGCGGGTGGGGGAAGCAAGCAGATGGGTACACGGGTCAAGTGCAGATGCGTGCTGAGAGGGAAAATGAAGTAGGCCGGAGGGGTGTCGTGTGTTTAGGGTGGGCAGGAAAGGGCTCTCTGGTAAGACATACTTGAGCTGAGACCTGAGGGGAAAAGGGAGAAAGGTGTGGGGCTGTCTGAGGAGCAGAGCATTATTCAGGGCGAGGGCAGAACAAGTGGAAGACCCCGATCGTGCATCGTTATGAAGGTGGAACGAACGTTATGAAGGTGGAACTGAACGGAGAGGACTCGCTGACAGGTTGGATTGGAATGTGAGAGAAACAGGAGGAGTTAAGGATGATGCCAGAGCTTTTGATTTGAGCAGTGGAAGCACGGAGTTGCCCTTGACTGACACTGGGAAGGTCCTGGCAAGGTTGTTGGTGGTAAGAATTTTTGGGTTTTCATTTGTGTTTTTTAAGAGATGTTGTAAGTTGAGATGCCATTCAGACATCGTCTAGTAGCTTGATGGCTCTGTAAGTTTTGGGTTCATGAGAGAGAAGTGGGGGTGAGAGAAAGTTTGGAGTAATCTCTAGATAGATGTAGAGATTACAGTCATGGGAGTGGAGATCAGCTAGGCCTGTGCTGTTCAGTAAGGTAGCCATGAGCCACATGCGGCTTCTGAGCATGTGAGATGAGGCTGGTTTGACTCGAGATGTTCTGTAAGTGTCACATACACACCAGATTTCAAAGACTTAGTATGCGAAAAAAAGAATGTAAAATAGCTCATTAATGATCTTTTACCTTGATTGTATTTGGAGTGATAATATTTTGGGTCTGTTGAGTTAAAGTATATTATGAAAATTAATTTCATCTGTTTTTTTTAATATGGCTGCTAGAAACTTTTAAATTACATTGGCGTGACTCAGGTTTTGCTATTGGATGGCTTCAAAGGAGGAAGTGAATGTAAACAGAGAAGTGTGAGGCCTGGGCGGAGAGCTGGGGAAGAGGAGGGGCCCGCAGAGGAAGGGCCGAGAGGGCGGGGCGGTGAGGGTGGTAACAGTTGTGGTCTCTAGAGCTTGAGCGAAAGAAAAGTACCAGAGAGCAGCTAGGCCTGCCACCGTGTGACCGACGGCCGTTGCTTTAGGAGTGAAGGAGTCTTGGAGGTGGTCTGTAGAGTGGGATCTTTCCCTATACTGTTTTTTGTTTTTTAAGTGAGTCTCATCAGGACAAGAATGCAGCCTTTTCAACCAGAGTTATAATGTAGCCTCTCTGTGGATGCAGCCACGCAGTAGGAAGAAGCACACATTTAGAAGATTGGACACAGTTAATGCAGGCAAGTGACTCTGACCTTCAAAGGCTCGCTCTCAGGGCTTTCTTTCATCTTGCAACCTTCCCTTGATGAAACAACTGTGAGAATTTCTTACCTTCCTTTTCCCAGTTCTAAGCCGGGGAGTGGACCTAGCTTCCACGTGGCCGTCCGTTATCTAGACCTGTAATTGGGTTTTCTGGTTGACACGCAGCTCGTTCTGTTGTGGTAGTCACGTGATTTGGCACGCGTCCCCTCCCTGCCCGCCCGCGGCCCCAGTCCACTTCTGGCCTGATCAGCGCACAGGGCTCCAGAGCTGAGGAACAGGCTTGGCCCTTCACTGGCAACAGGCCGTCTGAGGACCTTCCGGTGCCGCTCAGGGGCTTCTTTTTACTATGTTGGTATGTGTGTTAGGCACATGTTTTTGCCCTTAGATCTTATACTTTTTCCCCCTGCATTTCATTTTCCTATTTCCAAAAGCACACTTGCACATCTAAGGACAGTGTTTCCAAGTGTTTTCACTAGCCGTGTGATAGAAGCTGTCACGGACCCCGCAGCTCCTCTGAGTGGAACTCGCTTGGGCCTTGCCAGGGTGGGCTGGCGATCGCCTTGAGAAGGCTCAGGTCGCGCCCTGCGGTCTGCACTGGCTGCGGTGGGGCAGGGCTGGTCTCCCTTTCTCTCTGGCTTGGGAGTCAGGTCTGTCAGCTTCTCGAGATGCCTCTGTGCCTGTGGGGACAGTGAGCAGAGATGGCTGAACCAGGAACTGATTCAAAGGAGACGCTAAATGCAAAGTAGGAAGGCTTGGCTTTGTTTCTTTACAATTATCTGATGGCAAGGCTACAGGTTAGATGAGGGGTGGTTGGTGTGATGGAAAGGGCACCAGTTTCGGACCTAGGCCCACAGTGGCCCTGGTCTTGACTCACCTGGGACGCCGAATACATGTTTAAGTTTCTTAATCCATAAAATGAGGAGGTTTGGTTGAGCTCAGTGTTTGTTCATGCTGTGAAAGCAGTGTCTGCACAAAGTAGGTGCTCAAAGACTTATTGAATGAACGGATGAAGAAAAGAATTCTAGAGAGCCCAGGTACTTACGGCATGAGGCAGAGGATGGGGTGACGGGGAGGCGTGTTTGGCCAGGCCCCCCCCCCCACCTGTGCTCCTTCAGCCTGTCTCAGATATGGTACTGGGTTCTGCTGCTTTGAGAAATGTTTGCACAACACTGGGTTAGCAGACCGATCTCTGAACGTGAAGCCGGCATGCTTCCGATGCTCCCCGCTGTCACATCCCTGTATACTTTGTGCCAAGGTAAAAGTTGTGGGAGAATAAATGCAGTTGCAGTCATATGTGGGGTGGGGAGTGCTGCAGAGGTGCTGTATTGTTTCCTGGCGCAGCTGTAATAAAGTGCCACAAACTAGGTGGCTTAGAACAGCAGACGTCCTCTCTCAGTTCTGGAGGCCAGAAGTCTGCAGTCCAGATGTTGTCAGCAGGGTTGGTTCCTTCTGGAGGTTCTGAGGGAGGACCTGCTCTGTGTCCCTCTCCTCACTGCTGGTGGTTACTGGCAATCTTTGGCATTTCTTGGTTTGTAGGCACAGCAGTCCAGTCTTCGCCTTTGTCTTTGTGTGACATTCTCTGTGTGTCTTTGTCCACATTTTCTTCTTCTTATAATGACATCAGTCATTGGATTAGGGCCTGAACAGAGGTAGATTGAAAATGAGTAGTGCTTGTAAGAGAACGAAGAAGAGTTACTAATTGAAAGTGATTACGTTGCCTAGAGCTTTGATAAGCATATTCATGTTCTTAAACATAAAACGTAGAGTTTCCATAGAGTGGAAAGGTGGATCCTGGTTTTTCTGCAGAGCAAACGATGTGTGAGGATGATCATTTCATGCATGTGCTGAAATCACATTCTCTTAGCTTTAAAATTACTAGACAACATGCCACCATTACCTTCCAGGTTAAGCTGCCTTGTGTCCCCCACTGTGTCTTGCACAGAGTAAACATACACCAAATGGTGGTTGTTTCTGATATTTAACTATGATTAAGGGGGTCGTGAATCTGATGGGGCAGTTGGTTCCTTTATGAGTTCTTTGGTAGGTGGGTTCTCTGGAAAGCAGCTGCAGATAGTTTAGCATGCAGAATGTTGATTAGGAAGTACCCCTGGGAGGGACTTCCTGGTGGTCCAGCGGCTAAGGTACTGTTCTGCCAACGCAGGGGGCCTGGGTTTGATCCCTGGTCAGGGAACTAGATCCCACATGCCGCAACTAAATGATCCCTCACGCCGCAACTAAAGAGCCCGAATGCTGCAATGAAGGTCAAAGATCTCGCGTGCTGCAACTAAGACCCAGCACAGCCAAATAAAGAAGTAGATATTTAAAAAAATATATTAAAAAAAAAAAAAAGAAGTACGCCTGGGGGCCACACCTGCAGAACCTGCAGAAGGAAGGGAGAAGCTGGGCTGCTTTGCAGGCCCAGTCACAGCCCTGGCGCCCCCCATGGGGAGCTGTGGAGCTAGAACAGCCCTTCAGAGTTGCCCCAGGTTGGACCTGTGTACTCTCAGTCAGTCATCAGATGTGGGGCGGTCCTGGGAAGGGTCAGGACGCTGGAAGGGACAGCTCCCTGCAGCTGAGGCAGTCCCTAAGGCCTGGCACAGCACTCCCAGCAGCTGGCAACGTGTCCTTCAGTTGCGGGTCTGGCTGGTACATCACAGCATCTGCCACAGTTGGACAGTATTTTTCTTAGAAAATTTTTGATTGATTTGATTTGATTCATTGGTTAGCCTTCTGGAGAAATACAGGATAAGTCTGTCCCCTTTGTGACTCCCCTCACCCCTCCCCACTGTGTATGTAATGTGTATGTATATGTGGCAGGGGTGGGCTCGGGTGGTGAACAGAGTTACAGTTCGCCGTAAGCTTTTCTGTGCCAGGTTAGACACGCTGGTTTCCTTAAACTTACGTTATTTCACGTGGTTTCGATGCTAACCTGCTCTTTTCTTGGTGTGGTTGAGACTTCCTTGGTTTTCTTTAGCCATCTGTCTGCCTGTTTTCAAGTATTTATCAGTGACATTGAGGTCCTCAGAGCAACAGCTCATTCTCAAAAATGTGAAACCTATTTAATGTGAATTTAAATTCTTATCTCATTTTATGCTACTTCTCTCTTTCCGCTGTTGATTTGCCCTGCTTTGATGATTTGAAGGACCCTTTACAGAATCCGTGGTCATATTGGACTCCATTAGAGGAAAGTGTGTAATTCCTGGAAAGCCAGAGTTAGATGAGACCATTGCTGCTAAAGTCGTCCCCTTTGGGGCCAGAAGGATCCTTCTGGGTTGTTGCAAGTTGTTATCAGATGGTCTGTGGTGGTGAAGAGCTTGACCCTGGCGTTAGCTCAGTCTGCTTTCATATCCGAACTCTTCCTCTTTTCTTGCTGTTTGGGGAAATTAATTTCCTAAGTTTCATTTTCATCATCTGTAAAAAGGGAACACATAGATAGTAAGGATTCAGTAAACGTAAGCTGCTTCTGCCGTTGCTGGAAGAAAACCACACTTATGTTATAAGGAAGAAAGTATCTTTGTTCACTAATTCTAGATATAGGTGACTGAGCTATATCTATGATCTTAGCAAATGTCAAGTAGAAGGAAATGTTCTTAACTAATAAAGAATGTCTACAGAAAACTTAGAGAGACATCTGTCTTAGTGAGGGTGTGGAAACATTTCCTGTATAATCTTGTACAAGACAAAGGGTGCCCCACTGATACTACTTCTCCTCACCGTGGTCCCAAGCACCAGCCCACACAAGGAGAGAACAGCGTTAATGGGATTGGAATGCCGGGAACACAAAACTGTTGTCATACGCAGACAATGATTGTGTAGAAGACCTAAGAGAATCTGTAACCTAGTATCTGGGAGTAAATCTAATAGCCACGGTCTGTGTGTTGAAAATTAACACTTATTTGAAGGACATAAAAGGAGATCCAGTTCAATGGAGAAATGGCCCTTGCTCAGTACTGCAAAGCAGTCAGTTCTCCTCAGATTGATCTGTATATGTAATGCATTTCCAATTAAAATCCCAGTAGGGTTTCTCATAGAATGTGATGGTTGATTCTAAAATTATAAGAAAAAGCAAAGGGCCAAGATTGGGAAGACACCTCTGGAGAAAAATCTCGAGACTTCATGGAAAGGTCTAGTGATGAATACAGCATGGTGCTGGCATGGGATGAGTATACTGAGCACAAGACCTGTGATTATGTGGAACTTTGATACAGGAGAGAAGTGGTGCTACAGATGGGGGTGCAGGGCTGATCCGTAAGCGATGCTGGACAGTTGATTTTCCTTGTAGAAAAGAAATGAAATTAGATGCCTTCTTCACAATTCCACTTCACTAATTCTAGACATAGGTAACTTGTGGATGGGTTAAGGACTTGAATATTTTATTAGACTTTACAAGGTTGTACTTTGATGACCAAAACCCCAAATCTCAGTGACTTAAAACATCAAACATTTCTTCCTGGTTCACATCACATACTGGCTGCTGTGAATTGGCTGCTGTGGCTCTGTTTTAGGTGTCTTCTCATTCTGGGGCCCATGCTGTTCTGTGATACCAGAAGAGGCCAGGCTGAATCCCATGATTAATTTTTTTTTTTTTTTCGGTACGCGGGCCTCTCACTGCTGTGGCCTTTCCCGTTGCGGAGCACAGGCTCCGGATGCACAGGCTCAGCGGGCATGGCTCACGGGCCCAGCCGCCCCACGGCATGTGGGATCCTCCCGGACCGGGGCACGAACCCGTGTCCCCTGCATCGGCAGGCGGACTCTCAACCACTGCGCCACCAGGGAAGCTCCCATGATCACTTTTAAAGCATCTTTTTGGACCTGGTGTATGTTACGTCTGACCAGTCATAGGGAGCAGTGCAGGGGCATGTACTGAGGCTTCAGGGAGGTGCTGCCAGTCTGTCCCGTGGTGACAGTAGAGACCTGCTGGGTAAAGGGATGGATAAGGGAAGGAAAAGGATAGTTGGGAACAATAGTATTGCAGTCTGCCACAAATGCGAGAAGAGAAACTTGAATACTTTCAGAAGAAAATGCAGACAAGTATCTTTCTGATCTTGAGGTAAGGAAGGATATCTGAAGACAGTGTTCTCAAACTTTAAAGTATATGTGTTATCTGGGGGACGTGATAAAATGCAGATTCTGATTCAGTGGATCTGGAGTGACGTCTTAGAGTCTGCATTTCTTTTTTTTAATCTATTTATTTATTTATTTGGTTGCACCGGGTCTTAGTTGAGGCAGGTGGGCTCCTTAGTTGCGGCATGCACGTGGGATCTAGTTCCCTGACCAGGGATCAAACCTGGGCCCCCTGCATTGGGAGTGCACTCCACTGCGCCATCAGGGAAGTCCCAGAGTCTGCATTTCTAACAAGCTCCCAGGGAATGCTGATGCTGCTGGTGCATGTACCACACTTTGAGTAGCAAAGTCTTTAAGGCACATAAAGTGCCAGCCATAAAAAGGGAAGATTGATAAACTCAGCATATTAAAGTTAGAATTTTTTATCAAAGGATAGCATAAAGAAAATGATGAGCCACACACTGGGAAAAATACTTCTGGCATATATAACTGGTGAGGGATTAGTGTCCATTATATGAAGAACTTCTAGAAGGCCACAAAAAAGAAACATTTCAACAGAAAAATGAGTAAAAACTGTGCACAAGTAGTTCAGATATGAGAAATCATAGCCAATAAGTATATAAAAAGGTGCTTGTCACTAATGATAAGGGAAATGCAAATTAAATCTCCATGAGCTATTTTTCTTTTTTTACATTCACTACAGTGACAAAAATTCATGTCTCTGAGTACCATGTATTAGAGAGGATGTAGATTAAGGGATAACTTACATACATTGCTGATTGGAGTGCAGTACTGGTATGATCTCTTTGGGAAATAATTTTACATTATGTTGCACAGTTCAGCATTTGTGTATCCTATAACTTGACAGTCCCACTTTTGGGTATATATCTTCAGGAGGAATGTGTACCAAGAGCCATATACCAGACTGTTCATAGCTGTTGTGTTTATAATAGCAATTGGAAACAACTCAAATGTTCATTGACAGGAGATTGAATGAAATATGGTATTTATACAATGGAGTATTATAAAATAGTAAAAGTGAATAAACTTCTGCATACAACATGAGTGAATTTTGGAAACATATGCTGAGTAAAAAAAGGAAGTCCCAGGAGATTATATACATTGTAATACCATTTTTACAGAGCTCAAGAATAAATACAACTGAAAAATATATTGTTTAAGCAAATCTGCATTTGTGACAAGTTTTATCTTTTAAAACAATCAAAGAAATGACAGAGGTTAGTAGCCACTGTTGGATGGGGAGGCAGTGGGATGGGGTGGGACGGGGTGAGGAGGTGGACAAATAAATGGTAATGTGTTCTAGGCTGGGTGGTACTAACTACCTTTTTGTGTTTTATAACTGAAAAGCGTTATGTGCGTAGATGTTTTACCTGTAATAAAAGCAAACGTTAATACCACTAGTAGGCTCCGTTAGAAGACAGATGAAAGAGACAGGCCTGCTCTGTCTTAAGTGATTGTGTTAGTCAGGGTCCTCCAGAGAAGCAGAACCAATGGGATAGGGGTGGGGTGGAGGGTGGGGAGATAAGGAACTGTTTCATGTGATTGTGGAGCCGGAGAAGTCCAGACCCAGGAGAGCTGATGGTGTAGTTCCAGCCTGTGCGTGGAAGCCTGAGACCCCGGAGAGCTGATGGGGTACCTCCAGTTCAGTCTGAAGGCGGGAGAAGACCAGTATTCCAGTTCAAAGACGGACAGAGAGAAAGAGAATTCTTTCTTACTCAGACTTCTGTCGTACTCCGGCCTTCAGTGGACTGGGTGAGGCTCACCTGTGTTGGGGAGGGCTGTCTGTGTTACTTAGTCTACTAATTCAAATGCTAATCTCACCTAGAAAACACCCTCACAGACACAGCCCAGAAACGCGTTTACCAGATATCTGGGCACCCATGGCCCAGTCAAGTTGGCACCTAAAATTGTGCCAAATATCTGGGCACCCATGGCCCAGTCAAGTTGGCACCTAATAGTGACCATCTCCCTTCCTAACTTCAGTTGCTCCTCTAGTAAAGATCACAGATCCCTGGGGAGGCATCCTTCTATTTCAGTTAACCCTTTCTCAGAGTTTCATTATTCTGAGCAACCATCAGGCCAGAGCACTAGCTAGCTAGCTTTGTAGGAGGCCTGGGTGGTGTTGGCTGTGTTGTGCTTCATCTTCATCCCTCCCCCAAGGACATAAGGACACAAAGGGGATTTTGCTGGAACATAATAGGATACACAGTGGTGATTCAGGTATAGAGCAAGGTGAAGTAGATTGGTGATGTAGGGAGCGCAGAAGAATGGAATTAATTGATGTGAGATTATCTCAGGGAAAGAATGACAGAACATTGAAGGAAGGATAACAGTTAAATATGAGTGCATGGCGGTCCAGTGGTTAAGACTTCGCCTTCCAGTGCAGGGGATGCGGGTTTGATCCCTGGTCGGGGGGCTAAGATTCCACATGCCTCCTGGCCAAAAAGCAAAACATAAAACAGAAGCGATATTGTAACAAATTCAATAAAGACTTAAAAAAAATGGTCCACATCAAAAAAAAAATCTTAAAAAAAAATGAGTTGCATGTATGTGCAACTCTTGTACAAATTGAGGCCTAGCTAACTTACGTTCAAATGGAAATATCCGCTGGGTAGTTGGAAATATTAGACTGAGAGGTCAAAGTAGGAGAATTGATTTGTAGATGGTGACATTTGCATAAGTTACACAGATCTTTAACATTGTCATTGAATAGTTGAAACATAAATGTTCATAGGGTCTGTAACACAACTCTAGGTAAAAGTCACTCCAGTAGTTCTAATTACTGGTACCTGAAAGATGCATTAGAACAAGATTACTCTAATTTATTAAATATTTCAAGGGATGATAATCTCTTTCTTTTTAGAGTTGTTTAATTTCATATTCATCTGAGTAGAATACTCATTACTAACCCCCAAATCAGCTATTTCACATGACAGAAAACTTGACCAGAATCTATAAGAAAGGAATAATCAATTTCATATTTGACATGAGTTGTTCGAAAGTTGATTTTTTTGTTTAGTGTTTGGATAGTTAACTATTTTTCTTGCATCTTTGTTTATATGCCTTTCTGAACCATGCTGCTTAATATTTCTGCTGATTTTTTCCTTCCTTTACATTTACCTTTGTAACGTAATACTTACGATGTGAACATATCTGTGAAGTTTTAAAGAGTTTTGACCTGTATTGGGCTCTGTAGATAGTCTTTTAGTCTGTTTTTTTGAGGGGAAGAGTTTTAATTAGTGTAAAATTCCAATCTCAAATGTATCACCTTTGTTGAGTATCATACTTGGCTGAGTACAGTATTTTAAATATATTTTTCAGGAATGTTGCATTGTTAACCTGTCTTTTTTTTTTTTTTTAATTTACTTTTGGCTGCTGTGGCTCTTTGTTGTTCTGCGTGGCTTTCTCTATTTGCGGCGCATGACTTCTCTTGTTGCAGAGCATGGGCTCTAGGTGCACGGGCTTCAGTAGTTGCGGCTCACGGGCTCTAGTGCGCAGGCACAGGCTTAGTTGCTCTGCGGCATGTGGGATCTTCCCCGATCAGGGCTCGAACCCGTGTCCCCTGCATTGGTAGGCGGATTCTTAAGCACTGTGCCACCAGGGAAGCCCTAACCTGTCTTTAAAGTACTTACATGTTAGGTTTGAAGAGTATGTCTATTTCATTGATCTAGGGAGAATTCCATACGTAAGTAGTCACTTGGGCTCCAAGTGTAGTAGGGCTTCTCAGCATGTTTCCCAGATTCAGGAATGCCTCAAAGTACACTTAAATTTGGTAGCATTTCTAAAGTTTTTAGCAGCTGTGCCTGATATCCAGCAAAAGTTTGTTAAATACAGGTACTTTGCGTTTAGCTTGCGTCTTCACCAGCCCCAGGAGTGTGCCCTCTGAGCGCCATCCTCTTTCCTCCATTGTAGATCCACTGGTCAGTTGGATTCACTCTTGGTGGTGGCTCTGCTATGAACATCCTGTTGTCAGATGTCTGTCTTGATCCACTAAAAGAGAGCTTGGTTGTTCTGTGAAATAGGAACAACTCAAGACCATTTCAGTGGCTGTAGGCACCCGCATAATATTCAGGTGCCTGCCTTGCTGCTGCGCATGTCATGTAGGTAGGTAGGTCACAGTGGACCCTGCCCTTGCAGTGCGGCAGAGAATGCATTGAGGAGTCAAGAGCCTCCAGGTGTATGTAATCAAAGATAACAAATGAGGGTGAGGCATGCCCAGGGGAAAAGGGAGATTCTGGAAGTTTCTGACACTATTAAAAAATGGAGTACTGATTGATTTTACTGTATAGAACAGTACAATTTATGCAGATTATTTAAAGAAAAGGAGAAGGATATACTTAATGGTCTCATTCCTAAAGTTACATCTTCAGTTTAACTTTTCAACCCTGGGAAGTTGAGACTGTAAGGACCCTAGGTGATCTATGTCTTGCTTATAATGTGGACCTTAGAGAAAGTGTTAATTCTTTCTGGTTAGAAGATTATGTTTACCAAAGCATATTCTGAGGAACACAGAAAGGATCCTTAACAAGTATGGAAAATGCTCTCTACTTTGTTTCCTTCAGGGAGGTTCCACAGGCACATTACCATATTAAAAGTTTCAAGATGTCCTAAAATAAACAAACCTGCTTTTGTTTCAGCTCTGGTATTTCCCTAATTTATGCAAAAAGAAGAAGTTCTATAACAAAAGTAATACATTTTTATATCACCTGGAATACACCTTGGGGAAACTGTAGCAGGTTATCTTTTAAATGATGACACTGTTCATTTAAATAGCTGCCTAGAGGCTATAACTATCGTTATGTTAAGAGTCACATCTAGTGGTATAAACACAATGAAATATTACTCAGCCATTAAAAAGAATGAAATAATGCCATTTGCAGCAACATGATAAGTGTCGTTATGTTAAGAGTCACATCTAGTGGTATATAAACAATGAAATATTACTCAGCCATTAAAAAGAATGAAATAATGCCATTTGCAGCAACATGGATGGACCTAGAGATTGTCATACTGAGTGAAGTAAGTCAGGCAGAGAAAGAGAAATACGGTACGATAATGGGGAATCTAAAAAGAAATGATACAAATAGACCTATTTAAAAAACAGAAACAGACTCACAGACTTAGAGAAGGAACTTACGGTTGGGGGTGGGGGAGGGGGAGGATGGGGAGGGATAGTCAGGGAGTTTGGGATCAAGAGGTGTGCGCTGCTGTATTTTAAATGGATTAACCAACGAGGACCTAATGTAGAACACGGGGAACTCTGCTCAACTCTGCAGCCTGGATGGGAGGGGAGTCTGAGGGGGAATGGATACGTGTATATGTGTGGCTGAGTCCCTTTGCTGTGCACCTGAAACTATCACAACATTGTTAATCGGCTATACTCCAATATAAAATAAAAAGTTAAAAAAAAATCAGTTTTAAAGCTAAAAAAAAGATCATTTTTAAAGCTAAAAAAAAGTCACATCTAAAAACTTGATTTAATCTTTGAAGCATGTGTTGAATAATTAATGGATGCAAAATGAAAATATGTACTTTGAACATATTTTGAGTTCTCAAATATATATCTTTTTGCAAAATCAAAGAGAATTTTATTCTGATTCTTTAAAATTTATAACTAGTTGGATATGAGTCAGATAATCCATATAAAATTTTTATACTGAATTAGATATCTCTTATTAACAGATACTAAAACATCACCAAAGTATTGCTTATAACCTAAGTTCATTTTAGAGAATTGTAATATGTATTACTTAGATTATGGCTTTTAATAGTAACTACAAAAAAGAATTGACCCACTGTCTTACCAGCGAGTTGTAGAATTTCAGGCCATTTTTTTTCCCCCACTCATTGAAACTCAGAAGACAGATCACTTTGTAGTTTTGAGATGAGAAGTTGAAAGCTGTAAAATTTTTATGCACAGACATTTTGACAAGCAACAATATCACTTTGAAAAATTATTTTAGTACACAATGATCTAGTATTTTACTTGATAAAGTGTTTCATCCT
The DNA here is from genome assembly GCF_003676395.1 of Aethalodelphis obliquidens. NCBI lineage: Eukaryota > Metazoa > Chordata > Mammalia > Artiodactyla > Delphinidae > Aethalodelphis > Aethalodelphis obliquidens. The sequence continues at coordinate 71,613,465 of NW_020837950.1, forward strand.
TGACGAAATGGGATTCATCATGTTAGAGCTTTTTGCATTTTCAACAATTCTAAAAATCTACTTGTTTTAATTTTTTGTTTCCAAATAAACTTGCTTTGGGCTTGTGAAAATTTGCATTTCTTAGAGTGAAGATCAATTTAAATTTCTCCTAATTGAAGTTTTTAGGTTTCTAAAATTTAGTTGTTCCATCACTTTTCCAACAATTTTTCTAAAAGCTTTCTAGAATTTCATAATAGTGAACTATGTTTTGATTTTTGGATTTTGTTTGGTAGCTGGTTTGTAATCTTTTACACTGTTTCTTTATTTCAGATGTAAGTGTATACGTTTCCCCCTCCCTTTTGACCCAAATGGCTTCATGCGTGTTTTTTTATCCTGTAAACTGTGTGACGTGAAGTTTTCCCCTTTTAGGGAAAAAGGGCATTTAAAAAAATCGCCATAGGACTTTTCTGAAGGCATAAAAACTATCGTTTTGTAGCCCTGCTAAAGAATTCTGACATCTAATAGATCTTGAACTAAACACCTCATTGGTTACTGTTCTGTGATAACCTGCAAAGAAATTATAACCTTTGAAAGGCAGTTCAGCTTTTCAAACCAGAAATATTAACAGATGAGTATGAATCAGCAAATAACTGCCCGTCAAGTAAAAGTTAGAAATAAAGCAACGTTACTTTACATAAGCAGTTCATCTCCTCAATATTCAGCCCAGTTAAAGCCATAAGAACGTAGAAGCTGATCCAAACTCTCATTTCTGTAAGCATTTGACAACAGCACGGTCAGTAGAGGGGAATTCATCCAAGCTGGATGGAAAGCTCTTCCCTTTTATTCATTCTCATTACACACTTGATCTACATCTCATTTGTTTTGCTTTAATGGAAGTCTGTTTAGTACTTCTGATTCTTATGTAGAACTGAGTGCTTTCACCTATACTTTATCTTCATATAGTTGGTTCTTCCTTTTTTCTTATCTTTTAAACATAGATATTGACCTAGTTCTGTTACATGCCTGTAATTTATTAAGACACCTGCTAGTTCCTGTTACTATCAAGTAGTAGTCTTATCTATAAGAACAATCCTACATTTATGAAAAAAATTCATTTTATTTGTCACTGGAGAATATACACTTATCAGTTCATTTCTGATAACCTGTAGTAAAAATGGAATTTCTTAATCTGTTACGCAGTTCTTCCTATTTGCACAGAAGGAACTCATGTCCCACACAAGATTTATTGATTATGTTATTTTTAAATGGAGCCTTATTCATTTCCTAGGACTTGATACATTTCTAGATGGGGAAGAGACTGTAGGTCTGATTGTCCATTTCCATACAGTTTTCCAGTTACGTGGCTAAACAGGTGTACAAGACCAGCTTTTAGCCCTTGGTCCTGTCTTCAGTGATAGGGCTGTAGGTTAGGTTATAGATTCTCTGTGGCTTTTCTCTTCTGGCCGTAAATTGGCTCTGGAGCCAGGCTACCTATTAAAGAGAAAAGCAATACCTTGTGTTCCAAATTGATGCACTGAGATCTGAAACTAACAGGTAAAGATTGTGTGTATATGTATAACTATCTCATTGTATGAGTGCACTCTCTGGTTTGCTTGGCAAATATTATTGAGGAAATTTGTGAGAGTAGTAGAATATAAAAGCCAGAGGCTTACTATTTCAGACATCTCTTCTCTTTTCTATGTTCTTTTGTCTATTTCTATCTTATACCCTTTACCCTTCCCCTTCAAAGGCTTTTCTTTATGTGAAAATCCTATGGACACCCAAATTGAAGAATTATGAAAAGATAGTTGCAGGTAATGTAGGCCTTTGATGAATACGGAGCATTTTAACCATTTTTTGATGAAATTTGTAGTGATAAAGGACCAGTTAAAAATAGAGTGAAGGCATAATTTGCAGAAGTACCATACCGGGTCGAAGGGAGGGCAGTGGGTTTCGGTGGGAAGAAGTCCAAATTGGTTACCTAAGGATGAAGACCAAAGCCCACTAATTCAGGGTGGTGACCCCGAAGGAAAGACCCCAAGGGTCGCCATCTGTGTGTCACTAACACTGTGCACAGTGCCTGGTACACAGTAAGCCTCCAGTAGGTGTGTGGGTGGTGAGAGAATGAGTGAGAGCCCTGGCTTAGAGGGTTATTCCCTTCCGGGGGGGTTTAGAAATTGACTAGAGTTGAGTCTCTCCCCAACCCTCCCTGCTGGTGTTATGAATATTGTTTTATTTCCCAAACTTTCTCCTTCGGAATTCATTCCCCCCATTAGATTTGGAAAGTATTTGGCTAGACACAGGTGGTTTTTTTTTTGCGGTACGCGGGCCTCTCACTGCTGTGGCCTCTCCCGTTGCGGAGCACAGGCTCCGGACACACAGGCTCAGCAGCCATGGCTCACGGGCCCAGCTGCTCCGCGGCATGTGGGATCCTCCCGGACTGGGGCACGAACCTGTGTCCCCTGCATCGGCAGGAGGACTCTCAACCACTGCGCCACCAGGGAAGCCCACACACCTACCCTCCTTGGACTAAATAACCTTTCCTCCCAGTTTTGTCCGTTGGCCCTCTCTTCTATTTATTCTCAGTTTTCTTTTTGCTCTGTTGATAAGCTTCATCTCTTCTTGCCGTTCTGAACAGTCTGGCTTCCTCATTAAACCTTCCATGGTTGCATTCTACCATAACGAAATTTGACTTGTTGACATTTGAGGCCTCTCAGACATAAAGGTAAATCTTCTCCAGTTCCCTCACACGATTCCTCTCGGGCACAGTATTATCTCAAAATAACAGTGTGGTTGGTACCCTACCTTCCGGGTATAAGGAAGAGTGTCTCGTACAGTCTACAGGCCCATGAGGAAGGACATGGTGAACTCTTGAAAAGAGCTAATGGTTCTTGGTTTAGCCCAGCATTGTCCAGTAGAACTGTGGTGATGGAAATGTCCTATACTTTATATTAGCACAGAAGCTGCTAGCCATGTGTGGCTATTGAGCACTTGAAATGTGGCTAGTGTCGCTGAGGAGCTGATTTTTAATTTAAATGTAAGTAGTCACATGTGACTAGTGACAACTGTGTCTGACAGTGTAGTAAGACGCTAAAACAACACTGGGATGACATAATGCTAGGTGAAAAATGCAGGATACAAAAGTATATATTTGTTTTTAACATGTTGAAATATTGAAAAATTTTAAGTTCTTTGCAAAGGAAAAAACACTGATAATCACACCAGAATACTAACAGTGAATTGTATTAGGGTAGAGAAATTGTGTATGGGTGCCCTTCTGTTTTCATATTTAAGAATACTTTAAAAAACTTTTATAATAAAGGTATATATGAGCAGAAAGAAAAAAGAAAAAGTGTTCTGAGACTAAAAGAATGCTTCAGCAAGTGAATATATTGCTTGAACAGAGCTGCACAGATATTTCTTCACGAGATCTACATTTTATTCAGTACATTTTGCCTGAAGAAGCCAGATTTACAACTTTTTACTGTCTGGTGCTCTTTATCATCAGTTGTGCTGTAACACAAGTAAATTGAGAAAACAATCCACAAATAATATTGTATGTACCGTGTCAGAAAGACATTATGCTTTTTGAAATAATTTTTATGAGTTTTGAGCAAACCTAAAAACAATATATTATCAAAAATGAAGGGAAGTACCTTAATATGTCTGCCACATGTCTGCTCTACTTGAGCACTAAGGAAACTGAGCTATAGATTGAGTGTATGTCTCTTACAGCTATTTAAGGACACTCATGGGAGCTGTAACTTGAATAATTTTCAGTGGTGTTACAAAGAGTATAAAAAGATGGCACTACATTTCTTAGCACATTGTTACATAGGGGATGAGATTTTGGAAGATCAATGAGCTTCTTCAAAACCACCCCTCAGGGCTTCCCTGGTGGCGCAGTGGTTGAGAGTCCACCTGCCGATGCAGGGGACGCAGGTTCGTGCCCCGGTCCGGGAAGATCCCACATGCCGCGGAGCGGCTGGGCCCGTGAGCCATGGTTGCGGAGCCTGCGCATCCGGAGCCTGTGCTCTGCAACGGGAGAGCCCACAACAGTGAGAGGCCCGCATACCGCAAAAGAAAAAAAAAAAAAACCCACCACCCCTCAAGGGCTTCCCTGGTGGTGCAGTGGTTAAGAATCCGCCTGCCATGCAGCGGACACGGGTTCGAGCCCTGATCTGGGAAGATCCCACATGCCACGGAGCAACGAAGCCCGTGCGCCACAACTACTGAGCCTGTGCTCTAGAGCCCGCGAGCCACAACTACTGAGCCCGTGTGCCACAACTACTGAAGTACGCGTGCCTAGAGCCCCTGCTCCACAACAAGGGAAGCCACCGTGATGGGAAGCCCACGCACCGCGACGAAGAGTAGCCCCCGCTCGCCGCAACTAGAGAAAGCCCGCGCACAGCAACGAAGACCCAACGCAGCCAAAAATAAATAAGTAAAATAAATAAATTTAGAAAAAAGAAACCCCACCCCTCAGCACCCTGCCCCCCCCCCCCAAATCCCACTTCATTATTAAATTACTCACTTGAAGATTGTGGCATTACTATGTTTTGGCTGGCTATTGTTGAAAAGGTACTTATGTAGTAACTTCAGTACCTAGATCTGTTTTTTTCTCCTTAATAGACAAATCATTTGTGACTAATTATCACTCTGAAAACATGTGGACTAGATAAAGAATTAAATGCTTTCGATTTTAGAATTCAGTTTGTTATTCTAGTTCCAGGTCTGATCATAAGCACCACAGGCCCCAGGGCCCTCACTCCTGGAGACTGAGGGTGACACGGGGTTTCTTGCAGGGGTGGAGGGGTGTGTATGTGGGGTGGTGTCATGGGCGTGGGTGGGGCTTGATAGATGTTCCCCCCTCACTCCTCCATTTTCACTTCCAGGCTCACATTAATACTAGGCTTGGAGGCTTTCATCCATCCCCAAATCTTTGGGGAGTGATTTTCATTCACCAGCAGGGCTGTGTATAATTCTAGAGTCCTTAAAATGTCTAGAAATTGCACACTAGGCCGCAGAAGGAAAGCGGTGTGTGCTAAGCTTCTGAGTCTGTACTGTTTGGGGATAGTGCGGCTTAAATGCAGAGGTTGCTCTGCAGATGTGCACATTCCAAAAGACGGGAAACAGCAGCCTTGGTATTTCTATGTTCATCCTCTGCACTTCACCACCTTGAGTTCTGAGCAGCGTCGTACTGGAATTTGTAGTAGAGACCAAACTGTTACTTAAAAAGAGGAAAGGCTTTGGTATGACTAAAACTAGATTTTTATTGTAAATGAAGGTGATTTCATAGTTCTTTTTTTTTTTAAGGATAGCGAGGAAATTATTTTTTGTACTAGAAGCCTAATGTATTTTACGTAATTACTATTCTTCAGGTAATCATATCAGTGAAGAACCCTGTTAGAGTAAGCAAATATAAACAATTTGAGGGGGGTAGTTTGTAATAACAGCACCTTCCATTGGTGTGACATTTTGTGAAATACAAAGGCCACAAATATCAATACTTGGATGCATTTCTCACTTGCTCATTGAAACAACGAGAAGTTGAGAGGCAGGGAAAGCAAGTATTTATTATTCTCCTTTACAGATGAGTTATGGGCAGAAAACCCAGCTATTCAGTAGTGGAAGTGATACTGACTACAAAAACCTACATGTTATGGACCGCTGGGCTGGTGCACTTTGCACTCTTCCATCCTGCCTTCCTGAATTAAAGAAGATGCATGCTTCCCTGGGCATTAATCCGCTATATATGTTTTTTGGTATCCTTAATAGAAACCATTTAAAATTTAAAGTAAAAAAGACAAGAGAAATTCTAAAGTAAGTGTATTATCGTTGGACCTTTAAAATTATCATTTATACAGCCCAGTCTTTAGGGTGATTTGCGTTAATTTTACGTGGGAGAAAGATGCTCAAGACAATTTGTTGAAGGTCTTTTTTTCTCAGTGTAAACCTTTGTAGAAGGAAAAGTTGAAAAAACGAAACAAAACGAAGAACCTTTGAGTGTATATGGTGGTGCTTTTTCTTTAAAACTTTTAGAGAGGGCTTCCCTGGTGGCGCAGTGGTTGAGAGTCCGCCTGCCGATGCAGGGGACGTGGGTTCGTGCCCCGGTCCGGGAAGATCCCACATGCCGCGGAGCAGCTGAGCCCGTGAGCCATGGCCGCTGAGCCTGCACATCCGGAGCCTGTGCTCCGCAACGGGAGAGGCCACAACAGTGAGAGTCCCGCGTACTGCAAAAAAAAAAAACACCTTTTAGAGAAGTTAAACTAAAATGCAGTTTAACTTCATACTGACTAAACTTCACATTTGGAATGAGTATGAAGATGAATAGACAGAGTTTGACATATGGGTGTTTGCCAGCCATGTTCTTGAACTTGCCAGGTGGATGTTAAGTGGGTTTTGCATGTGCTTGTCAGATCCCTCCATTGTTTTGGCCACGTGGTGGATCACACCTGAAGTAAGTTAAACAGATAATTTTATTTCTGAAACAGTTCAGAACTAGAAATAAAGAGCCTCTCGTTCGGTCAGATGTTCGCTCTGCTACCAAAGGCTTGCAGCTTAGGGGAGGGGAAGCTTAGTTATGACCCAATATTTATACCTGGGCCATCTGTTAACAGTTTATGTTCACAGTAAGGAGAATGGACACTCTTGAGCTCCAGGAACATTTAGACCTGTCATGACGGTACAGGAGGAAGCCAGCTTGGGGTGCTTCTGTCTCAGACCCTTGTTATTGGTGTCCAGTTACAGGTGCTGCCCAGATGACTACATAGGCTGACGCTCCCAGACTTACCAGCCTTTCCTCTCTTTTCCTCAGTCCTCTGAGTCTGTTCTACGTAGAGAGTAAAAACAAAATATAGTCACTAATGACTCTAGGGATATGGACAATTTAAAAATTATATGGCATCAGCTATTGAACAAGTCACAGCAGGAGTTCTGTTAGTGGTAATGATGCAAGGGAAGGTCTTAACTGGCTTTGATGAGATCATGGGCGTTCAATGTGTTTTGCTTTCTTTTCTGCATCTCACCTACTTCTTGAATCCTTTGATTTGTCCAAATCTCTTAATGACAACAGAGAGAATCCCATGGTTGGGTTGATACCATGTTTTAAAGTAAACATAGTAAACTAAAACAGTTTTTCTTTATCAGTCTTAACAGTGAACCAGGTCTGTCATATGTGAATTTTTAAGGCCTTTATTCATTTAAATAATGGAAAAAAGCCTTATACTAAGTTGTTCACAGCGAAACTAAGTTTTAGAAGTTCTCTGGCAAAGACAATTATATACATTTCGTTAAAGACATTCTTCTGATTACCTCTGTACTCTCTGGATCTGATGTATATTGTTGGATTCAATTCCCTAAAATTTTGTTTAGAATTTTTGCATCTGTGTTCATGAGCCATATTGGTCTGTAGTTTCCTTATAGTATCTTAGTCTGGTTTTTATGTTAGGGTAATACTGGCCTCTTAACATGATTTGGGAAATATTCCCTCCTCTTCAATTTTTGAGAAGAGTTTGTATAGAATTGGCATTATACTTTCCTTAAATATCCGGTAGAATTCACCTTTAAGCCAACTGGGCCTGGAAGTTTCTTCGTGGGAAAGTTTTTGTTTGTTTGTTTGTTTATTTTGGCTGCGTTGGGTCTTCGTTTGCTGCGTGTGGGTTTTTTCTAGCTGTGGCGAGTGGGGGCCAGTAGTTGTGGCTCGCGGGCTCTAGAGTGCAGGCTCAGTAGTTGTGGCACACGGGCCTAGTCGCTCCGTGGCATGTGAGATCTTCCCAGACCAGGGCTCGAACCCGTGTCCCCTGCATTGGCAGGTGGATTCCCAACCATGGCGCCACCAGGGAAGCCCCTGTGGGAAAGTTTTAAACTGTAAACCCAATTTCTTTTATAGGTACAGGGCCATTAATTCTGTTTCTTCTTGAGTGAACTTTGGTAGTTTGTGTTTTCAAGGAATTTGTCCATTTCATCTAAGTTTATTTTATTGGTGTAAAATTTTTCTAGTATCCCCTTATTGTCTTTTTTATATCTGTAGAATCTGTAGTGATCTCACCTGTTTCATTCTTGGTATTGGTAATTTGTCTTCTCTCTTTCCTGAACAGTCTGGCTAGAGGTCCATCTTGTCTGAAAGAACCAGCTTTTGGTTTCATTGTTTTTCCATTTTCTATTTCATTGATTTCTGCTCTCATTTTTATTCCCCTCTTGTGCTTAGCTTAGGTTTCATTTGCTCTTCTTTTTCTAGTGTCTTAAGATGAAAACTGATTTGAGACCTTTTCTAATATAGGCTCTCCTTGTGCTATAAATTTTCCCCTAAATACTGCTTTAGTGGCAACCTAAAAATATTGATACGTTGTGTTTTTATTTTCATTCAATTCAAAATACTTTCTAATTTCTCCTTTGCCCTATTGGTTATGTAGAAATATGTTCTTTTTAACTTTTTTTTTTTTTTAATTTTGGCTGCGTTGGGTCTTTCTTACTGCGTACGGGCTTTCTCTAGTTACAGAGAGTGGGGGCTACTCTTCACTGTGGTACACGGGCTTCTCATTGGGGTGGCTTTTCTTGTTGTGGAGGCTCTAGGCACTCAGGCTTCAGTAGTTGTGGCACACAGGCTCAGCAGCTGTGGGTCGTGGGCTTAGCTGCTCCGCAGCGTGTGGGATCTTCCCGGACCAGGGCTCGAACCCGTGTCCCCTGCACTGGCAGGCGGATTCCTAACCACTGGACCACAAGGGAAGTCCCATCCTTTACTTAACCTATTTGTGACTTTATGTTTATTGTAGAATTTTTACTATATTGTAATTGGGACTTGTTGTTTTAAGACCCATCTCTGCCTTTTAATTGGTTGTTTAAGCCATTTAAATTTATTATGATTATTAACAGCTATCTTATCACAGTCTTCAAGAGATAACATACCATTTAATGTGATGTATAAGAACCTTATAATAATGTTCCAGTTTCCCACTCCTGGTCTTTATGCTGTTGTTGTCATACATTTTATTTATACATATGTAATTAACCTCACAATACGTTGTTTTTGTTTCAATGGTCAGTTATCTATTTTCTTTCTTTCTTTCTTTTTTTTTAAAAAATCTTTGGCCATGCAGCAAGGCATGTAGGATTTTAGTTCCCTGATCAGGGATAGAACCCACATCCCCTGCATTGGAAGCGCAGAGTCCTAACCACTGGACTGCCAGGGAAGTCCCTCAGTTATCTTTTAAAGATACTTAAATAACAAGAAAATTTTAGTTAATGTTTCTAGTGCTCTTTGTTCCTTTGTGTGGATAGGACATTTTGTCCTATCATTTTCCTTCTGCCTAAAGGACTTCCTTTGACATTTCTTTTAGGGCAGGATTGCTGGTGATGAATTCTTTCAGTTTTTCCATGTCTGAAGAAGTGTTTGTTTCACCTTTGTTTTGAAATATACTTTTGATGAGTACAGGATTCTCAGTTGACAGGTTCTTTTTTTCAATACTTTCAAGTGTTTTTGCCCCATTCTCATTTGCATGGTTTCCATCAAGAAATCTGATGTCATCCATATCTTTGTTCTGTTCTACCTAATGTTTCTTTTTTTCTCTGGCGACTTTATTACTGGTTTCAATAGTTTTATTATGTGTTGATTTCTACATGTTTCTTGTGCTTAGAGTTCATTGAACTTCTTGGATCTGTGTGTTTTGGTTTTCATTAGTTTTGGAAAAATTTTGGCCATTATTCAAATATTTTTTTTCTGTCCTTCTCTCTCTCTTCCAATTACATGTATGTTAGATTTCTTCAAGTTACCACACAGCTCACTGAAGCGCTGTTAATTTTTTGAACTTCTTTTTCTCTCCATATTTCATTTTGTATAGTTTTGTGTATGTGTGTGGTTTAAGATTCAGTAATCTTTTCTTCTCAAATGTCTGATCTGCCATTAGTCCTGTCCTATATTTTTAATCTCAGACATTGTAGTTTTCATCTTTAGATATTTGATTTTATATCTTTTCAAACATATGGAATATAATCATGATAACTTTTAAAGTCTTTTTCTGCTAATTCTAACTTTTGTGTTGGTTCTGGATTGGTTTCAGTTAATTTTTCTCTTCATTTCCATTCCCTTTGTGTCCCATTTCTTTGCATGCCTGCTAATTATTTATTTATTTATTTAGACCGCACCACCACCGCGGGTCTTGTGGCATCTTAGTTCCCCTTAGTACCAGGGATTGAACCCAGGCCCTCGACAGTGAGATGGGAGTCCTAACCATTGGACCGCTGGGGAGTTCTCACATGCATGCTAATTTCTGATTGGATGCCAAGCTTTGTAAATTTTATCTTCTTGGGTGGTGGATATTTTGTATCCCTTGAGCTTTGTTCTGGGGCCACAGTGAAAATAGTTGGAAACAGTTTGGTCTTTTGGGTCTTGATTTTAAGATTTGTTAGGCAGGTCCAGAGCAGTGTTTAGTGTAGGGCTAATTATTCCCCATTACTAAGTGAGACCCTTCTGAGCACTCTACCTAGTGTGTCCTGAATTACGAGGTTTTCCAGTCTGGCTGGTAGGAAACAGGCACCATCCCCAGCCAGCTGAGCCTTAGGGCGTGTTTCCTCCTTTCCTTTATGATGACCCTTTCCTGTGCCGTGGCTGGGTCCTCACATGCATGCCCCGATTAACACTCTTTTGAAGGCTTAGGAGCAACCCTTTGCAGATATCTGGTGTTTTCCTCTGGAGAGCTCTCTCCTCTCGGTACTTTTCCTGTGATCTCCAGCTGCCTTAGATTCTCTGACCTACTTCCTTCAGCCACCGCTTCACGTCTCCTCATTGTCTTGGTGCAACCTTCACTGAATGAGTGCTGGCTGTCCACTCGCTTCAGGTGATGTCCCCAGAAGTGAATGTATTGGTTAATTGATGATCTGTCTGGCATCCTGAGATCCACACGTATTAAACAATTTATGGAAAATGTTTTAATTTTGAGAGTCAGCTGGAAAATTTCAGCAAGTAAACGTTATAGAAAATCTTTGCTTTAATTTATCTAGTTTTTATAATTCAGAAAAGAATTATAGAGAAGATTTTAGGAAGTAGCAGAATACATATTAGTGATACATTGATCTAGTAACTTCATCCTGTGGTGGATGTAAACATATTTTCTTTATATTTAATGTTTGTAACAGTTAGTGTGTAGTTCTAGATGAAGTGCAAGAAACTGAGCATTAAATCTTTGGTGAAGAGTGTCTGTCTTTCTGACTTGATGCTCTTACTAAAAATAATTATTAATACTTTTTAAAAGGTCATTTTTGTAACCCTCTTATTATCTGCTAAAACTCATGCAAAAGCTGATCCAATGAGATTTACCTATCACTATGTTAGTTTTCATTTTCTAGTGGCATAAATTAATCAGAACTCTAGCATAAAGAATATTATGACTTAATAAAGCCATTGTTAGATTAGTATGACGTATTGAAAGTATGTTAATTTAGTGGAAAATGGCATCTATCACAAGTAATCAGAAAGTCAACCTAGGTATATAAGAAGAAAAGTTAAAATAGATATAACTATTGCCTGGCAGGGCTATAAGACAAATGTGTGTTTCATCTTAATTTTTATGAAATAAGTGATGAGCAGTCCAAAGTTTTTAGCCATACAAAAATTGATTACCTGTGTAAAACTTACGTTTATGGGACTAATTTTTTTTTTTTTTTTTTTGCGGTACGCGGGCCTCTCACTGTTGTGGCCTCTCCCGTTGCGGAGCACAGGCTCTGGACGCGCAGGCTCAGCGGCCATGGCTCACGGGCCCAGCCGCTCCGCGGCATGTGGGATCTTCCTGGACCGGGGCACGAACCCGTGTCCCCTGAATCGGCAAGCAGACTCTGAACCACTGCACCACCAGGGAAGCCCGGGACTAATTTTTTTTTTACCAGTGTTTCAGTGAAATTACCATTCAGCTGCTTGTTTCTGTTTTACTTTAAAATGAGCTAGTGATTTGTTACGAGATAAATTCTTTCAGCGTAGCAAAATTTTACAAGTCCAGTCTCTTGAGACATAGCAAAATAAACATCAGTATAATTGAGCATGAGTACAAAAATACAGATTTCTGAGTTTTCCTTACTTTTAAATGATATTAAGCTTTTAAAAGTTTAAAATGTCACTTAGTTTAAAATGTCAACGATTACAGTAAAAAAAAAAAAAAATTAATGTTCCAAGATACCAAAGGTATTTTAATAAAGAGGAATGGTTCATTTGGATTTTTTTCAAAAGATCAATAACGTAATTTATATCTATACATAACACATACCTTTTTTCTCTCTTATTTTTGTAGGTTCTGCTGGAGACTTACATTTGGCCTCAATGTGAAATTAAAGTAGAAAATCACATCTACATGTATGTTGCTATCAGGATGTTGATTCATTGGTCATGCCTGAAGAGGGAAATTCAGTTCTAGATGGCTGACTGCCAGCAAAAATAAATGCTTACCCTAGATGTCAAGCATCTCTCCTTTTTACTGGAGTGAAAATCCCCTCCAGATACCAACAGAACATCACTGCAGAAAATGCTCCACATTTTAAGGATGTCAGCAACCTAAATTCATGCGCCCTATCTGTACAGTTGTTGTGGATGGTTTACCATCTGAAAGCTCCTCAAGCTCTTATCCAGGCCCTGTATCTGTCTCTGAAATGTCTCTGCTTCATGCTTTGGGTCCAGTGCAGACCTGGCTGGGACAAGAGCTAGAGAAATGTGGCATTGATGCCATGATTTATACTCGATACGTCCTCAGTCTTCTGCTGCATGACAGCTATGACTACGACCTGCAGGAACAGGTATTTACATATTGTAAATGTTTTGTGAAAATTTATGATTGTGTTTACATTTTCCTTCAAAGAGCACTTTCGTATTCTAGCACAAGTTAGACGGCTGGGGTCCACAAACTTTTTAAGCTGTCAGTGAATATAGATGAGCTGCGTTACCAAACACACAGTTTGGTTCAGTCATTTTCTCTGACATTTTCTTGATGTTGATTGCATTCTGACACAGACTCTGGATCTTGTCACAGACGGTAGTAGTTTGATGACCCACTGCCTTTGAGTTAGCGCTGCTCCAGAATGTTGGTTTCTACTATTTAGGAAAACCCCACATTGTGATTAGACGTTTTCATCGTTGGGTCTGTTATACTTCTTAACATTCCAAAGTTTATTATTTCCTTTTGTCTCTAAGAATGATGATAAACTGCTTATTAATCAAAGTGTGTGTTTTGAATCAGTAGACTTAAAATTTTGGTAAAGCATATAACCTTAAAGTGGCCAATATACATTTTACTTGACTTAGGTGCTTAAAGTGAAGAAAGCAACCAAATGTATGTTCTTGAAAAAAATCTCAACTTCAGTCTCACTCTCCAAGAGAAGCTCCTGAATGTGAGGCTTGCTGAAAGGGAGACAGAGTCATCAGCACTGAACCAGTGAGCTCTGGGTGACTTCTGGGTACAAATTTCATGTAAAAGGGAGTGTTTTGGGAATTCCCTGGCAGTCTAGTGGTTAGCACTCCGCACTTCCATTGCAGGGGGCACAGGTTCGATCCCTGGTTGGGGAACTAAGGTCCCACATGCCTTGTGTCACGGCCAAAAGATAAACAACTTTTTAAAAAGGGAGTGTTTTGTGGGCAGTATTTGTTGTTGTTGTTTTAAACCATTGTTACTAACACTGAAAACAGGAGCAGTGTTTCATTGACGGAAGAATCTGGCTTTGACCTTCCAAACCACAGAGCAGTTTCAGAGTCCTGTACATACAGGGGGTTTCACAGCGTGCCTAACATTCTGTCACATGTCAGTTGAGCAGAGTATTTCCCACTGCTGGTGTTCCGCATCCTTTCTAGCTGGACACAACTACATTTCCCCTGCTTCCAGGTTGCTTACTGCCCTGGCTGGTGATTATTAGGTCAAGTAAGGCTTTGAGGGGGTTGACTTAAAACCTAATAATCAGAAAGTGTGTTATTTTGGCGGTCAGTATTTTGCATAATTTTCTTACCAAAGCTCTATTATTTTCCATCATATTTCCAGTAAATGTACTTTAAGGGCAAGTAACATGTTAAATCTACCAACATAGAAGAATTTTTATTTCCAGAAATGAGGAAGATATTCCTCTTAACTCAAAAATCATGTACTTCAGTTGTAAATACGTACGTGTAGGAAACAAATCGTTTTTTAGTAGGAGTTTAATAAGACTTCTTACTTCTTAAAATTGTGTATTAACAGTATCAACACCAATAAATATATTAGCACAAAGTATTTATGTGTTAGGTGCTATAGTACATGGAAGAAGGGGTAAAACATAGGCCTGCTATTAAGATTATAGTGAAGACTTCCGTGATGAGACCTGCTTGTGAATCCCTCTGGTCTCTGTGTTTGCTGTAGGGTGGCGGCGGGCGGGGGGTGGGTGTCTTGGCAGCTGTCAGCGGCCTACTGTGTTGATCCTCCCTGTTCTGGTTCATCTTTAGGACACAGGACAGATAAAGGTTAGTGAAAACAGAGCATGTCTGGAATTACAAGGAGAATCCACAGGGAATTAAAAGGGCCCTAAAATCCTTTTCTGCTCAGCCCTGGCTCGCACAGTGCCAAGTCCCATGCTGATGGGGAAGGTCAAATTGAAAATGACCTTTCATAGGAGATGACCCATAACTTTTCCATGACTCAAGGAGGAGGATATGCTCACTGTATCCCCCCAGAGAGAGTCAGGGCATAGAGCCAAAGGAAGGGCCTGAGCTGACCTTGTGATTCACACTCCACCTAATGGGCATACTCACCAGCCTGCTGTGGGCGAGCAAGCGTGCCACTCTCCTGATCCCTGGGTCACACTGAGGGTGGGCTCACCCCTCATTTGAAGGCCAAGTGACTCCACTTTTGGGTGTTTGTTTCCTTGCATCTTTTCTCACCCCTCAGTCCTTGAATTAGTCTAACCTTGACTTGAAAATGCCTAGTTTTAAGGCCATTGCTTCAACTACTGGCCTTATTTGTCATGTTGAATTCATGGCTTTTCACAGCTTTAGCTAAAAGAAACACACAAAGAGCTCTTGAGTTCTGAGAAACAGATTTTGTACTTGTCTCAGCAGCCCCTGGTGATTGGGTAGGAAGTACAGCTGATCAGGCCCTGGTCTTGGTTGAGGCTGACTAACAAACAGAGTTACATGTAAACCTCTGATTTGGGCAGGTTTGTAAATACAGTTGTGGCGACAGCTGTGTACTGCGTAGTGCTGGAGAACAACTGCCTTTTAATACGTAGATATTATACGTGGGTCATAGTAATTTTACTTCCACAAATTCTTTTTTCTTTTTGTCAAGATTACCATATTCTGATAAATGTATGCTTAGATAAATCAGGAATTCACAATTCATCATTTTTAGATGTAAATATAAACTACTTTTCTAACCCATCCTTCAAGGTCCAGGTCACCTTCCTCTGAATCCACTTCTGATAATTCCTGATGAAAACAATGGCTGCTTCTTCCAAACTTGACCATGTTTCTACTATAGAGCTCTTAATTACAGTTATTAGAATGTATTATCTTTCCCAGTAGTTTATAAGATGCTTAATGGCGGAAATCATATATTCATCTTAAAAATTTTTTTAAACTTTTTTCTTCTTTTTTTTTTGTGGTACGTGGACCTCTCACTGTTGTGGCCTCTCCTGTTGCGGAGCACAGGCTCCGGACGCACAGGCTCAGCGGACCTGGCTCACGGGCCTAGCCGCCCCGCGGCTTGTGGGATCTTCCCGGACCGGGGTATGAACCTGTGTCCTCTGCATCGGCAGGTGGACTCTCGACCACTGCGCCACCAGGGAAACCCCTAAACTTATTTTTTGAAATAATTTCAAACATCAGAAGGATTGGAAGAGTAAGACAAAGAACCTCAGTCAGCCCCAGTTGCTAACATTTTCCCACTTTTACTTTATTTCTCTCCTCTCCTTTTTATGCCCGCTTATCCTACATAAATCAGCATATTATATATTTATTTATTTATTTATTTTGAGTTTTTGAATTATATTTTATTTTTTTGTACAGCTGGTTCTTATTAGTTATCCATTTTATACATATTAGTGTATATATGTCAATCCCAATCTCCCAATTCATCCCACCACCACCCCCCGCCCACCACTTTCCCCCCTTGGTGTCCATACATTTGTTCTATACATCTGTGTCTCAATTTCTGCCCTGCAAACTGGTTCATCTGTACCATTTTTCTAGGTTCCACATATATACGTTAATATACGATATTTGTTTTTCTCTTTCTGACTTACTTCACTCTGTGACAGTCTCTAGATCCATCCATGTCTCTACAAATAACCCAATTTTGTTCCTTTTTATGGCTGAGTAGTATTCCATTGTATATATGTACCACATCTTCTTTATCCATTCGTCTGTCAGTGGGCATTTAGGTTGTTGCTTCCATGACCTGGCTATTGTAAATAGTGTTGCAAACATTGGGATGCATGTGTCTTTCTGAATTATGGTTTTCTCTGGGTATATACCCAGTAGTGGGATTGCTGGGTCATATGGTAATTCTATTTTTAGTTTTTTAAGGAACCTCCTTACTGTTCTCCATAGTGGCTGTATCAATTTACACTCCCACCAACAGTGCAAGAGGGTTCCCTTTTCTCCACACCCTCTCCAGCATTTGTTGTTTGTAGATTTTCTGACAATGCCCATTCTAACTGGTGTGAAGCGATACCTCATTGTAGTTTTGATTTGCATTTCTCTAATAATTAGTCATGTTGAGCAGCTTTTCATGTGCTTCTTGGCCATCTGTATGTCTTCTCTGGAGAAATGTCTATTTAGGCCTTCTGCCCATTTTTTCATTGGGTTGTTTGTTTCTTTAATATTGAGCTGCATGAGCTGTTTATATATTTTGGAGATTAATCCTTTGTCCGTTGATTCGTTTGCAAATATTTTCTCCCATTCTGAGGGTTGTCTTTTCGTTTTGTTTGTAGTTTCCTTTGCTTTGCAAAAGGTTTTAAGTTTCATTAGGTCCCATTTGTTTATTTTTGTTTTTATTTCCATTACTTTAGGAGGTGGATCAGAAAAGATCTTGCTGTGATTTATGTCAGAGTGTTCTTCCTCTGTTTTCCTCTGAGAGTTTTATAGTGTCTGGTCTTACATTTAGGTCTCTAATCCAGTTTGAGTTTACTTTTGTGTGTGGTGTGAGGAAGTGTTCTAATTTCATTCTTTTACATGTAGCTGTCCAGTTTTCCCAGCACCACTTATTAAAGAGACTGTCTTTTCTCCATTGTATATCTTTGCCTCCTTTGTCAAGGATTAGTTGACCACAGGTGCATGGGCTTATCTCTGGGCTTTCTAACTTGTTCCATTGATCTATATTTCTCTTTTTGTGCCAGTACCATACTGTCTTGGTTAATGTAGCTTTCTAGTAGAGTCTGAAGTCAGGGAGTCTGATTCCTCCAGCTTCGTTTTTTTCCCTCAAGACTGCTTTGGCTATTTGGGGTCTTTTGTGTCTCCATACAAATTTTAAGATTTTTTGTTCTAGTTCTGTAAAAAATGCCATTGGTAATTTGATAGGGATTGCACTGAATCTGTAGATTGCTTTGGGTCGTATAGTCATTTTCACAATATTGATTTTTCCAACCCAAGAACATGGTATATCTCTCCATCTGTTTGTATCATCTTTAATTTCTTTCATCTGTGTCTTACAGTTTTCTGCATACAGGTCTTTTGTCTCCCTCGGTAGGTGTATTCCTAGGTATTTTATTCTTTTTGTTGCAATGGTAAATGGGAGTGTTTCCTTATTTTCTCTTTCAGATTTTTCATCATTAGTATTTAGGAATGCAAGAGATTCCTGTGCATTCATTTTGTATCCTGCAGCTTTAGCAAATTCATTGATTAGCTCTAGTAGTTTTCTGGTGGCATCTTTAGGATTCTCTATGTATAGCATCAGGTCATCTGCAGTGACAGTTTTACTTCTTCTTTTCCAGTCTGTATTCCTTTTATTTCTTTTTCTTCTCTGATTGCCGTGGCTAGGACTTCCAAAATTATGTTGAATAATAGGGGTGAAAGTGGACATCCTTGTCTTGTTCCTGATCTTAGAGGAAATGCTTTCAGTTTTTCACCATTGAGAACGATGTTTGCTGTGGGTTTGTCATATATGGCCTTTATTATTTTGAGGCAGGTTCCCTCTATGCCCACTTTCTGGAGAGTTTTTATCATAGTGGCTGTTGAATTTTGTCAAAAGCTTTCTCTGCATCTATTGAGATGATCATATGGTTTTTCTTCTTCAGTTTGTTAATATGGTGTATCACATTGATTGATTTGCGTATATTGAAGAATCCTTGCATCCCTGGGATAAATCCCACTTGATCATGGTGTATGATCCTTTTAATGTGTTGTTGGATTCTGTTCGCTAGTATTTTGTTGAGGATTTTTGCATCTGTATTCATCCGTGATACTGGTCTGTAATTTTCTTTTTTTGTAGTATCTTTGTCTGGTTTTGGTATCAGGGTGATGGTGACCTCATAGAATGAGTTTGGGAGTGTTCCTTCCTGTGCAATTTTTGGGAAGAGTTTGAGAAGGATGGGTGTTAGCTCTTCTCTAAATGTTTGATAGAATTCACCTGTGAGGCCATCTGGTCCTGGACTTTTGTTTGTTGGAAGATTTTTAATTACAGTTTCAATTTCATTGCTTGTGACCGGTCTGTTCATATTTTCTATTTCTTCCTAGTTCAGTCTTGGAAGGTTATACCTTTTTATGAATTTGTCCATTTCTTCCAGGTTGTCCAATTTATTGGCATAGAGTTGCTTGTAGTAGTCTCAGGATGCTTTGTATTTCTGCGGTGTCTGTTGTAACTTCTTTTCCAATTTTATTGATCTGAGTCCTCTCCCTCTTTTTCTTGATGAGTCTGGCTAATAGTTTATCAATTTTGTTTATCTACTCAGAGAACCAGCTTTTAGTTTTATTGATCTTTGCTATTGTTTTCTTAGTTTCTATTTCATTTATTTCTGCTCTGATCTTTATGATTTCTTTCCTTCTGCTAACTTTGGGTTTTGTTTATTCTTCTTTCTCTAGTTCCTTTAGGTGTAAGGTTAGGTTGTTTATTTGAGATTTCTCTTGTTTCTTGAGGTAGGCTTGTATTGCTATAAACTTCCCTCTTAGAACAGCTTTTGCTGCATCCCATAGGTTTTGGATCATCATGTTTTTGTTGTCATTTGTCTCTAGGTATTTTTTGATTTCCTCTTTGATTTCTTCAGTGATCTCTTGGTTATTTAGTAACGTATTGTTTAGCCTCCATGTGTTTGTATTTTTTACACTTTTTCCCCTGTAATTGATTTCTAATCTCATAGCGTTGTGGTCAGAAAAGATGCTGGATATGATTTCAGTTTTCTTAAATTTACTGAGGCTTGATTTGTGACCCAAGATGTGATCTGTCCTGGAGAACGTTCTGTGTGCACTTGAGAAGAAAGTGTGATCTGCTGTTTTCGGATGGAATGTCCTATAAATATCAATTAAATCTATCTGGTCTGTTGTGTCATTTAAAGCTTGTGTTTCCTTATTAATTTTCTGTCTGGATGATCTGTCCATTAGTGTAAGTGATGGGTTAAAGTCCCCCACTATTATTGTGTTACTGTCGATTTCCTCATTTATAGCTGTTAGCAGTTGTCTTATGTATTGAGGTGCTCCTATGTTGGGTGCATATATATTTATAATTGTTATATCTTCTTCTTGGATTGATTCCTTGATCATTATGTAGTGTCTTTCCTTGTCTCTTGTAACATTCTTTATTTTAAAGTCTATTTTATGTGATATGAGTATTGCTACTCCAGCTTTCTTTTGATTTCCATTTGCATGGAATATCTTTTTTCATCCCCTCACTTTCCGTCTATATGTGTCCCTAGGTCTGAAGTGGGTCTCTTGTAGACAGCATATATGTGGGTCTTGTTTTTTGTATCCATTCAGCAAGCCTGTGTCATTTGGTTGGAGCATTTAATCCGTTCACGTAATTATCAATATGTATGTTCCTTTTATCATTTCCTTGTTATGGGTTTGTTTTTGTAGGTCCTTTTCTTCTCTTGTGTTTCCCACTTAGAGAAGTTCCTTTAGCATTTGTTGTAAAGCTGGTTTGGTGGTGCTGAATTCTCTTAGCTTTTGCTTGTCTGTAAAGCTTTTGATTTCTCCATTGTATCTGAATGAGATCCTTGCCGGGTAGAGTAATCTTGGTTGTAGGTTCTTCCCTTTCATCACTTTAAATATGTCACGCCACTCTCTTCTGGCTTGTAGAGTTTCTGCTGAGAAATCAGCTGTGGACCTTATGGGAGTTCCCTTGTATGTTGTCATTTTTCCCTTGTTGCTTTCAATAATTTTTCTTTGTCTTTAATTTTTCCAATTTGATTACCATGTGTCTCGGCGTGTTTCTCCTTGGGTTTATCCTGTATGGGACTCTCTGCGCTTCCTGGACTTAGGTGGCTGTTTCCTTTAGGGAAGTTTTTGACTATAATCTCTTCAAATATTTTCTCGGGTCCTTTCTCTCTCTCTTCTCCTTCTGGGACCCCTGTAATGCGTATGTTGTTGCGTTTTATGTTGTCCCAGAGGTCTCTTAGGCTGTCTTCATTTCTTTTCATTCTTTTTTCTTTATTCTGTTCTGCAGCAGTGAATTCCACCATCCTGTCTTCCAGGTCACTTATCCATCCTTCTGCCTCAGTTATTCTGCTATTGATTCCTTCTAGTGTATTTTTTATTTCAGTTATTGTATTGTTCATCTCTGTTTGTTTGTTCTTTAATGCCTCTAGGTGTTTGTTCTTTAATTTTTCTAGGTCTTTGTTAAACATTTCTTGCATCTTCTCGATATTTGCCTCCATTCT
Organism: Aethalodelphis obliquidens; assembly: GCF_003676395.1. NCBI lineage: Eukaryota > Metazoa > Chordata > Mammalia > Artiodactyla > Delphinidae > Aethalodelphis > Aethalodelphis obliquidens. The sequence goes on from NW_020837950.1 coordinate 71,634,252, forward strand.
TTTTCTGAGGTCCTGGATCATCTTCACTATCATTATTCTGAATTCTTTTTCTGGAAGGTTGCCTATCTCCACTTCATTTAGTTGTTTTTCTGGGGTTTTATCTTGTTGCTTCATCTGGTACATAGCCCTCTGCCTTTTCATCTTGTCTGTATTTCTGTGAATGTCAGCATATTATTTCTTAAGACTGGATTTTCTCTTAGCCATAGAACAGTTGTAAAATTCAGGAAGTTAACACCGACACATTATTATCTAATCTACTGTCAGTGTTCAGTTATTGTTAGCTATCCCATTGATGTCCTCCACTGTAATTGTTTCCCTCATCTAGGGTCCTGCATTGACCTTCGTGGTCACATCTCTTTAATTTCTTTTAATCAGGAATAGTTCCTCATCTTTCCTTTGTGTCTCATGATGTTGACAGTTTTGAAGAGAACAGGGCAGTTATTATTTTGCAGAATATCCCTTATTTGGGTTTGTCTGATGTTTCCTCCTGTTTAGAGTCAGCTTATGATTTATGGGAGTACCATTGTGTAATGTTACTGAAGCGATGAGTTTCCCTCTTTTTTGTGCATCACGGTGGACAGCACATGATGTCAGTCTGTTTCATTCTTGTTGACGCTGACTTTGGTTCAGATGGTGGCCGCCAGGTTTCTGCACCGTAAAGCTGAACACTTCTCTGTGTAGTTTTCAGGTCACCTGTCCAGAGGAGACTTTTGAGTTTGCCGTCCATAGATGACTCCCACCTGAATTAATTATTACTTTGATGGTCGCAAAATGATGATCTTTTTTCTAACTTGGTTATCCCATGTACATTTAGTCATTGGCGTGTGCTGCAGTGCCTTCCATCTTTTTAAAATTAATCTCCTTGTTGTATAGAGAACATTGCCGTAGGCCAACTGCAGTGCCGGCCATTTCCTGCCACATCTTGAAGCTAAGTGGTATTTTCCATGCTTTTGCTCACCTGGAAATATATGTTCGGAGGGGTTAGGTGACATGCCTAAGGCCGGATGGTTAGTAATGAGTCAGGATTTAAACTCATGTCTGGCAGCCAAATCCCGTGCCCATTTGTTATGTCAGAGTTTTGTTTTTGTTGGCTTTTGTATGTAACAAATAATTGTTGAATGAATAACATTAAAACACTCTACTGTAAAGGCAAGTTTTAGAAACTACGTGGAATTGGTTTACTGTTTTTTAATGCACTGTGGGCTTTAGAGGTGGGGAAAGATCACTTTGTCTTCTCAGCTCACAGTTGCACTATGCGTTGAGTGCCCATGGAGCAGACGTGAGCGGCAGACAGCGGTGTGCTTTGCTAGGAGGTCGGAGCATTAGCCTGGCTCCTGCAGCTCTTAAAACAGACTGTGTTACATTATTCCAGAGTATTTCATAGTCTTATTAAAAATGGCTGAAAGGAAAGCTGTAGTAAAACTGTAATTTAAAGGTGGGAGTTACCTTTTCTTGTCCGGAGGGTCATGGTCAACAGCAAGTTCCCAATAACCTGTCATGAGTAGGAAGAATTATTTTAGGAAGGTGGAACTGCCTTTCACCACATCATTCTTATACAACCCCAGGCAGTCTTAGTTTTCCTATGTAGCCAATTACGTTAAAACCACCATCCAAGAGTTTATTAAGACATTTCTTATGTCTTTATATTTTAATGTTCTCAGCATCATGAAAGCTTTGTTTGTCTGGTCCGTGATTATGACAGAAAGCCCAGCTTGGTCTGTCCTAAACAGAAGCAATGGTAAAACACAAGCCCATGTGCACCATGTGCCACATGTGAGCCCCGAGCTGGAGCGCTCACTTCCAACACAGGGCGCCTCATTTAACCCTCACAGCCACCCTGCTGTCCCCATTCCATAGGTGGTGGTACTTAGACACAGTGGCTAAGTAACTTGCCCAGCGTCACACAGCTAGTAAACATTGGAGCATTTATTGGTTTTAAAGCTTGAAATGTCCATGGGGTAGGGCTGGCCTCAGCGGCAGCTTGAGGGGCCTTCAAAGAATCAATGCCTCATCTTGAAGTTTGCCTTCTCTGTTGCCGTTATTCTCGAGCTTCCCCGCTCCCCTCCTCACTGTAAGCCCAGACTCCCACCCTCATCCGTGCATGACCGGTCCCTGACCCAGCTGCTAGGGTGAGGGGACTTTGGTGCCTGGGCTGCAAGCACTTGGAACCATGAGGACTAAGAATTGGAGAGGGTGGGCTCCCAAGGAAATCTGGGATGATGAGGGTGCTGACCCATCAAAAAGAAGCACTCTCTAAATACCTGTGTACAAAGTCACGCTTTCTTATTATAAATTTAAATTTTAGTAAATATTCCCTGATTGTACTACATTCTAAGATTTGGGCCTCAAACAAACCACTTGCTAATGTTATCCACTCTCTTCATGATTTTGTTCTCTCTGCTACTTCTAGGACTTTTATCTTTGCAGACCTCCTCTGAAATTGTCCTTTCATGATAGACCCTCAACCTGTGTGATTGCTTTAGATGTTCTTACGATGTTAGATTTTTTTTTTTTAGGTCCCAAGGCTCCCAGGAACTTCATTAACTGTTGCAGATAGGGAGCAACTCTGGATTCTGTACAAGAATTAAACTTTTAATTGAGGTATAAAATGCATACAGAAAGGGTACAAATTAGTGAATTTTCACAAAGCTTGTATCTATGTAATTACTCCCAGAAAAATAAATAGAACATTCCATTGACACAGAAGCCGCCGCCACCCCTGCCCCACACAGGTTTAGAATTCCTCATGTGTCCAGAGGGGAATCCAGCAGACTGTGGCTTCTGTTTTCCACTCCTTCCTTCTTCTGGGATCCTGATGCCGACATCTCTAGTTTTTTCTCTCCAGCTCTGAGAGACCACCCCCAGCTCCACTGGTTTATTGCCTCTTAAAGGCTACCTTTTTCTCAGCCTTTTGTCCAGGGCCTGGAATGGGTACATTTCCCAAGGGAGAAAGCAGCCTTAGCTGTCCCTCCCTGGAACGGTCCTTTCTGCTTTTCTCAAGGCCTGGGTGGCTCAATAGGTCACTAATGACTTAGCGCGGGCGTTGGGTGTTTGGTTTGGTTTGGTATGTTATCTGGCTTTTCTGGTTAGCCTGGGCAGGAGAGTTGATCTGCTGCCAGTTTTTTGGTTTTTTTGTTTGTTTTGTTTTTTTTAAGGCAGTTTTTTTAGAGCACTTTTAGATTCATAGTACAGTTGCGAGGAAAGTATAGAGATCCCGTATCCCCCGTGCCTCCACATATGCACAGCTTCTCGCACCATCAGCATCCCTTGCCAGAGTGGTACCTTTGTTACAATCAACAGACCTGCATTGACATCATTGTTACCTAAAGTCCATAGTTTACATGAGGGTTCACTCTTGGTGTTGTACATTCTGTGGGTGTGGACAAGTGTGTCATGACATGTATCCACCATTATAGGATCAGACAGAGTAGCTGCACAGCCCTAAAAATCTGTTTGCTCTGTCTCGTCATCCCTCCCTCTCCACTAACCCCCGGTGACTGCTTTTTTTTTACTGCCTCCATAGTTTTATCTTTTCCATCATCAGGATCATACAGTACGCAGCTTTTTCAGATTGGCTTCTTTCACTTAGTGATGTGCGTTTAAGGTTCCTCCATGGCTTTCAGTGCCTTGCTGGCTCATCTCATTTTAGTGCCGAGTGACAGTCACTGGATGGATGGACCACGGTTTATTTATCCCTTCACCTACTGAAGGACATACTGGTTGCTTCCAAGTTTTGGCAATTCCCAATAAAGCTGCTGTAAGCATGCGTGTGCGGGTTTTTGTGTGGAAGTAAGTTTTCAGCTCCTTTGGGTGAATACCAAGGAAGCCTGATTGCTGGATGGAATGGTAAGGGTATGTTTAGTTTTGGAAGAGACTGCCACACTGCCTTCCGACGTGGCTGCACCATTCTGCGTTCCCACCAGCAGTGAGCGAGAGTTACTGTTGCTCCACGTTCTCGTCAGCATTTGCTGTTGTCAGTGTTCTAGTTTTTGGCCATTCTAAACGTGTGTAGTGGTATCTCACTGTTGTTTAATTTGCATTTGCCTGATGACATTATGTAGAGCATGTTTTCATATGCTTATGTGCCATCTGTATATCTCCTTTGATGAGGTGTCTGTTGAGGTCTTTGGCCTATCTTTTAATCAGGTTGTTTGTTTTCTTATTATTGAGTTTTAAGAGTTTTTTGTGAATTTGTGTAGCAGTTCTTGCAGATGTGTCTTCTGCAAACATTTCTCCCTGTCTGTGGCTTGTCTTCTAATTCTCTTGACATTGTTTTTCACAGAGCAGTTTATATTTTAATGAAATCCAACTTACCCATTTTCTCTTTAATGGATTGTCCACCAGTTACTTTTTAAAAGAGGGTGTTCATTTGTTTTCTTGTTTAGTTTGGTGTTTATTTTGCTTATCTTCTTCTCAGTCTTTCTTTGACCACCATATTTAAAAAGAAACCTTCCATTCTCAGTCCTCTTTTCTACTTAATTTTTCTTCATAACACTTGTTGCTACCTGGAATTGTATGATTATTTGTGATATTTTATGTTTATTTGTATGTCTCCTCTGCTGGAATATACAATTCATGAAGTTAGGGACCTTGTCCGCCATGTTTTCTGCTGTATTCCCAGCCCTTAAAGCAATTCATGGGATGTAGAAGATGCTCAGAGATTTATTAAAGAAATGAATAGATGTGTGCTTCTTTCTCAGGTGTATGACTTGTGTGTGGAGGGGGAAACATGATGGAGGTGAGTGCAGATGTCATAGGTACACACTGGGGCCTGCCTGCCCTTCAGAGAAGTTACTGTAGCTTCTTCCCTCATCACCACCACCATCTTTCCCATTTTAAAATTTATTTTATTTATTTATTTTTGGCTGTGTTGGGTCTTTGCTGCTGTGTGCGGGCTTTGTCTAGTTGTGGCAAGCAGGAGCTACTCTTCGTTGCGGTGCGCGGGCCTCTCATTGCGGTGGCCTCTCTTGTTGTGGAGCACGGGCTCTAGGTGCGTGGGCTTCAGTAGTTGTGGCACGTGGACTCAGTAGTTGTGGCTCTCGGGCTCTAGAGCACAGGCTCAGTAGTTGTGGTGCACGGGCTTCGTTGTTCCGCGGCATGTGGGATCTTCCCGGACCAGGGCTCGAACCCGCGTCCCCTGCATTGGCAGGCGGATTCTTAATCACTGCGCCACCAGGGAAGAAGCCCCATCTTTCCCATTTTTAAGTGTACAGTTCAGTGGTATTAAATGCATTCATAATGTGCAGCCATCACCGCCATCCATCTCCAGAACTCTTTTCATCTTGTAAAATGAAAACTTTATAATTCCCCTCTCCACACAGCCCCTGGCAACCACCATTATACTTTTTTTTTTTTTTAAATTTATTTATTTATTTATATTTTTGGCTGCGTTAGGTCTTTGTTGCTGCGCGCGGGCTTTTCTCTAGTTGCAGCGAGCGGGGGCTACTCTTTGTTGCGGTGTGTGGGCTTCTCATTGGGTGGCTTCTCTTGTTGCAGAGCACGGGGTCTAGGTGCACGGGCTTCAGTAGTTGTGGCACGCAGGCTTCAGTAGTTGTGGCTCACGGGCTCTAGAGCGCAGGCTCAGTAGTTGTGGTGCACGGGCTTAGTTGCTCAGCGGCATGTGGGATCTTCCCAGAGCAGGGCTCGAACCCGTGTCCCCTGTGTTGGCAAGCCGATTCTTAACCACTGCACCGCCAGGGAAGCCCTAGTTTGTTGTTTTTTTTTAATAAATTTATTTTATTTATTTATTTACTTTTGGCTGCTTTGGTTCTTTGTTGTTGTGCACGGCTTTCTCTAGTTGCGGCCAGTGGGGGCTACTCTTCATTGCCTGCACGGGCTTCTCATTGCGGTGGCTTCTCTTGTTGTGGAGAACGGGCTCTAGGAATGCGGGCTTCAGTAGTTGTGGCATGCAGGCTCAGTTGTTGTGGCTTGCGGGCTCTAGAGCGCAGGCTCAGTAGTTGTGGCGCACGGGCTTAGTTGCTCCGCCACATGTGGGATCTTCCTGGACCAGGACTCAAACCCGTGTCTGCTGCATTGGCAGGCGGATTCTTAACCACTCTGCCACCATGGAAGCCCTATACATTTTGTCTGTATGATTTTGACTGCTCTTAAGTACCTCGTATCCGTGGAATCATACAGTGTTTGTCCTTTTGTGACTGGCTTATTTCACTGAGCACAGTGTCTTCAGGGTTCATCCATGTTGTAGCAGGTCAGAATTTCCTTCCTTTTTAAGGCTGAATAATATTCCATCATATGGATATGCCACATTTTGCTTATCCATCCATCTATCAGTGGACACTTGGGTTTCTTCCACATTTTAACTACTGTGAACAATGCTGCTATGAACATGAGTGTACAAATATCTCATCGAGACCCTGATTTCAGCTTTGGGGGGTATATATCTAGAAGTGGAATTGCTGGATCATGCGATAATTCTGTTTTTAATCTTTTGAGGAAGTGACACTAGCTCCACCATTTTACATTCCCACCAATAGTGCACAGGGTTCCATTTCTACGTATCCTCACCAACATTTGTTATTTCCTGTTTGTTTGTTTGTTTTTACATAGTAGCTATTCTAATTGGTGTGAGGGGTACCTCATTGTAGTTTTTTTTTTTTTCCCCCCCACGGTACGTGGGCCTCTCACTGCTGTGGCCTCTCCCGTTGCGGAGCACAGGCTCTGGACGCGCAGGCTCAGCAGCCATGGCTCACGGGCCCAGCCACTCCGCAGCATGTGGGATCTTCTGGACCGGGGCACGAACCCGCGTCCCCTGCATCGGCAGGCGGACTCTCAACCACTGCGCCACCAGGGAAGCCCCCTCATTGTAGTTTTGATTTACATTTTCCCTGATGATTAATGATGTTGAGCATCTTTTCTTGTGTTTATTGTCTGTTTGCATATCTTCTCTGGAGACTTTAAAGTCCTTTTCCCATTTTTGAATCTGGTTGTTTTGTTGTTGTTGAGTTTGGAAGTTCTCTATAGGTTCTGGATATTAACCCCTTATCAGATACATGATTTGCAAATATTTCCGGGGTTTGCCTTTTCACTGTGTTCACCGTGTCTTTCAGTGCATGAAATTTAAAAATTTTCATGGAGCCCAGTTTGTCTGTTTTTTATTTTGTTACCTGTGTCTTTGGTGTCATATCCAAGAAATCTTTGCCAAATCCAGTGCTGAGAAGCTTTGCCCTATGTTTCTTCCAAGAGTTTTATAGTTTTAGCTTTTACGCATAGGTCTTTGATCCATTTTGAGTTAACTTTTATATTTGGTATGTGGTAAGACTCAAATTCCATTCTTCTGCATGTGGGTGTCTAGTTTTCCCAGCACCATTTGTTGAAGAGACTGTCCTTTCCTCATTGAATGCTCTTGACACACATGTTGAAAATAATTTGAGCATATATGTGAGGGTCTATTACTGGGCTGTCTGTTCTAGTCATTGGTCTATATGCCTATCTTTATGCCAGTACCTCACTGTCTTGACTTTTGTAGCTTTGTTGCAGTTTCTTTTAAATCCCTAATTAATTGTATCTTCTACCTCAGAGTCCATCATTCTAGAAGTGTAGCTGGGTTATTGCACTTTCTGGTTTTGCCCACAGGTTAAATAAGAATAATCCTTGTACTGATTGCTAGTTGAGTTGGATCATTTCTGTATTCAACAAAACTTGTTCTTTCAGCCCACTTGTAACCTACTTTACAGTATATCCCCATTAGTGTAGCATTTCACTGCTTGGAAAAGCTAGCATTTGCAGTGTTTTCCTTTAACAATAACAGTGGACCCATCCCGGGTTCCTCAGGTGTCTTGCTGCATATACTGTATTTCAACAATCATTCACTCAATAGACATTAATTTAAATTAACTTTACACATAAGGAGTGTGAAAAAAAATTGAGAGTAGGAGTTAGTACTAATGATGGGTGCACAAGTCCATGTCCACAGACTCCCTCAGATACGTAGTGAAAGGGGTGGGGCGTTGGTAAAATCTTTTCATGGGTAGAGAAGGTGTTTTGAGTATCAGCACTGCATTTAATGCCTGGGTTTTTACTCACCACATGAATGGCCATGACGTGCTTGCTAGACACCGGCAGGCACCAGGACTGCAGAGATGACTGGGGGGGGGGTGCTCTGGGAGACGGCCATCAGGTTCGGGTCTGTGATGTGCTCTGGCTGTGCACAGTGCGGGACGTGGGCCTGGGGGGCAGCGGCGGCGGGAACCACAGGCAGGATCACGGTTGAACAGCCTTGAAGGAAGAAGAAAAGGCGGGTGCGTGCGAGGTCACAGGAGCAGGAAGGGGCCTGATACTGGGAGGCCAGAGGAGGATAGGGAGGGAGAGGGAGGAGATTAGACCGAGAGAGGCGAGCAGGAAGCTGATTCCAAAGAACCTGATGTGCTCTGCTGGAGGATTTGTATTTTAGTCCTGGAGACAAAAAGACCCATTGCTATATTTAGTCAGCAGTACCAAATGGCAAGCATGGTAATGGGTGATCGGGTTGGGCAACTGAAAACAGGGAGGCCAATGAGGAACTTGTTGGCTGAAGACCTAGTAGGAAAAAAAAAGGATGCACTTAACCTGAAGTTCTCATTTAATTGGTGCTATTCATTTTTTAGAGGCAGTTTACAGTTCCTTTGAGCAGTGAGAAGTGAATTTATTACTGAGGCCTTTCCTCAGATTCTAGCTATATCTTTCATTCACAAGCAACCAAAAATTTGGTGTAAATCGCCTTAATTGGAAAAAAAAGAAAGTCTCGTACAGCTGCAAGTCCAGAATGAGGACTGGCCCTGCCTGGCTCAGCTCAGAGCTCACAGTGTCATTAGGGCGTCCGCCTGCCTCCCAGCACCAGCTTGGTTTTGCAGCCACTGCTGGGGACTGGAGGGCAAATGGCAATGAGCACGTTTCCAGCATCCTGCTCTCACACTGTGCAGAGGGTGTGTTCCCTGCATTCCCAGCAGAAATCTTGTGTGGAGGGCCCATTTTCAAGTGCTCATTTCTGATTGGTCACATGCCTCTCTCTGAGCCAGTCTTTGTGGCCAGAGGGATTAAGGCCCACAGATGGGAGTGGCATTAGTCCCATTCAGACTCTTGGTGGTTTGGTTTTTCAGGACTCTTGTTAATGGGAAGCTGTGGGAGGCGGGTGCCCCGCAGCGAACAGCAGTCGTTGATCCCAGCTGCATTTCACAATGCCGTGGTCTTTTCCTTCCTCCAGTTCTCAGTTTCCTTTTTGATAGAAGACGGCAAGAGAAAGTCAATCAAAACTCTAGCCTTATGTTACCTCACAGTAGTGTCTAGAAAAGCGCCTGACAGTAGATTCTCGGCCTGAGAAGTCCTTTAGCCACATCTTCTTTTGGTGCTTAATAATTGTGCTCTGTCTTTAAGATTATGACTTTGAAGAATCATACTTGATTTGCTGAGTTTACCTAGTAAATATTTGACACATGCATAATATTATATGTTTATGTCTAAGTGGACTTTTAATTAGTATAGCACAGAAAATATAGCAAGTAAAATAGAAGTATCTTGAGCTTTTTTATACTGTGTTCTTTTAAGGTCTAATTATTAGTTCAATGCTAACGGTTAATGAATAAGTCATAACACATTCACACAGTACATGAAGGCAGAAAAAAATAGAATAAGGGAGCTCTCAAATACAGTAAGTGGCAAGAGCAGGATGCATAAAAATATATCTAGTATACTAGTGTTGGTTTAGCTTTTGCTATAGACTTGATGGTGTTTCTTAATGGGTTCAGCCTAAAATTGCAAGGCAGAGTAGCACATATAAGCAAAATTTGTAATGTGGTAAAGTCATTCTAACAGCTAACATTGTTTGAATCACAAATAATGTCAAGTTGCTTTATGCATTTTCATTATGTCAAAAGTTAAAACAAGAAGCAAAATCTCCATTCCCACACAAATTTGCGCTGGATATGTTGTCCAAGGTCAAACTGCAGTTCTAGCAGCATTTTTCACACCTTGACACAGTGCAAAGGAAATGTCTGCATCTCAGAATCTGTTTAACTTCAGTGAGAAGCTCCCACCTAACTTTCACTTGGGAATGATTGATCTGCAATATGATGACATGCTAAAAGGCACGTATCGGGCTTCCCTGGTGGCGCAGTGGTTGAGAGTCCCCCTGCCGATGCAGGGGACACGGGTTCGTGCCCCGGTCCGGGAAGATCCCACATGCCGCGGAGCGGCTGGGCCCGTGAGCCATGGCCACTGAGCCTGCGCGTCCGGAGCCTGTGCTCTGCAGCGGGAGAGGCCACAACAGTGAGAGGCCCGCGTACCACACACACACTCAAAAAAGCACGTATCAAGGGAAGAAGCTAACAGAATTTTATAAATTCCTTCTAAGCAATTAATCTGTTCCGTTGAACCCATGCCTGTGGATTAATATCAGTAAAGACATTTTCAAAGATGAAATACGTAAAATCTTAAAAATCAGCATTAACAGGGTAGTTAGGTAAGAACCAAAAAAGACATCTAGATTGGAAAGGAAGAACGAAAACTATCTCTATTGACATACTGACGTGGTGTTGTGTATAGAAAATCCTAAGGAATGAAATTAAGAAAATTCCATTTACAATAGTATGAAAAAGAATAAGATATGTAGGAATAAATTTAACAAAAGAAGTGTAAGACTTGCACACTAAAAATTATAAAACATCATTGACAGAAATCAAAGAGATCTAATAAATGGAAAGACATCCCATGTTCATGATCAGAAGACTTAATATTGTTAACATAGCAGTGCTCCCCAAACTGATCTGCAGATTCAAGGCAATCCCTATCAGAATCCCAGCTACCTTTGTTGCAGAAATTGGCAACTGATCCTAAAATTCATACGGAAATGCAAGGGACCCAGAATAGCCAAAAGAATTTGAAAAAAGAAGAACAAAGTTGGAGGACTAACACTTCCCAGTTTTAAAACTTATTGCAAGGCTCCTGTAAGCAAGATGGTTTGATCCTGGCATACATATGGCTGGCCGTATGTAATGGAACTGAGAATTCAGAAATAAACCTTTGTAGTTTCCAGCAAGACCATTCAATGGGGGAAAGAATAGTCTTCAGCAAAAGGTGCTGGGACAACAAGATAACCACATGTAAAAGGATGAAGTTGGACTCCTGTCTCATACCACATACAAATATTAACTGAAAATGGATTATAGACCTAAATATAAGAGCTAAAAGTATAAAACGTAGGAGAAGACATAAGAGTAAATCTTCATGGCTTGTATTAGGCAGTGGTTTCTTAGATACCAAAGCATAAGCAGCCAAAGAAGATATCAATGTATTAACTTCATCACAGTGAAAAACTTTTATACTTCAAAGGATATCATCAAGAAAGTGAAAAGACAACCCATAGAATTAGATAAAATAGGGACTTCCCTGGTGGTCTAGTGGTAGAAAATCCGCCTTCCATTGCAGGGGACTAGGGTTCGATCCCTGGTCAGGGAACTAAGATCCCACATGCCGCGGGGCAACTAAGCCTGCGTGCGTCTAGAGAGCCCGCCTGCCGCACACTACAGAGCGTGCCACAACTAGAGAGAGAAAACCCACACGCCACAACTAGAAAGAAGCCCACGCCGTGACAAAAGATCCTGCATGCCTCAGCGAAGATCCCGTGTACCACAACTAAGACCCAACGCAGCCAAAATAATAATAATAATAAAGAAAATAAATAAAATGAACATTAAAAAACCAAATTAGATAAAATATTTGTAAATCATTTATATCTGATAAGGGATGTGTATTCAGAATAGATGATTTAAAAATGGGCAAAAGATTTGAATAGACATTTGTCCAAAGAAGATATGCAAATGGCCAATAAGTACCTTAAAAGATGCTTAACTTCATTGGTCATTAGGGAAAATGATGAGATACCACTTCATCCTCACTAGGATGGCTAAAATAAAAAACACAGACAATAACAAATGTTGGTGAGGATGTAGAGAAATTAGAATCTTCATATACTTCTGGTGTGATTGTAAAATGGTATAGCTGCTTTGAAGAATAGTCTGGCAGCTCTTCAAAAGGTTGAATATAGAGTTACCATGTGACCCAGCAATTCCACTCCTAGGTATATCCCCAACAAGATTGAAAATATGTGTGCATACAAAAACTCGTATATGAATGTTCACAGCAGTATTATTCACAATAATCGGAAGGTGAGAACAATCCAGATATCCGTCAGTGGATGAATGGATAAACAAAGTGTGGTACATCCATGCAGTTAAATATTATTTAGTCATAAAAGGTAATGAAGTACTGATACATGCCACAACACGGATGAGCCTTTAAAACGTTACACCAAACAAAAGAAGCCAGGCAGGAAAGGATATGGATTGTATAATTCTATTTATATGAAATGTCTAGCATAGGAAAATCTATAGAGACAACAGATTAGTAGTTGCCAGTGACTTGGGAGAGAGAGGAATGGGAAGTAACTGCTAGTGGGTACGGGGCTTCTTTTTGGGGTGATGAAAAATGTTTCAAAATAAGGTAATGGCGGGACTTCCCTGGTGGCGCAGTGGTTAAGAATCCGCCTGCCAATGCAGGGGACACGGGTTCGATCTCTAGTCCGGGAAGATCCCACGTGCCGCGGAGCAACTAGGCCTGTGCGCCACAACTACTGAGCCTGCACGCTAGAGCCCGTGAGCCACGACTACTGAGCCCGCGAGCCACAACTACTGAGGCCCGCATGCCTAGAGCCCGAACTCTGAAACAAGAGAAGCTGCCGCAATGAGAAGCCTGCGCACCGCTATGAAGAGTAGCCCCCGCTCGCCACAACTAGAGAAAGCCTGCGTGCGGCAACAAAGACCCAACGCAGCCAAAAACAAATAAATAAATAAATTTAAAAGAAAATAAGATAATTGTATTGTTGCATAACCCTGTCAATTATACTAAAAACCACTGAATTGTATATTTAAAAAGCAAATTTTATGGTTTTTGACAAACAAAGCGAGTGCCAGACACGTGTTCTAGGTGAACAGCTACAGGAGCTCTTCTCATTTCTCTATTCTTGACTTACGAGTATTCCATTAAAAAAAAAAAACAAAAAACTTTCGACTGTTAAAGGAGTATGACCTAGTTACAAGAAACGTTATAGATTCCTGTTCCTGCTCACAAAAGAGACAAGCTCCTTGGTGGCCTCTTAGTACATTTCTCTCAGACATTTTAATGCACATTAATAGGTGTGCATGTGTATTTTAACCAAAAATGAGATCATACTGTTGTATAAACTACTTCTCTTATATATATTGTGAGTAGCTTCCCATGTCAGTAAATACACTTCATAATCTCTTTAATGGCTGTAATATCTAATTGCCTGGATGAATTATAACTTATTAACCAAGTCCTCCTTATTTGACATTTAGGTTTTCTCTACATGTTTGCAGTTATTGACAGCTATATGATCAGCATCACTGTAGCTAAATCTGTGCACACTTTGGTGATTTTTTTTCCTTAGGCTAAATTCCCGGAAGTAGAATTATTGATCAAAAGTACATATGCATGTTTAAGATATTTGATATGTATTGTCAAACTGCCCTCAAGAAGGACTGTGTGTCCATGTGAATTTTGAAAGTCCCTTCTGCCTGTATAATAAAACTTTATTTGGACCTTTGAATGTGTTATTAACCCTGCTGAGCTTTAATATAGCTGCAGTAGTGGACTTCCACTAGTGGACCACCAGTGGACTTACCTGGTGGTCCAGTGGGTAGGACTTCATGCTCCCAACATGGGGGGCCCGGGTTCAATCCCTGGTTAGGGAACTAGATCCTGCATGCCACAACTAAAAGATCTCGCATGCCGTAACTAAGACCTGGCACAGCCAAAATAAATATAAATAAATAAATATAAATAAATAAATAAATATTAAAAACATTTTTATATACATATATATATATATATATATATATATATATAGCTTCAGTAGAGAAACATGTTTATAATGCTGAGTAAAGAGAAAGCCAGTCTCAGCAACTCAAACAGAAAGGAGTCCTGTTTTCAATAATTACACAGAACTTTTCTACCTTCTTTGTTTTATACGCTGTGAATAGAGGAAAATTATAACATTTTCCTCTGTCTTCAGAAGCTTCAAATCTACATTGTTATGGTTCTGTTTCTGCTCCTGTGAAAGGACAAGCTCTATCTCCAGAAGATATCACTGATAAGGAATGTCAGGTTTCAGCTGTTGTCCAGCCAAACACATTAGATAAATGGAAATATACTGAGAGTTCTTACTTGGCCATCAAGCACATTTTCCCTTGGCAAATGGAATTGACACCACTCAGCCAGCAAATATGTTTTTCGGGTTCACGAGATCTGCAAACATGCCCAAGAAATTAAGTAAAAAGTATGTTAATCATGATGAGTATAGAGGGGAGGGGTCCTCCCACTCTTATCTGGTGGCATGAAAGTAATTTTATGTATTTGATCACAGTAAAGATTGGCTACACAGTTGATGGTGTATGATTTGATCCAAGAGATCTTTTGAATTTATTATTATTGTGCTTTTCCTTTCTTCCATCTCATTCATTAATTCATATCTATTTCCTGAGGGCCCACTGTAGGCCAAATATTCTTCTAAGGAGTTTTCTTAATTTTGCCTTTGTCTTTCTTTCTAATCTTTTTTCCCCCTCTTGTCTGTCCACTGGTTTTAATAATAGTTTACCAAATGAAGGGCAAAATGAAGTGGCAAAGCAATTAAAAATACTCAAGTCCCAGTTTAGGGAGGTAAAGTAAACCTACATCTTGGAATATTGTATAACCAAAGAATTTGTAGTAACATGGGGGTAATGTTTACAATATAAGTTAAGTACAAAATTGTACAAATAGTGTGAATTCAATCATGTGTGTTTTTGTTTTTTGTTTTTGCGGTACACGGGCCTCTCACTGTTGTGGCCTCTCCCGTTGCGGAGCACAGGCTCCAGACGAGCAGGCCCAGCGGCCATGGCTCACGGGCCCAGCCGCTCCGCGGCATGTGGGATCTTCCCGGACCAGGGTACGAACCCATGTCCCCTGCATCGGCAGGCGGACTCCCAACCACTGCGCCACCAGGGAAGCCCCAATCATGTGTTTTTTTAAAGCATGTGAAAAAGACCAAATGAAGCAGACCAAATTGTTATAATTTTCGCTGGGTGGTAGGATCGTGGATGATTTGCTTTCTTCCTGCTTTTCCAGTTTTCCTTAGTTTTTATAACAGGCATATATAGTCAAGGGGAAAATAAGCTTAAAATACATAAAGTATTTTATATCTGTTGTTTTTTAGACTGCAAGATATAGGAATGAACCATTCACCTGTTAAATGTTAAAATCTGCTAGTAAGGGACTTACTTCCCTGGCGGTCCAGTGGTTAGGACTTTGCCCTTCAACTGCATGGGGCACGGGTTCAATTCCTGGCCTGGGAGCTAGGATCCTGTATGCCGTGTGGCGCGGCGGGGAAGAAAATAAAATCTGCTGGTAACATGAGCAGTCATTACTGATGAATGGGAAGTACAGAAAAGAGGACATTTAATTGTGTGTATAGTTTAGAATTTATACTGAAATTTAAATTTACATGTGAATGAGTTTATTAGCTTGAATTTACATGTGAATGAGTTTATTAGCATTTTCTATAAATATAAATGGGTCAGATTTATTGAGATCATAAATCCTAAATAATAATTACTTCAGTAACAGATATCGAAATAATGGATTAGGACTTCCCTGGTGGCGCAGTGGTTGAGAGTCCGCCTGTCGATGCGGGGGACACAGGTTCGTGCCCCGGTCCAGGAAGATCCCACATGCCACGGAGCAGCTGGGCCCGTGAGCCATGGCCTCTGAACCTGCGCGTCCGGAGCCTGTGCTCCGCAATGGGAGAGGCCACGACAGTGAGAGGCCCACGTACCGCAAAAAAACAAAAAAAAACAACAAAAAAAGGATTATTCTGAAGTGCTCTGATTGACAGTGTCCTATGGTCTCTTAATTTATTAGTGTGTACCAATTTGTGAATGAAAATAATTTGGTAGGGGAATATATGTGTAAGTATGTGGGAAATAATAGTGTTTGAAACTTGTTATTCAGCGTTGATCATTGAAACTCGTCCATTCTTATTTTAGGAGAATGACATCTTCCTGGGCTGGGAAAAAGGAGCTTATAAGAAATGGGGAAAGAGTAAGAAAAAGTGCTCAGATCTAACTTTAGAAGAAATGAAAAAACAGGCTGCTGTCCAGTGTCTTCGATCTGCTTCTGATGAAGTAAGTTTACATTTGATTTCTAATACTTAGGGGAGAAAAAAAGGTGGTGTGTCTTAAAAGTTTACCGATAATACATCTTAACCAAAAAAACCTTAGAAAAGTAAAGTACTCATTATCTCACCACCATTATGTAAACATTGCCATGTTTTCCTTTATAGTATTTTTCTATATATATTGAGTTTTATATAACATATTCTTTTTTATGTACTGTTGTAGTTGGAGAATACATAAAATTTTATATATATTTTTCCCCGTTTAACATGTATTTCATTTTGTTATTATTGATACCTTATCTTTATTCTTTTTAGTGGCTAAGTTACGTTTCATCAAATAATATTCCAGTAGCCGCCTAATATATTCTTTATTACTGGATATTTAGAGTGCTCTTGGTTTTGTGTTATGCTCTCCAGAATATTTTCATGCGTGGCTTTTTCCATGGTGTATATGTATATATTTTGGATACATTGCTAGAAGTGGGAAAACAGTTCTAACATTTAAGAACACTATGTTTGCTTGATTCATAATTTTTTGTTTGTTTTTAAGGAAAATAGTATAAGATTGTTTTAGTGACCTTTTAACGTTTCACGTAAAATATTTATGTCCTTCAGCATCCTGAACTAACGCCATAGTTTTAGAGCATAATCGCTGTTTAAATTAATACTCTGATTCTTTGTTGCTCACTATAAGATAAAATCTCTGCGATCATAACTGCTTGGAAAATTATTTTGCGTTTACCATGCTATTTGAGATAGTGTGCTTTAAGCACCTTTACAGTTCAAAGTTAAATTGAGAAGATTCATACAAGGTGTGGAGAGCAGCTTCCGACCTGCAGAAACTTCCTTCCTAAATTAAGTTATCAAGCGGTCTGATGTTGGGGGTAACCAGCTTTGCTGCATTTGATAATCTGCAGAAGTTCTGTTTTGTCTCCCACCTACCACACATAGCCGTGAAAGCTTGTTCAGTGCTTCCCAGCTGTGTGTTCTCATCCTGCTCAGAGTTGTCTGTGGGAGCCCGACTCCCTGGCCTGTGCCCATGGTACCTGGTGCCTACCCTCACATCCTAAATGCAGTTGTGCATTTCTGTCTTCCCTTCACGACTGTGCTCCTTGGACGCCAGGACTGTGAGTTCCCCATCTTTGCCTCTCCTGGTGCCTAGCAGAGTGAGTGCCTGTCGTGTAGAAGGTACTGCATTTCTCTTGAATTAGTTGAACCTCAGTTTCCAAAGCGTCTTCCACTTTCATCCAGTCCTTCTTTTTCCCCTTCCCACTGTTTTCCTCTCCCTCACCTCTTGGATTTTTTTTTTAACTTCTGATTTCTTGAAGCTGCTGCCTCATAGACTATGGGATAGGAATTTGGAAGTTACCACTCATGTGGTTATCTTAGGTACCTTTTTGTTACAAAGAGAAGGAACATAATTAACCTAGTTTAGGAGAAAATGGAAATATACATAAAGGTTACAGGGATATCTCACTGAAACCCAGTGCTGGAAATGCAACAGCCTGGGGAGTGACCTGAACTGGGAACCAAATGACTGGCAGCCGAAGTCATTTTCTCTAATGACCCACAGTCTCTCATTTGCTTCTCTCTGTGCTTCTGGGTCATTCCCTCTCTACCTGAAGTCTGGCTTTCTCTGCTTCGGCACACGCATGGTGAAAAAATGACCATTCTAGCCCCAGCCCAGCATGACTGCTGAAGTCTGGTACCCAGCCCCATTCAGTTGAGGGAGAATCTGATTTGCTAGGCTTGGGCCGGTTGTCCACCTGTGCTTTGATAAGCTGTGGCGAGGGGACAGAGTTGCCTGCAGGTCCATTCCTTCAACAGGGGCTGAGTGATGGGCAGTCCTCAGAGAAAAGGGGGTGGTTGGACAGTTACCCAAAAGGTGTTTTCTGTGTGACACTGAAGGGGGTAATAGATTGGTAAAGGATTTCAGAGCTTTTAAAGGAATTGAAAATGGAGATGGTTTTTAAAAGTGAGAGGTTAGTTCAGGTAAATTCTTTGAGCAAAATCCAAAAAAGCTACTGCTGAGTCATGGTGGGGAGGAAAATATTATTAGGGAGTTTCAATCTGGGAAAGGATCTTATTTCTGCTTTGGACCAAAGTTGCTGAGAAATGACTCTAGCCTTCGACTCATGGTGAAGTGGACTGAAAAACAAGGATAGCTGAAATCAGCTGTGGGCAAAGGGGGAGCACAGGCATCTTGTTGTGTGCAGTGCAAGACCCTTCTCCTCTGACAGCTTTTTGAGTGTGTGTAATTCATCCTAGCTGAGCATAATGTGTGCCAACAAAGAACTGGTGTCAGGTAGAAACAGTGCAGGGGAGGAGAGTGGCTTGCACAGATCTTTGATTCTTTAAATTGTTGCTTTAGAAAATGCTTTCCTTTGCCTGGCTGTCAAAGGCGGGATTTTTGTTTTCAAACCCAATGAAGCATATTTGTCCTAACTCTTTCCTTCTCATTTTATTAAAAATTACTGCGTTCTTTTTCCTAATAAGGATTGCTTTTTTAATCTTACCAAATTAAAGTCGGCTGAGGAAGTGAATGTGCCAGTCGTACACCAGGAGCTCAGCCGAGTGCTTGGGGACAGAATGAAAAGGAAGTAGGAAGTCCTCAAGCCCCGGAGCCCTGTCCCGAGCCGCCTGCTGTGTGTGCATCAGTGCACAGCCCCCTTAGGACAGCTCACCTGGCTCTTGGGAGCCAATGGAAAGAAGTTGAAAAGAACCCTCTCTAACTATGGCCTGTAACAATGGAAAGGATTCACTGTGGTCACTTAGGAACTGTAGGCTAGCTTTTTTCCCCCTAGAATCTGCCTGGTGGCTTCAGTGAAAAGAAGAGAGCAAAGAAGGCCCTATGTAGGAAATTATAATGCAGAGTTCCATTTTATCTTATATTTTTGCCACAGTGAATGTTTGCACGTGGGTGTGTTGTTCATTCCCTAAATACTGAGGATGGTAATGTTCGCGATTCTGTGCTTTGCTTTCCCACCCAGTTCTAATGCCAACTTAGACCCCTTCTTCGTGCAGCTCTGTGTAGTCACTACTAACTGATCAGAGTCAAAAGCCACTAACAAGTTTACAGTCTAATTGCTTAAAATGTTAATGACATAATCACAAGACAGTAACATAGGTGATGCTATCACTCTATTAGGTAGGTAGGTAGAGGTGATGTTCTGAGTTACATGTGAGATGAATTCTTTTCTCATTACTTTCGTGTGTGCATGTGTGACTGTTACAGCTACAGTGTTAGCTGTTTCTGTAAAAGCATCCAGAGTTATCAGACTCTTCGCTCGCCATGGTTTAAATAGAATGGTAGACTTCTCTGACTGCAGTTTTACATCCCTGTGGTGGGACGCTGTGCCTCCGCTTAATCCTTGCATCAAGTTGTACCCACATTTCAGCACGTCTCTGAACCCGCTCAGCCCAATATTTATCTGAGAAACGTCACCAAAACCATAAGGAAACTCAGTTATGTCCAAATTTAATTTTATACATTGATGGTAGTTTGGCAACACCCGTGAACATCTGTGAGCCATCGTTTATTCCTGTTGGGGACGATGACCTTTAATGGGCTTTGTTGTTTGTTAAGTCCCAGCTGAAACTGCCTTTGTTAATACTCTTCGTTTACACGTGCAAATAAAATGGAATTCTTTGGTACTCACTTTTTTATTTTTTCGGTATGCGGGCCTCTCACTGTTGGGGCCTCTCCCGTTGCGGAGCACAGGCTCCAGACGCGCAGGCTCAGCGGCCATGGCTCACGGGCCCAGCCGCTCCGCGGCGTGTGGAATCTTCCCGGACCGGGGCACGAACCCGTGTCCCCTGTATCGGCAGGCGGACTCTCAACCACTGCACCACCAGGGAAGCCCTGGTACTCATTTTTTGCTATAACATTTTGCATTTGATTTGAGTGCAGTTAGTAATGGGGTCTGTAAATAAGAACGGTGCTGTGACTCAGCGATAGGCCACTCAGACCTCCCCCAGGTGGGCATTTTATAGTTACGTGATGTTATTCTAAGCTGTTCTGTTTCTCTTACCAGTGGACATGGCACATGCCTGATGTGGTTACATATATCCACACCTCCCTTTCTCCCTTTTAAAAACATAAAAAGTGGAACTGTGCCGACTGTTGTTTTTTGAATCCTCAAGTTTACTTGGTTCTGTTTTCTCTTTCCCCAGAGTTGGAGCTTTTCATATTGTTTTGTTTTTAATAATTAGTTATATTTCTGTTTTATTTTTATTGAGCTACTTAAAACTGAATCAGGGCTAGTATTTCATCTCCCATTTTGGGAATGGTTAGGATATCAGAAACTCAACAAGGCCCTGTTTGGGGAATAAAGTTAGGATGCAATGATAACTTATTTCAATTAAGTTAGTCTTGAAAGTAACAGCACTGCAACTTACCCTGGGTAACTGACTTGCTCTGTGGTTATTCAGCGTCTTGTAGAGGATTTATGTCCTCAGTACAGTGAAATCTTATTGCAACTGCTCATGTTTTCACATTCAGCTAAGTTCACCAGTAACATTCTTTTTGCCAGTAAAAGTACGTAGTACATCTCAATATTTTGCGTATGTTTTGTTTATATGCTGTACAGGGTTGTATATAAAATACATGTAAAGTCATTTATGGCAATTTACTTTCAAGGTTAATTTTGACCATATACATTGTTTCTTTGCATGCTGACATTTGAACTTATCCATTCTGGATAATGAGCATCAAGACAATGGTAACTAACATTTACTGAGCCCTTAGATGTGTGCAGTGCCCGTCTGGGTGCGCTGTCCACATTGTAAGAGGTGACGCTGTGCTCCCTCTACAGGCCAGACCCCTGAGAAGCCAGTGGTTATTAAAGCCAAGAATGTTCACAATTGCTGTGTTGTCACAGCCAACCCTGCGTGAGGAGGCCTAGGCCTTATCTCCTTGGGCATAGAAAGAGCTGGGTATTCAAGGAAGCCTGTAGGCCGTTATGAGGACTTGGCTTTTCCTCTGAGAAGCCTCGAAAGTTGGAGAGTTTGGAGCAGAGGGGTGATGTAACTTGACTTAAATGCTGATAAGGTGCTGCTGGCTGCTGCATTTAAGAGTAGATGGGTTGGGGCGAGGCAGGGTAGTTGGAGGGGCAGAGGCAGATGCAGAGAAAGCAGGTAAGGAGCTATTACCTTATTAGTCCAGCAGGCCGATGAGGGCGAGACCTTGTTTCTAAATGTATTTTGAAGGTAGAGCTGACAAGACTGAATGTAGGGTGGAGGAAGAGGGCAGAGGCAGAGAAGGTAGCCAAGGTTTTGGGGCTGAGCAGCTGCAAGAAAGGAATCTTCATTTACTGAGGAAAAGGAAATTGGGAAGAAGCACTAATTTGTGGGTGGATGGGTGTGAGATGCCTGTGAGAGAGGCCGGTGGAGATTTTGAAAACGCAGTTGGATATGCATGTCTGGGGTTGATGGGCTGGGTGGTTTGGGGGAGGAGATTGAACAATAGACCACTGGCTTGTTTGGCCAGAGCTTGCCGTCTGGCGTGTCTCCAGGGGCTGAGTAGGACGCTAAATGAATGAGGTGGTGGGGAGTGGGTTGGCCTGTGGGAAACGCCGTCCCGGTGGTGCCAGGTCTTCTCTCTTTTTAGAAAAGGTAGAAAGTTGGGATTTTTATAGGAAATTTCCTACACTATTAAATGCTGAAAGTGAGGGTGTGGAAAAGGAAACAAGTGGGGAGGGGCTGCTCTAAAAATCTGAGGGTGAGGTGAGCAAAAGGGCATAAAAAGAGGCGTACGCGGGGGTTATTGAGTGGGGTGTGACAGACCGAGTGTGAGAGGGCGGGAAGGCAGACGCGGGGAGGGACAGAGACCAGAACAGTGAGCACCTGTGTACGTGGCTTGAGAAACACATAATTGTGAAAACAGCTTGAGCCCCGCAAGTGCCCTTTCCTCGTGGTACTTCTCTCCCTCTCTCTCCAAGGTTACCAGTGCTCTGAACTTGGTTTTCCTCTCTCCCGTGCACATCTTTATACTTTTACTAAATGTTATTTGAGGGGATACACAAATGTGTGACTATTTTGCATGTTAGCTTTATATGAATGGTATCATACTCTATGTATTTTGTAACTTGCTTCTTTTAGTTAACATTTTGAAAGATTTATCTTATGTTACTAGTATGATCTTATAATTTCTCTTCACTGCTAAATGTCCATTGTAACACTGTAAAGCTATTTATTCTTCTGGTAATGGACCTTTCAGTTGTTTCCCAGTTTTGATTGTTATAAAGAACACAGCAAGGACCATTCTTGTGCTCCCACCCTTGTGCACATGTACAGTGCCTTTTCTAGAGTATATACTTAGGCATCAGACTGCTACATTAAAGTCAGTTGTTTTTTTCACCATTTTAGCATTACAGGCTTGCGTATCTGATGAAAGCTATGGACCTAACCAGAAAGATTATCTTTTCTTCTATGCCTCCTCGGCCTATAGTAGGTGTGCAGTAATATTTATCCATTGCATACTTCCCTCCTCCTCTATACCACATTCTAGAGAGCGAATATAAATAAGAGCTGGAGGCAAGCCATTGGGTAGATTTTTGTAGATCCTCCTGTGTTTAAGGATGGGAATCACAGCCCTCATGCAGGTGCCTTGGCAGAGACAGCACAGCCTTTTGTTTGTTTGGATTTTTTGTTTAAAAATTATCCTTAAATGGCTGTAGGCCATGGATGTTTATTCCATCCACGTAGCCACGTGCCCCACTGCTTCCTATTGCATTATACCTGGCTGTCACATGTTTGTATTACTTCCCTGGCCACTGAAGACATGAGTTTATGAACCCTGGTATATATTCTCAGTTGTCTTATTGGTGCTCTTTTATTTATTGACTTAACAAGTCTGTGGGTTGGGTAGGGCTCAGCTGGGAGTTTCTTTTGCTGGTCTTGTTTTTTTTTTTTTTAACTATTGATATATATATATATATTTATTTAATATTTATTTATTTGGTTGTGCTGGGTCTTAGTTGGCACGTGCGGGATCTTCATTGCCGCACGTGGGATCTTTTAGTTGCGGCATGCGGGCTCTTAGTTGTGGCGTGTTGGATCTAGTTCCCTGACCAGGGATCGAACCCGGCTCCCCTGCATTGGGAGCACGGAGTCTTAGCCACTGGACCTCTAGGGAAGTCCCACTGGTCTTGTTTGTTTGGTTTTTTTGTTTAATAAATTTATTTATTTGTTTTTATTTTTGGCTGTGTTGGGTCTTCGTTGCTGTGTGCGGGCTTTCTCTAGCTGCAGCGAGCGGGGGCCACTCTTCGTTGCAGTGCACAGGCTTCTCATTGTCATGGCTTCTCTTGTTGCAGAACACAGGCTCTAGGCACGTGGGCTTCAGTAGTGGTGCAGGCTCAGTAGTTGTGGTGCACGGGGTTAGCTGCTCCGCGGCATGTGGGGTCTTCCTGGGCCAGGGGTTGAACCCGTGTCCCCTGCATTGGCAGGCAGATTCTTAACCACTGCGCCACCAGGGAGGCCCCCGCTGGTCTTGTCTGAGGTCTCATACCGTTGCAGTCATTGGCAGCTGGGACCGGAACATCCAAGATTGCTCTCTTAGCTTGTCTGGCACCTCAGGAGGGATAGCTAGGAGCTGTGACCTTCTCCGCGTGGCTAGCTTAGGCTTCTGTCTACGGCAGATGGAGCCCGGGAGTTAGCATTCTGAAAGGGCATGCATCACACTTGCTAGTGTCTCACTGAGGAATCCTAGCACATTTGGGGGAGGGACCTATATACTAGGGTTGAGTGCCAGGAGTCGTGGCTCACTGAGGTTACCAGGCTTTCCCCATCCTGACAGGTACTTTCGTGACAGATGGAAGCCAGACAGGCTTAGGACACCAGGCACCTCTGGGGGAAAGCATGAGAAACCATAATGAAAACTGGGGACTAAATGAAAGTTGGCAAATTGTTGAATCCCCATCCCGTTCTTCTCCCTGTCTGCTAGAACTCTGAAGATTGGGGAATTTCTCTCTGAGGAAAAGGTTGCTGCAAAGAAGAAACAATCCAAGGGACAAGATGATCTCTTGAAAATTCTAAACATGATAATGGGAATGAAAGAACTCAACAGAAGGGTTGGAAGGTATAGCTGAGGAAATCTCCCAGGAAGTAAAAGCAAAAAACGACAAATAGGAAAGAAAAAAGAAATTAGGGGACCGATACAAGGAGTTCAAAACCCAGCTATTTGGAAGTGTCATTGGTATGCTCCCATTTTCCAGCTGTGAAAAGTAAGGCTT
Source organism: Aethalodelphis obliquidens (assembly GCF_003676395.1). Lineage (NCBI taxonomy): Eukaryota > Metazoa > Chordata > Mammalia > Artiodactyla > Delphinidae > Aethalodelphis > Aethalodelphis obliquidens. Next base: position 71,658,705 of record NW_020837950.1, read on the forward strand.
TGCTAGGTGACTGGCTTAAGGGCGGCCATGTGGCTAACCCTGAGGTGAAGTTCAAACCCACGTCTTTTTGACTCCCAGCGGCATGGACCGCTTGAGTGCCCCGGAGTACCACATTGGTTAATGATCACAGGGTTGGTGTGGAACTGCCTGTCACGCATTTAGGCAATATCCAGTCCCAAAGGGTTCTCCATAAAAGATTAACCTTTGAGATGATTAACATAGCTACAGAAGCCTTTGACTACGGAGAGGAGAGAGAATGAGGCAGAATACGTCAGATTGCCTTTGTTTCCTTGATGCTGATGATTAAGTTCAGTAGTTGAGAAGGATGGGAAGCGCAGAGGGGGGAGAAGCATTGGAAACGCTGTGGTATGGGAAGTGATAGAAACTTATCAGGGAACAAATAAAAATCTTACCCAGAAGCAGTGGGACAGTAGCTGCAGTGTTTGACCTGGGCTGCATCATCACGGAAGTGGCTCCACCCTGTAGCCTAGGAGAGGGAAGGCAGCAGTGCCAGCACCGTGGAGTCCCCAGAATCCAGGGGACTCTGCAGTGTCTGGGTCAGGTTAGTTACCTTTCCTACTCCTCCACCCTCAAACTCAAATCAGAGCAAACACTCAAGGCATTTTAAAAAGCAGTGAGTCCAAAACTGAGACTCTGGGAAGTGAGAAACGGATCAACAGTCTAGAGGGGGCACCAGTATTTAGGTGACCCACGTGACAGGCACTCTGAGGGGTGCCTCACACGCACATCACCTTAGTTTACCCTCGGGAATCTTGAGAGGGAGGTGTTCAGAGACCAGGCGTGGCGCTGCACCCTACTGCCCTGTGAGTATGGGCAAGGCAGGAATGCAGGCCCAGATACATTGCCCCCAGCCATCTCCCAGCTGTGAGAAGTAACAGTTATTCGAGGGTAAACTCCCTGAGGGTAGGGAGCTCATCTCTCCCCGTGTCCTACCTGGCCGTCGGGGGCCCTGACCATTTGCTGAGAGTGAGTGAGTGAGTGAGTGAGTGAGAGAGTGAGAAGTACACGAGTGAATGGTCATGCGTCTGGAAGACCGCTTATTGAACATCTCCTGAAAAGTGCCCGGCTCTGTGTGTGCGCCCCCCGGTGTTCAGATTTGGATAACATAACTTGAATTTTAGAGTGGTCCTGTGGTTTGCAGAGCAGTTTCTCATGTTGGTTTGGCACTGGGAGGTAAGTGGGTATTAGCCATCTTACAGCTGGGAAAAGCAGTTCATGAGTTACGTGGTAGAATGTTAGTGTTTTTTCACCTACGGCATTGTTTCCCCTTAGAGCTGTCACTAAGGTGTGAGTATAATGTACTGCAGGCTCTCAGTATTCTTGAATGCCCTCGCGGATATGGTATACCGTTAAAATATGATTAACAAAATTATCTAGTATTTAATATCATAGTTGGGAAAATGGACAAAGTTTCTCATTAACAACGCCAAGTCGACACCTCAGAATGCCTGCCAGGAGACAACAGGGTCCGGTGCTGCTTCTGACACCCCTTCTTGTTGCTCAGTTTGCTATCATGATAACCCAGTGGTCTAATGATTTTTTTGAAAAAATACAATTATGATGCTTCAGGAATCAAGGAAGACAGAATCGGGGTCGGTAGAGCTTGCTCTTGTGTACAGGGTTGAGGACTAAGCGTGTTGTCTATTATCCATTTATATATGAGAGCAAATGTATATACTTCTAGCTGCATTACTATCCAGAACAGCTAAATTGTACAGTTGCTTGGAAGTGCTTTCCGAGACAAAGCGTAAAAAGTAACATCTGGCGACTGTTGTAATGAGCGCTCTATGGAGAATAGTAGGTGGCCCGCCGTTGCAGAGGATCGAGCGGAGTCGTATAAGCAATCCCTAGGGCTTGGTGTTCTGCCCTGGAGACTGGCACCGGCTTTAGAAACACAGTGACACAGGCTTGCTGTACAGACCAGCGTGCAGCCGCGAGTCAGCTGACACTGGTGTTAGGTTCATGGTCTGGAGGAAGTGGAATAAAACGGCCATACTCATCACACCTTTAACATTATGGTAAGCAGAATCTTTCCGATGGAATTGTGTAGTCAGAGTTGTGCTTATGACTAATATCTGCCATGGTTTTTAGGAATTTTTAAGGAAAGGACAGCTCTCCTCTGGCCCATTTCCCTTTCTTCTTTTGTCCTGTCTCCTGTAAAAAGCTGTGATATGATGTGGATAGACTGTAACTATCAATGTTTACAATTAGCTGTTTTCATTGTAATCTTTCTTGCTGCTCAAACTGTGTAACTGCGGTTTCTTGTTGAGGATATCTGTAATACTTTGCTGAGTCATTTTGTGTGAGGTGAATGGGGTAGCGTCTATTTTTAGCCCCTCAAGGCCCTGTGAGGACGACAGGAGGCAGAGTCCTGTGCCTGTTCGGGTTGTGACCACCTAGAGAGACTCGATTCCAATTTAAGTAGGGCTTTCAGCCACTGAATAAACAAAAAGTTCCCAGGAAATACGTTCACTTTTTTTGTACCTTGTAAAAGATTTTTCTTTCCTCCTGTGAGAAATAGAGAATTGTAAAAGTTTAAAAGTCTACATAGTAAACGATTTGCTTATGCCTGTTTCCATCATTCATTTTTCTTTAGAGTTTGGCTCTTATTCTTTTCCTCTCAATTTCAGACTCTTCCACGCACTCTCCTTAAATTTTACCCCAGTTCTGTACAGAGGCTAATACCCTATTCATGACCCTTAAAGTAAAGCTTTCACATTCGCTTGCAGTAATGACATATGTTTTCCACCTGCTCTGTTTGTTCCAGTCATGAGTGTTCACTTTAAGAGAAAAAAAAGAAAAAGTCACCTGTTTTCTTTAGACCATGTACTCCTAGAGGACCACGAGGAGATTTTTGTGATTTTAATTTGTATTGAGTCTCGTACAAGCCCTCGCTTGTACAGATATTGAATAATGGTTTTGATAGCGACTGACTTTTAACCGTAAGATGGGCATTTAGGTCCTTAGGCTCCCCCGTGAGCAAGATGCTGTATCCCTGGGAAGACAGAAGCTACTCTGGAAGGTACATTAGTATTTTCACATTTTATCAGTAAGTGCCGGTGAATATACTTTGTTAGTAAAATACGTATACTAAATTGAATCTAGAAACCTATAGTTTTTAAACTCTTTTTAAACTCTTCATTTAAATATTCATAATGTGTTTCTTTTGAAACATGGAAGATTTGTAAAGCTTTTATATTAAGACAAAAGTATACAAATACCTGACTCTTACATACCTGGCAGTAAACTATGTGCTTTTCTGTTCCCACGCAGAGCTCTGGTATCGAGACTTTAGTGGAGGAGCTCTGCTCCAGGCTGAAGGACCTGCAGAGCCAGCAAGGTGAGGGTGCCGCCTCCAAGGGCCATCCCCGCACAGTGGGTAGAGTCACCAGATCTTGGAATTGATCAGAAAGAAGAGGCAGCAGGAGCAAAGTCTTTGTATTCAGTGTGTCACCAGGCCAGTGTCACGCTCTGTCTTTAGCTGTGAGTGGCTTCTGGGTCATTCCACAGCCATCACTGGTCGATAGATCCCTGCCCTCAAAGGGATGACTTAATCCACAAGTGCCCTCATGGAAAGGAGACGTTTCATTGTGTTTGTCTTCAAACCGAAGCTCAGGGATCTGGAGCAATAATCTCTTACCTTTCCCATCCTTCTTCTCCCCCCCACCCCCCAAGTTACTATTTGCCTGTTGACTTCAAGGCCTGCAGAGGTGTCAGCTGGTTATTTTAGGTTTGGAAGGAACTTTTGCCTTTACTCTTGAAGCTATTGGGAAGGCAGGCTTGACAAGCTCATTGGGTCATTTTGATTCGTGAACCCTCACAGCTGCTTTTCTCAACTTTCCTGCAAGCCCGTAGAGTAAGAGTGACCTATTAAAGTGAAGGATCTTTATTTTACATGTCCTCCTCATGGTCATTGTGCTGCCCACCAAGCCTTGAGCCTTCTTTTTTTTTTTTTTGCGGTACGCGGGCCTCTCGCTGTTGCGGCTTCTCCCGCTGCGGAGCACAGGCTCCGGATGCACAGGCTCAGCGGCCGTGGCTCATGGGCCCAGCCGCTCTGCGGCACGTGGGATCTTCCCGGACCCGGGCACGAACCTGCGTCCCCTGCATCGGCAGGCGGACTCCCAACCACCACACCACCAAGGAAGCCCGAGCCTTCTTTTTAATAAGGGCACAATTTATTTGTTTCTAATCTGAGGGCAGTATCATGAGCTAAGCTAAGAGTATAGCCCTCTGCTTCTATTTTAGTTGAAACATAGCCCTCACCTAGATGTTAAGTAACAGAGAGCTAATTGTGATAACTTTCTTTACAGATTAGTGTTAGTCAAGATGAGGCGGTATAAAGTCGGTGAGTGCAGAATTTTGTGAGAAAATAGTTTTGCAATCTAAACAGGTGTTCTCTCCTTCTGGTGTAATTAATAAGTACACAGGGAATTTCATTCTCTTAATTAAGTGCCTCTAGAGCCTCTGTCAGTGATGAGGTGAACCTCTCTCCGTTCTCAGCCCAAAGTTAATGTGGTTTAGCCAGAGTTCCCTCTGGCACACTTAAGAAATAGATTTTTATTAAAAAGATAAACTGGTGGAGAGTTCTTTTAAAGCCACAAAAGCCTATGTAATTTCTGATTAAATTTACTTAAGAAAAAGACAGGAGCATTTATTAACTAAATATAAGACAAATCTTTCTGAATTTTTGTTTCATAACAGAAGAGAAGATTCACAAAAAGTTAGAGGGGTCTCCCTCTCCAGAGGCAGAATTATCCCCTACAGCAAAGGATCAAGTGGAAATGTATGTAAGATTGTATTCAGTAATAAAGCATGTGTTTGTTAAAATCAGACTAATGACTGCTACATGGTTTACAGTTTCATGTTTGTCATATGCTATTTAGTTTGATATTTTATAACTCAGGAATTTATTGAGCACTTACTGTGTGCTTGACGCTGAGAATTCTAAGGTGAATAAGAAGGTCTTATCTTTTTCACGCATATTGAATCAATATTTGTGAAATTCACGGAATGACACAAACAAGGCCATTTATGGTCCATTCATATACCACTTTTGAAATTCACACCAGTCCTTTGAGACAGCTGTAAGCAATTAGGCTTGTCCTTGTTTTATACACAAGGAAGCCAAGTTCCCCTTGCTGATTACAGAAGGAACTGGGCAAGTCATTGACCTTGTCCGACTTGTTTCCTAAAGATGCTTTTCTGTCTTTGTTTGTAGATGGTTCATATTTAAATTGACTGCATTGTAAGGAGACTTCCTTATTATACATTTTATTTGAATCTTCTCAACTTCTAAATCTTAAGGGAAAAAGAGTACTTGGTTGTGTTGCTGTGCTGTCCAGCACGGTAGCCGTAGCCATGTGCGGCCTGTTGGCCGTTTGCGACGTGGCTGTTTCAGGCTAAGAGGTGCCGTGTGTGTCATACCCATCAACGTTCAAAGACTTCATTTAAAAAGAATGTAAAACACTATATTAATAGTTTTTTCTGTTGATTGCATGTGAAATGATAATGTGGATATATTTGGTTAAGTAAAATATATTATTGAAATTAATTTCACTTTCTTCTTTCCCATTTAATGGCATTCTTAGAACATTAAAAAGTACTTAAGAAGCTCATAATATATTTCTATTGGACAGCTCTGGTCTAGACTGAAAAGGAGAGTCAAGTATAGGCCCTTTGAACACCTGGCCTTTTATCACTTCATGTGTGAGCTTGACTTGCCTCTAGAATGACCCCCACTTTGGTAGCCATCCTGACTCTCGAGTCTTCCTTTGTCAGTCTGTCTTGCTCTGAAATCTTCAGTGGCTACCAGTTTCCTAGCAAACTGAAGACGCTTCTTTCCTGTTGAAGCCCTCTGAAGCCAGCCTCCCTGGTTTTCCTGCCCTGTGTTTCCAGTGGTTGCAGGTCTAACGAGGCACAGCATCTTCATGTCCTCACACAGGTTCCCGTGCCTCACAATACTCGCCAGACCGCTGCGTATCTGGAACATCAAGGCTCTCAGCTGTGGTCCGCTTTGTCTGATTGTTTTAGGCCTCACCAGCATCCCCTTTTCTGAACACTTGAATTCCAAGAAACCTGCCATTTCTGAGGGTCTGCTTAATGCTGGGCATTGCACTTGCCTCCTGAGAAAAGATTCGATAATAACAGTCACTGACTCATCTCGCATGTTAATTCCTTTACTCCTCACAACTCTGTGAGATAGATACTATAATTACCCCGTTTTCTAGGCCACAGAGAGGTTAAGGACCGTGCCTAAGGTCACATAGCTAGGCAATAGCAGAGTGAGGATTCAAACTCAGGGAGTGTGGCTTCAGAGCTCATGCCCTCAACTGCTTTGCTATCCAGCTTTTCACCTACATTTGTTTCCAGTGCTCATAACAGCCTTGTGAGGTAAGTCATAGTATCACCATCTTACAGGTGAGGAAATGGACCAAGACATTACATGATTAGCTTAAAGTCACAAGCATAGTAAATGACTGAGCTGAGATTCAAATTCAGATATTTCGTATCAAAATATTACATTCTTTCCACTGTATTAATTTGTAACTAGTGACTTATGAAAATCCAAATTTTAAAGATCAAAGTCATCTTAACGTATTTTCTAAATATTCCTATAGTGCTTATCTCACTGCTGAATGTAAGGGTGCTTGATCCATAGAACTAAGTATAAAGTATATTTTACGGTATTATTAATTTTTAAGAAGTTACTAATTCATGGGTGACGTAAACACTGACTCTATTGAAATGAAATATCCCATTTCTCTGATCGGTGATGTTTTTACTACATCTGATACGTCTGAGCGCCCACTTTTGAACTCTCTACTTGTTTTTCAGGTACTATGAAGCATTTCCACCACTTTCTGAGAAACCAGTTTGCCTGCAAGAAATCCTGACTGTGTGGAACAAGTCTACAGTCTGTTCTTACCCTAGCTCTTCTTCATCGTCCACAGCCCCACCAGCTAGCACAGACACGTCCTCCCCGAAGGACTGCAACAGCGAAGGTGAGCTCATCAAGGAGAGAAGCAGCGACATGCCCACCACTGTGCACGAGAAAACCCAGAGCAAGAGTCAAAATGAGAAGGAGAACAAATTTAGGAGTGGCACAGGTGAGGAGAAGCCTGCTTTGTACAAAAAGCAAATCCGACATAAGCCCGAAGGAAAGATGCGCCCTCGCTCCTGGTCTTCCGGCTCCAGCGAAGGAGGCTCGAGCTCAAGTGGTAATCAGGGAGAATTAAAAGCATCCACGAAGTGTGTGAAAGTGAGACACAAGACACGAGAAATCCGAAGCAGAAGAGGGCGGAATGGGCAGAGCAGGCTTTCACTGAAGCATGGCGAAAAGGCGGAAAGGAGCGTGCATGCCGGAAGCAGCAGCAGCAGCAGCGGCGGCTCCACCAAACAGCTGTGCAAGCGGGCTAAAAGGCCGCTGAAGGAGATGGGCAGGAAAGACGCCGGCAGCACCGAAGGAAGAGACCTGTACCTGGAGAGCAGAGCCGACAGAGAGTACAAAGAGGAGCCGCTGTGGTATACCGAACCGATTGCTGAGTATTTTGTTCCTTTGAGCAGGAAGAGTAAACTAGAGACCACATACCGAAACAGGCAAGATACAAGTGATCTGACCTCAGAAGCAGTAGAAGAATTGTCTGAATCAGTGCATGGTCTTCGTATCAGCAACAATAATATTCATAAAACATACCTCGCAGCAGGTACTTTCATTGATGGTCATTTTGTAGAAATGCCTGCAGTTATAAATGAGGATATTGACCTCACGGGGACCTCATTCTGTCCTCTACCGGAGGACAGCAGATACTTGGATGACATTCATCTATCAGAATTAACACACTTCTATGAAGTGGACATTGACCAATCCATGTTGGATCCTGGTGCCTCAGAAACAACGCAAGGAGAAAGTCGGATTCTGAATATGATTCGACAGAAAAGCAAAGAGAAGACAGATTTTGAGGCAGAATGTTGCATAGTGTTAGATGGAATGGAGTTGCAAGGGGAACGTGCAATATGGACAGATTCTACCAGCTCTGTGGGTGCTGAGGGCTTATTCCTGCAAGACCTCGGCAGTCTGGCTCAGTTCTGGGAGTGCTGTTCATCCAGCTCTGGCGATGCCGACGGGGAGAGTTTTGGAGGAGATTCTCCAATTAGACTCTCCCCGATCTTAGACAGCACAGTGCTCAATCCGCATTTGCTTGCTGGCAATCAAGAGCTCTTCTCAGATATTAATGAAGGATCTGGTATAAACTCTTGTTTTTCAGTGTTTGAAGTGCAATGCAGTAATTCTGTTTTACCATTTTCTTTTGAAACACTCAACTTGGGAAATGAAAACACAGATTCTAGTGCTAATGTGCTTGGAAAAACACAGTCTAGATTACTAATATGGACCAAAAATAGTGCCTTTGAAGAAAATGAACACTGTTCTAATCTTTCAACAAGAACTTGTAGTCCATGGTCCCATTCAGAAGAAACACGTTCAGACAATGAGACATTAAACATTCAGTTTGAAGAATCCACACAGTTTAACGCAGACGATATGAATTACGTAGTTCCTAGAGTCTCGTCAAATTATGTAGATGAAGAACTTCTAGATTTTTTGCAAGATGAAACTTGCCAGCAGAACAGTAGAACTTTAGGAGAAATTCCGACATTAGTTTTCCAAAAAAAATCCAAGCTAGAATCTGTCTGTGGTATTCAGCTAGAACAAAAAACAGAAAACAAAAGCTTTGAGACTACACAGGTATGTAGTGAAAGCAGCCCACGTGGAGATGGCTACAGCTCAGGGGTTATTAAAGACATTTGGACAAAGATGGCAGATAGCAATTCTGTAGCTGTGGTAGAAGTAGAAAGGATCGAGGATGAGTTGTTTTCGACAGATGTAAATAACTACTGCTGCTGTTTGGATGCTGAAGCTAAAATGGAGCCCCTCCAGGAGCCTAACAAGGCTGTGCAGCGATCAGAATATCATCTGTGGGAGGGACAGAAGGAGAACCCAGAGAAAAGAGCTTTTGTTTCTGGTGAGCTATCAAAGGTGGATGGTGGTGACTATACTACCCCCTCTAAACCTTGGGATGTGGCCCAAGACAAAGAGAACTCGTTCATTCTCGGAGGAGTTTATGGAGAGCTCAAAACCTTTAATAGCGATGGGGAATGGGCAGTAGTACCACCCAGTCACACAAAAGGAAGTTTGTTACAGTGTGCAGCTTCCGACGTGGTGACAATAGCTGGTACAGATGTCTTTATGACCCCAGGAAACAGTTTTGCTCCTGGTCACAGGCAGTTATGGAAACCCTTCGTGTCATTTGAACAGAATGACCAGCCGAAGAGTGGGGAAAACGGATTGAATAAGGGGTTTTCTTTTATCTTCCATGAAGACTTATTAGGAGCTTGTGGTAACTTTCAAGTTGAAGATCCTGGACTTGAATATTCATTCTCTTCCTTTGACTTAAGCAATCCGTTTTCACAAGTTCTTCATGTAGAATGTTCGTTTGAACCCGAAGGGATTGCATCTTTCAGTCCTAGTTTTAAACCGAAATCAATCCTCTGCTCTGATTCAGACAGTGAAGTTCTCCACCCCAGGATATGCGGCGTTGACAGAACACAATACAGGGCTATTCGGATCTCTCCTAGGACTCACTTTCGCCCAATTTCTGCATCTGAACTGTCCCCAGGAGGAGGAAGCGAGTCAGAATTTGAATCTGAAAAAGATGAAGCAAACATCCCCATTCCTTCTCAAGTCGATGCATTTGAAGATCCACAGGCAGATCTCAAACCACTGGAAGAAGATGCAGAGAAGGAAGGCCATTACTATGGAAAATCAGAGCTTGAGTCTGGAAAATTCCTTCCCAGGTTAAAAAAATCTGGAATGGAAAAGAGTGCTCAAACATCACTTGATTCCCAGGAGGAATCAGCTGGGATTCTGCCAGTAGGAAAGCAGAATCAGTGTTTGGAATGTAGCCTGAATGAGTCTCTGGAAATCGATTTAGAAAGCTCAGAAGCAAATTGTAAAATAATGGCACAATGTGAAGAAGAAATTAATAATTTTTGCAGTTGCAAAGCAGGTTGTCAGTTCCCTGCTTACGAAGATAATCCAGTTTCTTCAGGACAGCTGGAAGAGGTATGTGTCAGTGTGTATTGGTATTTGGTAAAAGCATTTGATCAGACTTTAATTCTAAAGAACAGTCATTTCAGACAGTGAAAGATAGGGTTAAATTATTGGGAATTTAGTTTAAACGTCTTAAAACTTAGCATTCTGAGGATTTTTACAGAAGGACTTAACGTGGATTTGATATTCATAAATTTGAACTGGACAGTAGACATTTTCTGCAAAGACATTTTTAAATAAATCAGGATATGAGATGTTTCCCTGTTGTCTTAAGGTGCACGTACTATGCTTAAAGCAAAGCCTGGCATATAAGTGCTCCAGCTTTCAAAAATTGATGAATCCAGAAGTCGCTATTTACTCTTCAGACAGTCCTTTGCTCTTCAGAAGTGGCAGCAAAGGGTTTCTTTACATAGGAAGCCTGTCTAATTGTCTCTGAAACACTGATTAGCTTATTGAAACTTATGTTTTACATGTAAAATAAATTACATCTCTACAGAATTCTCTAAAATTTGTCGTGGTACGTGTAAAAATTAAGCCACAATCCAAATGCAACAAAATAGCTTCTACAAAACCCGTACAGGTGGACTTTGCTTTATACAAAGTACCTATTCCTGAGGTTACATGAATGATACGGGTCAGCCTATCAGATGAGGTTAATAGTAATAGCTTTGTTAATGGGAGTCATTGTACCATTTGACTGTTCCTAAGAAGTGATTCGAGGTTAAACTGAGTGAGTGTACAAGAGATAACACTTAAGGCAATAACCTGTTTCACAGAAAAAGCACAGTGCTCTGCCCATTTGCAGCCATTATTTGATATAGCAGTGCCTGGCCTTTTTCCAGGCACAGCTTTTAAGAAGACAGTTGGAGGTGTTTAGAAGTCAGGCCACCTGTGGCTGGAGAGCAGCTGTGTCGCCCTTCCTCCCATCTGTCCCCCCCCCCCCCCCCGCACACTCCGACCCCCCTCAGGCTCCCACGTCTCCCACTGACGCATCCCTCATTCCTCTTCTCTCCCCTGCTGCATCCCCACCTGCATCAGAAATCATTTCTCCCTTCTTTTAATTTTCATGTGCTCTATGCCTCTTCTTTTAATTGCATTTGCCCTTTTTCATGAGTCATCGATGTACTTTCCTCATTAGATTATAAGCGCCTTATGGATACAGGTCATGCCTTACTCATTTGTCAGCTAGGTGCTGACGTGTGGCCCTGAGTGCATGTGATGGTCGGAAGCCCCACAGGCAACTCGAGAGTCAGTGCTCCCATGAGCTGGCGTGGGGATGTTTAGACATGAGTTGAACCCCACTGAAACGCTGAAGTCTGAACTGCTCAGAACAACAACAAAAAATAATGTTGTTAGGTCTTATCTGTTTGTTTATTGCCCCACTTTTCTTCCTTAAAAATTCCTTTATGTACTTTGTATTTCACCTGGTTCCAGATTGGGAAGAAAGAAAAAGAGGAAAGGAGTGAGATTCTGCATTATACCATTACCATATTCCTTAGCTTTCTAGTACGTTGACGTACTTATGTGTTACCAGAATTCTGGGTTGTCTTGAAAGGTCTTAGCTGCCAGTAAAGTCCTCAGAGGACACTGAGGTTGTCCGATATCCTAGCTGTCCTCGGTCCTCACAGCCCTGGTCTCTCAGCAGAATCGCTTACAGTTCAGAGCCAGGTTGGAGCTAACTTCAGAGATTCATCTGAGGTACAGAAAGGTTGAGGGTGGCCTGAAAGGACAGGCTGGGGCCAGAATCTGTGCCTTTTCACTCTCTCACACTACCTGTCGGTCTTGGGGAGCTCCTGCCAGGGTCGTCTTCCCCTCCTTTCCTGAGTGAGGGCAGTCTTTACAGAGGGCCAAGCTCTGTTTTAAGTCACTAGCTGCCAGTCTGTTTCAGTGCAAGTGGTCTAGAAGGCAGGATTTCTAATAGAATTGTACCCGGGAATATGAATTATGATCCTTTTCAAAAATTTAGTGGAGTTCAGTTCAGCAAACATTTATTAAACATTTACACGTTCTGTGCCCATCACTAAGGTAAGTGACCTGGATGAACAAGACACTGACCTTGCCCTGGGAGAGGGAGAGTTCAGTCTAGTACTGAAGACCAGTTGGCAAACAGATCACTTCTTTTCCTTGACCTAGGTAATTCACTCCTGTGGTTCAAATTCAGGAGTTACAGGAGGGTATGTACACAGTGCACAGGTCCCTCCCCAGCAGCAGCCATGAGTGTGAGTCCCGGTGTGTATCCTCCGAGGATACTGTGTGCTTGGAGAGCAAATACCTGTTCACATATGTTTCCTCCTACTTTTTTTTTTTTTTACCTGAAATGACTTCGTTATAATCACCCTTCCTTTTTTATTTTCTGCATATTATTCCATTGTATGGATGTACCAAAATTTCCTAGCCAGCTCCTTATCTTTTAGGCTGTTTGGGTAACATGGTGGGTGGCTTGGGGAGGGTGAGCATAGGGTGCCGTGGGATCCCAGAGAACCGACCCAGCCCGTGAGAGTTGAGGAGGGCTTTTGCACGTACCTGAGCATCCAGGGCAGAAAGGAGGAGGCAGGACGCTCTAGGCAGAAGCAACAGCGCGCACGAAGGTAGAGGGGCTTGAAATTTCTCACGTGTGCAGGGGAGCTGCCAACGTTTAGGTCGTGGCTGCTGAAGTAGGAGCTAAAAGCCGAGGAGCAGTGCGCCAGGCGTCCGTTATTTGTGCTTGAGTTTGTGCAAGAGTGTTCTCTGTGTCATTGCTTGATTGCTGCCTCCATGTCACGCGCTTTAAGGCGCAGAGAAGCAGTAGAAGGCCCCGCCCTGTCTCCGGGAAACCATAGTCCAGTCCAGCAGAGGAGGCCTCCCGTGAGGAGTGTGCCAGGGGAGTTGGAACGCTCTGATGAGGGGAGGGTGCTCGGTCCCAGCCCCGCTGTGCTGGCTCTGTGCCCACTGCTGTGCCACCACTACCCTACTGAATGCCTGTAGTGACTTGCCGCCATGGGCTTATCCCCCCCGTGGCGGCTACGGGCACGTAGGCCCAGAGGGTGGGATGCCTGCCCCAGACCCCAGTGTAAGGGCAGAGCCCAAGTTCCTTCCAGAACGGGGCGCTTCCTGTCAGTAAAGGAAAACTTAGGACAGCAGTGTCCCTTACTGGTCTCTGTTGCACAGGGTATCTCTTCATTTACATTTTCTCTCTCCTTTTCCAAACAACAAGGCTTATTATAGGAGGCTTTCTTTTCCTTTTGTGACGCAAATAACTGAGAGCTGACTGTGTCAGAGGGCACTGTTCAGTGCTCTGTTCCCAGAGCAGAACTCACCTTTCTCTTCACCAGAACTAGGACTGTCTAGTGAGCATTTAAAGCAGTGAGCCTTTACCTAACTTTCACCTCCTAAAGAATTTCTGAGTATTACATCTGTGGCTAGAGACGTTTCTGATAAGCCTTTCTGGATTAAGTTCATGTTCTTCTCTCTTTTTTTTAATTTTTTTTTTACTGTTTCATTCATACATTAAATATTTATTAAGAGCCTACTATGTCTGGGCGCTATTCTAGGTGCTAGGTTTAATAAAGGAATAGACAAAGACGCCTGCGTTTGAAGAGGTATATTCAATCAACAATATGAAGTTACACAGTATGTTAGAATCCCAATGCTGTGGAAAAGAAGAGCCGGATAAGGGATGTGGTGGGATGGGAGTGCTTGGAGGGGTTTGCCATGATAAATGCGGAGTAAGGGCAGGCTTCCTTGCCAAGGTACCACTGAAGAAAGGCTTCCAGGTGGCACGTGAGCCAAGAAGCTACCCGGAGGGAGCGGGAGAGCGCTGCTAAGGCAGAGGTGCGCCCGGATCGCCCAAGCTTGTGTTCTGGTCCGTTTTCCATTTCTTCCATTCTTTCTGCATGCTTTTCATTCTCAACCAAGTCAGAAGTTGAATTAATACATTAAACAGGCATTATTTAAGCAAAGCCTGGTTATCTTTTGCAGCCTAAAAATTGGAAATAGCTAAGTGGAAAGATGTCATAACGTGTATTCGGTGTAACATAAAACAGGAAAAATAAGTCCTTGCTGTTGGAATTGACATTCAAATGGAGGATGCAGAAAAAATCCTAAAACTATGCCAGAGTCAACATGGTCTAACAGTGATTTCAGCAGGGGAGGGAGAGAGAAAGTGGTGTGCTAGGTAATCAGGGACTTTGGCCAGGGGGAGCCTTTTCTTGAGGCCAGCAGACCTGGAGTATCTGCTTTGTGCCAGGCCCTGTTCCTGGAGGTGTGAAGATCAGTAAGGTGCGCTTGCTGCCTTGTGCTCACACACGTCTGGTCCTGCCTGTGTCTCACCTCCTGCTGTTCATGCTGGCCCAGCCCCCCGGCTACACCTCGGCCCCTCCAGCCTGCTTTCTCCCACCACGTCCTGTCTGTCCCGGTGAATTCTCTCCCCTTTCTTACTCTTTACCTCACTCACACAATCTCAAGAAAGGATTAAAGATGAGCAGTCTGACTGCACTCACATGAATAAAACACTGATCCTTCCTCAGCCTGCCCCACACACTTTCCTTCTCAAATAGGAACTTGTTACCTTCAAATCCATCTCTCTTCGATAGTGCCTTGGGGACGATCGGGAGACTTCTGTCCAGGGAGCCATCCTTGCTCCTCCTGGATAGCACCAAGTAATCTGTTCGCAGATAGGTATGCCTTGGAGAGAAGGCGGAGCCTTTCCAGAAGGGCCTCATAGTGCTGTGAGTTATGTGCCAGACGCAGGAGTCAACCTTGAATTAACTGCAGACCTGGCATGTTGCTGGCTTCATTTGCGTTAACCCTGGCCTTGTTGTCGCTGTTGCCCTTGCTATCTGTTTATCTAATAGGTTTACTAATTTTTATTGTTAGAATACACTGCAGGAGAAAATGGTGAAGGTTAACTGACCACTCTGGGTAGACAGCACAATTCTTCAGTTTCTAATTGAGGGGTATTTCTGAAAAGTTACATGAAAATCAGAATCTGAAATATATTTCCCGTTTAGTAAGTAATAAAAATCACACATTACTGAATCAAAAAGTTCTTGATAAAGTAAAATAATTTACTTTGTTTAGGGAAGTAACAAAATCCTGTTAGAGAACTGAAGATCATCGGTTGTAAGACAGTTCAGGTTTTGAACTTGAACATGTAATGAAATGTCTCCTGAAACACAGGTGTATGCAGTGTTTACAGGTCATATGCATCGAGCAGACACTTCCTGAGACTGGGATGGGTGATGGGAGTTACAGAGATGCCGAAAGCAGGCCTTACTGAGCCTGGCAGGGCCTGTTGTCAGGCACAGTGAGGCAGCAGTGTGGAAGACCCCAGCATACCAGGATGTCCCCGGGGTGGCTGCCCCTGGCCACGTCTTCTGACGACCGCTCACGAGGACACTCCTTGATCATGCGTGACAGCCACACTGCATTTAGTCCTTGCTGCCCAGACAGGTGGGCACGTCCAGCTGGGACTTGAGAGCTCCACCAGCGAGGGGTGGGCGTGAGCGCCTTCCCTTCTGCCAGGGCTGTGGATGTGCACGGAGTACGGGGTCATTCCTGCTCTCAGGAGTCCTGCCCTCCTCTCATTTCGATGTCTGTTTCCTGTGTTGAATTTGAATTACTATCAGTGTTATTACTTGGTTTTAGTCTCAACTTCCTTCTGGTTCTCATCGAAGCAGCTAATTGTTATAAAGACATTAGGTTGGTAACTCTGCCTATAAAATTTCCTCTGTCCCATTTCTTCTTTGACTCCCTCCTGCCTGAGTGTGTGAAGGAGAAGAGGGTCCTCCTCACGTTCTCTCGAGCACCTCACACTAGCCACCCCGTTATCTCTGTACTTCCAGAATCTAAAAACTTGCCTTATTTGAGGCTGTTTCCTTATGTTTTTGCCTCGTAAGAGTTTTGTTGTGGTTTTTGAAAAGACTTTTTATTCCATTTGCAATATTAAGTGTTTTTAAGAAAAACTTCCTTTGTATGCTATGAACACGTTGGCTTTCTGTATTCACCTTGTCTAGAACAGTAAAAACAAAAAGTCAAAAAGAACCTCACCAGTTAAAAAATCCTGGGTTTGTAGTCCATAGTTAATAACGCTTGAATTTTTTCCCCTTTATTTTGGAAGTTTGTGAACTTTGTCTATATTTGGTTTGATCTAAACAGTTTCCTGTATTGAACACTGATGTACAAGGAATGAATAGAAGTCAAGAAAAACAGACCTGGTGGGAAAAAGCCTTGTACTCTCCTCTTTTTCCTGCCTCAGAATGTGAAGGTAAGAAGACCTGCGTTAGGTCATTGATTCATCCACTCAGATTTCTAATCCATTAAAAGCAGTAAATTCTTTTGCTGTAAAAATCAGTCCAAAAACATTCTGTGTGGCCAGCGTTTGTCAGGCACTGGGGACGCAGAGATGCATGAGGACTGGACCCTGCTCTAACCCCCATCACAGCCTGGAGGGGCGGGGCGTGGAAACGCTACGGAGAGGCACCCCGGCCCTGACGGGCTCCGTGCCTGCTCCCCGTGAGAGGTGGAGCCCCCATGAGAGGTGGAGCAGGGAGTCCTCAGCTCTGGGCGGCCTGCAGGAGGGGCCCCGGTGGGAGGGCTGGGGAGAGGTAGTCCCCGTGACAGGAGTGGTCTGAGCAAAGGCCAAGGGTCTGCGGCAAGTCGGGCTCGGGGACAGGGACCCACTGGGCCCAGCTGGGTCGTAGCTGAGGCTGGAGAGAGGCGGGGGGCGGCGGGGGGAGCGCTGAGTTCGGCGGAGTTGGACAGGCAGGAGGAGAGGGCCACTTAAAGGAGTTCACATTGGAGGGTATCAGGTCAGGTGTGGTTTTTAAAACAGTTCTAGCAGCAGAATGGAGGGGGGAAGGGATTGAAAAACTGCAGAGCCCCTGCTGGGGTTCTTAGGCTCTTGCAGTGATCTGGGTGTGGCAGGATAAAGGCCTGGCTTGAGGCACTCGGGGGGGTGGGGGGGCATAGAGAACAGCATCGAGAGGTTTTGTGGAGGATGCCGGAGTTTGCTGGGTGACTTTCTGTGAGTAGTGAACAGCAGGAGGGAGTTAGGGGAGACCGGACATCGGAGCAGTAGCAGATTTGGTGAAGATGATTTTAGTCTGTGAGCCGCCCAGGTGGACATACTCAGAAGCTATAAAAAGATCCTGATCTGAAATGTCGGGAGAAGTGAGAACTAAGGAGGCAGCCGAGTGGTCAGCTCAAGACTCTGAGCTTGTGCAGACCTCCGTGGTCCCCTGGGCTGTCAGCTGCAGCACTTCGTCAGTGGTCTCTCCGGTCAGAGCCCTGGGGGCAGGTCAGTCTCCTGTTAGTATTTGCATGTTCGAGTGTGTGTCTCTCCCCAGCTCATTTGTAGTTAACCTGGAGCAGTGATGTCCCTCACTGCCCGTGGGGCCTTGCACACGCTGGGGGCTCCGGACGCCTGCACTGGCCTGCCCTCGCAGCCTGGCCTCAGCCGACTGCGGGGGAGGCTGGGACTGTTTGCTTCTCTCTGTTCTGTGGGCACAAGAAACGGCTTCCCCAGCCCTGCCTTCCTCCTTCCCAAAGGGTCATAAGGGGAGCATAGAGCAGAGTCTTTATTTTCAGCATCTTTTTTTTGTTTTGTTCTGCGGTACGCGGGCCTCTCACTGTTGTGGCCTCTCCCGTTGCGGAGCAACAGGCTCTGGACGCGCAGGCTCAGCGGCCATGGCTCACGGGCACAGCCGCTCCGCGGCATGTGGGATCCTCCCGGACCGGGGCACGAACCCGTGTCCCCTGCATCGGCAGGCGGACTCTCAAGCACTGCGCCACCAGGGAAGCCCTTCAGCATCTTTCTTATTTAACAGCATTTATTAAAGGCCTGTTCCTCCATCATTAGCTAGTATTTGGGTTGCTCTACATACGAAGTGCTTTCAGTCTTTTATACAAGCCCCGTGAGAGCCTGGTGTTCAGATGAGGAAGCTAAGTCTCAAGTTGAATGCCCAGAATCAGGCACTAGCCATGCAGCTCAGGCTTGAGTCCAGGCTGTCTCCTTGTGGTCCAGAAGCTTGCTGTCCACAGCAGCTGTCTGCAGTTGGTGCCCGGGAGACACCAGGGTGATAGGAGTGCAAACCAGACCTTGACCTCTGTCCAGTCCAGTGCACTGGCTGAGTGAGTCCCAACTGCAGTTAATGGGAGTGCAGGCGGCGAGGGCCGGAGACCCTGGAGCAGTGCAGCAAGAGGACACCCACATGCAGGAAGGACCCAGAGGGAAGGAGGGACGCGGTGGCAGAGCAGGCAGGGCCAGGGTGGGGGGCGGCTTGGGGTGACTTCCAAGCACACTGAGTTGGGGCTCCATCTCTGTGTCGCGGGCTGTCTCTGCAGCCTCCGTCCCGTTTTCTGAGGAATGCGCTTCAGCTGTCAGCTCCAGGTCCGTGGGTATCTGTACGGTGCCTTGTAGGTGCTGTACGTGGTTGTTAGTCCATTCAGCTTTTTATATATTGTGGAGTGGCGTGCAGGGAAACTCTCAGTGGATAAGTGTGGTGACCAGGCTTTTGAATGACCTTGAACTCATGACCGTGAGTTAAATCCTTGCACGGTTGCCTCGTAGTGCCGTTACGAAGTGTGGTGCTTTCAGCCTGTGGGGTGGGGGCATAGACTCAGCAGAAGCTTAGCCGGGAAGCAGGTGGCCTTCTCACCCACTCAGCAGCCGTGACTGCCGACGCTCGTCCCTGCTCCAGAAACTTCTGACGTCACGCTGATGATTACTGAGAAGCCTGTGCAGCTCTGAGTCTGAGCTGGGAGCTCCAGCCTCCCCGGGAAGAAGGGCAAGGAGGATTGTCCCTTTTTCCTGTGAGTCAGGAGATGGGGGCCCCAAAGGAGGAGGAGGCAGTGTGGCTGTGGAGCAGGGGCAGCGAGGGCCCCGTCGGCACGAAGGCCCAGCCCCCGCCCTGCTGTGTGCCCACACACACACCCACTCCGCACATATTTCGTGCATGCTTGCCTCATGCCAGGCACTGTTCTAGGGGCTGGGGACGCAGAGGTGTCGTCCCTGCCCTCCTGATCAGCTCACCTCTCAGCAGGACCTGAGGGAGTCAGGACACAAGCGCCTGGCGGCTGGGGCGCGGTCCGGGCAGGAGCGCCGGCCGGGGCAGCAGCAGGACTGCACACGCTGTGGCCCCTGTGTGCCCGGCATGTGGGCCGGGGGTAGGGGCACGTCAGGTGGGCAGCAGGGAGTCCGACCACAAGGGCCTTGCAGGCTGTGTGCCACAGTCTGTCCCACGCGTCCGTCTCCAGAGCTCATACACCGGATTCAGAACATTTGGAAAGCTCACTTAGAAAAGTGTTTGTGTTATTTGAGTTTTAAAGAGAGAGCCCTGCAGGGAAACAGTATAGGTAATAGTGGGGGGGATCCGCTTCGTCTGTGGGCATATCCGAGCCAAGGAAATGGTTACCTTCCCCACCTCGTACGAGTGGTGACCAAACGTGGTGGGGCGCGGAGATGATGAGAGCTTGGTAGGCGAGCTGAGAAAAAGGTGACGGCCCAGAAAGGGTGAGGGTGAGGGTGAGGGGTTCCCTGCCTCATGGGAGAGCAGGACGTCCTCCCCAGCTGTCCTGCGGCGGGCCGGCCCCAAGCCCAGGGCTTTCGTTAGTAGCAGCTGTGGAAGGTGTTAGTGAGTGTGCCAGCCCGAACTTGAGGCTGCGCACAGGTGATCTCTGAACTTGCACAGAAATCTGCGAGGGCAAATGATGATCCTGTTTTAGAGATGAGAGAACTGGGGCTCCAAGAGGTTCGATAAGTTGCTCCAAGTTCCATCACAAGTAAGTAGCATCATCAGCAATCGATTGACGTCTGTCTAATCCCAGAGCCTGGGTTTTTCGTGAACCTACACTAGTAAGTTTGAGGGCCTGAGGCTGTCAGGACCAAAGGTCACGGAGAGTACAGCCTTTTGTGGGAGGCCAAGCAGGGCCCAGGCTTGCCCGCCCCCGGTGATGGCAGGAGGGCCCATGGTCGTGGAGCTGGCCCTGCCGCTGCTGTGACGCGTGGGGTGGCGCGCAGCTCATCCAGCACCTCGCGGTGACTGCTGCGGGCGGCCGGGGTGGAATCCTGACACCCTTTCCGTGGAGTTAAGGTGGCTTGGGGGCCAGTGCAGGTTAAGGCCGGTGGGCATCAGCCCTGGCAGTGCTTCAGACTCACCTGGGAGCTTCTCAGAAAGTGCTCATACCCAGACCAAGTCAGTCAGAATCTCAGGTGCGGGCCGGGCTTCCGGACTTTTCTTAAAGCTCCCCAGGCGCTTTGAATGCGAAAGCAGGGTTAAGAAGCTTTAGACTAAATGATGTATCTGATTCCTTCCAGTTCCAGCTTACAGTCCTGTCCCCTTCCGAGAGCCGCTTACCCAGCCAAAGCGCTAGCCACCTTCCTCCTCCCTGTTCCACGGGTGGCTTAGTTGCTGCTGAGCTGAGGAGGAACAGAGGATGTTGCCCTGCTTTGTTATCTCCGTTGCGCCCCCTCTTGTCTGAAATTCCTTTGCTCACTTGTTCTGTGAATATACGCGTGGTGCATCATCTGTCCCCCTCCACACCACGTGCGCGCTTGAGAGCTCGGACCTTGCTGGTCTTTTTATCCTGTTTTCCCAGGGCCTGTCACTTAGAGGTGTGAGTACGTATTTGTTGAATGAATGTCTCATGGTGGGATAACAAGAATGCATGGTTATGCTGGCGTGTGTTTTTGGTTTTTGTTTTTCTTTTTAACTCCATGAACAATTTGTTAGAAGGATTTTTAAATTGGCCTAACGTTTTCCTCGCACACCCCTGTCTGGCTGGTGCTGAACGTGTCTGCTTTTAGTGACTTCATAAAATCCCCAAAGGGCTGTAGACCTAATTGATCTGACTTTTCATTGAAAAATGAAACAAGAATGTATGTTTCGTAACTGTGTCTTAATGAAATTTCCCCCCCTTTCCCTCTTTTCCCTTCTCCATTCAAAATGATTAAGAATGTTATACAAATGCCAAGGGAGAGAATGGTATAGAAGAATATCCAGATGTTAAAGAAATGCCCAGTAATGAAGAGCGTCTGTTAGATTTTAATAGGGTAAGTGGACTGTCCTCCTCCTTATTACTAACTTACAAACGGCCACCACAACCCCCAAAGTCCGGGAGTCCTGTGACTGCCTCTCCCTGTCACCAAGCTCTGTGGGTGTGGCCTTCCTCGTCCGCGGCCCTTTGGTCTGCATCGCCGCCCACTTACTGCCAAGGCTTCCCTCTCTCCCTGCAGTCTGTCCGTCACTCTGCCGCCAGAGGGAGTTTCTCCATGCGAATCTGACCCTGTCACTCCCCTTAAACTCCTTGGGTGGGCGCCCTCTTCCCCATCAAAGTGTGGTGCTCATTCCTGCCCCCCAGCTGACTGCACTTTCTGCTCGCCCGCCTCCCACCCCGCCTGTGAGCCCCTGGGGCAGGGACAGGGCCTGTGCCTCGCCCGGGTAGGCAGGCAGGTGAATGAGTCGAAGGGAGCTTCCTTGGCTTCTCAGTGTGATTGTCATTGTCAGTTGAAGTCTCGTGAGAAATTGCTCCCAGAGCGCCTTGTGGTCTTGGTGTCCGTGGACCTGTCAGACCGAGCACATCGAGGCAGACGTTTGGGGGCGTCCCCCAGCATCTCTCCATCTCCGTGGATGTCCCACCCCCCAGCGTCAGTCCCCAGACCCAGAACTCGTTCTTCGTTCCTCCTTCTCTCACCTACACACGCGGTCCGTGTGCGCGTCCTGACCACCCACCTCTCAGCCGGCTCCATCGTTCGCGCTTCCTCCGCGCCACCGCCCCCTGCGGACCTCTGCCGTGGGCTTCGCCGTGGGCTTCGCCTTGGCCTTCCTGCTTCCGCCTTCCCCTCCCCAGTCTTCTCCCCACACCGTGAGGCAGGACAGCCTCGCGAGGGTTACTTCGTTTAGTCTCACAGCCACCCCGGGAGGTAGGTGCTGTTGTTTTGCGGAAGAGAAAACTAAAGGCCCGTAACGATTCGGAACGTGTATCCACACAGCCACAGCCCAAGTGCAGACCTGAGCCATGACCCTCAGCCCTGAGTCCGACTCCCACTGCCGACCGCCATGGCCTTTCGCCCTCGCGCACTCGCTGCCGGGCCGTGTGTGTTTGCCCTCGCCTGCCTCTCTGATCCTGCGTCCTCTGCTCCCCCCTCAGGCGTGTGGTGGTCTTTCCGTCCTCCTTCCTCGGGGGCTCTCAACCAGGGACAGTACTGCCATCTGGAAATGGGGGTGGGCGGGTGCTTGGGGGATTTTGCTAGTCACTGTGGCTGGGTGACTAGGGAGGCATTGCTCGTCACCTGGGGGAGGGGGAAGAATTACTAGTCACTGTGGCGGGGAGGATGATGTTGCTAATTACTGTGCAGGGACGCATCACCAGCTATTATGACTGGGGAGGGACTACCACTTGCACTTGGTGTCCTGAGGGCCAGAGATGCTAACCATCTTGTGGGTGGGGGAGAGTCCCACACAGCCAAAAGTATCCCCCAAAGGTACCATATACCTACGGACCCCCAACTCAGAAGCACAGCCCCGAAGTCCCAAGCCAGCTCTGGCTGTTTCTGTGGTACCGCTTGCTTCTCGGCCGCGGGCGAGGATGCCCCGCCGCTCCTATCTGGAGAGCCCGGCAGCCACTTCCCCCAGCTGGTCAGCGCAGCAGGAAGCTGGGAAGCTGTGCTGGTCGGTCTGCTTGCTGTCCTCTCCCCTGGAACAGGAGCCCCAGCAGGGCAAGGCCGTGCCGTCCTCCCGTGGAGTCCCCGCTCAGAGACTCGTTTCCATCCAGCCCTGACATCGGCAGCCTTTTGTCCAAGGGGTTGAACATGGAGAATTAGGGCTTGGGATCGTGTATAGATCAGGGAGGAAAGCTTGTTTGCTTTGCTTTCAAACAGGAAAACTTCAGATTTTTGTAACTCTCCACTGGAAAACATCAACGATTTGTTTCTTAATCTCTGCATATATAGAGTGTCTCACATAGCCCTTTTGAAAAAATAACTGGCTTTTGACCTGTTGACAGTTGTTCCTTTCATCTTAGGTGTCTTCTGTTTATGAAGCAAGGTGCACAGGAGAGAGAAATTCTGGAGCAAAAGCAAACGGCTTCCGCAGAAAGATGTACTCCAGTGCCAGCTCTGCCTCGGAGGACACGGGCTCGGAAGGTGGCGGCGCGTGGGTGGAGCCCAGCGAGGAGGCGCTCTTTTCCCGAACTCATCTCTAAACCTGCAGAGTGTAGTACAAATTATTTTTAAAAATTGATATGTGAGCGAAAAGTACCCTTTTGTGAGGCCTGTTCATCTAAAACAACAACTTAGCTTTCTAAGGTTTCTTCTTCAATTAACTGGTTCAGATCAGTAATTATCTTTCTCTTCTTGCTTATTTTAGAGTTGAGGACAGCTATCCTGTTGAAGATTTTTTTTTTCAAGCTGTTAAATTCTTGGCTATTTGAAATAGACTAGATGTGTTGTCATACCAAGAATGGGTGTGCATGTGCTCGTCTTAGAAGCATCACTGCCTTTTGCATCTTCACTGCAGTTACCTTCCTTCCAGCTGCAGTCACATCACTATCACCTTATTAGCATCGCAGTGTCAGCAACCACTTCCGCTATTCAGAGACTTTAGCTTTGGAACATTTAGGCTTTGTCCTCCAAGAACTGGGATATGAATACTTACCCTGCAGTGGATCAGTGCCTTTCTTGAAGGCAAGAGGGCAGCATGGGTGGCTCATCCCCGGTCTTCGTTCAGTAAAATCTCATGTACGTTTAACGTAGGACCCACAAGGGTGTGCTTTTTAGAGACTTACAAAATACTGTGTTTTCTCTCTTAGGATGTTCCCCCTAGAGTATCATGGACAATACCATGGTTTGTGACTTGCTTGTCACCTGAGGCAGCCAAGGCTTTGAGGTACGGGGTAGCGTTGGAGGCCAAGCGGGGTGAGAGCGCACCCCCGACCTGCTCTTAACGCTGCAGTTACATTTTCCGCAGGCACCGCTCAGGGTTATTTGCGGTGCGTCTGACAATACTCGATGAGGACCTTAGTTGCAGATGAGATTTTTCTGGTGACCGATACTGAATCGCAGCCCCCAGAACTTGAGACTGTACACGTCTGGCACGCAGTAAAGGCCATCCCAGCGCCCCAGAGAGACCTTGGCTGCTGCAGCGGGCTGCTCCTGTGGCTGTGACTTAGTGTAGCTTAGATCTCCTTTTGTGTTGGAGAGAATGTTCTGGGCAAGTTCTGTGTGTGGCGGGTCGGAGGGTAGAGTACTGATTTCTCCCATACCTGTGTGATTGCTTCATGGGACCCGCTTTCCCGTGTCACTCGGGAACCCAGGGGTCAGTCCCTCTCATCCAGTCCCGTCCGTTTGTGACGGTTGCTTCCTTGAGCTTTCACGCTGCCATGCAACAGGCTGAAGTTAGAAGGAGCAACATTTGCAAAACCTAAACGTTTAAAATTGTTTTTCTTTTTTAACCAACTCATTGTTTTTTTAAAAACAAAAAACAATGTGTGACATCAGTTTAGCATGTCTAACATCAGGAAGTCTAATATGGGTGAGACAGCTTCACCACTATTTTGGCGGGCAGTAAACACATAATTTACTAGCTGGGAGCTGAACTGGCTGA
This sequence comes from Aethalodelphis obliquidens, assembly GCF_003676395.1. NCBI lineage: Eukaryota > Metazoa > Chordata > Mammalia > Artiodactyla > Delphinidae > Aethalodelphis > Aethalodelphis obliquidens. Next base: position 71,683,413 of record NW_020837950.1, read on the forward strand.
GAAATACATCATTTGCTTCGAGCGTTGGGTTTTGTTGCCTTTTTCTTATTGATGACACAGACAGCTCCACCCAGGGCTGTGGAGTCGCCCCGGCGCGGTCTGTCCTCACTGTGGGAACCGGATGGGCCGTCGGGTCTGGTCTCGCCACACGTCAGGGTTTGTTTTTATACAGCACATCTTTGACACTTTAAAGTGGGTTTGTGTGTGTGTGCGTGTGTGCGCGTGTAAGGTTTTATGTTGCTGTTATTTATTTACAGACTTTATAAGGTTATATGTATTTTTCTTTCTTCCAGAGCTTCCTAAAAATTGATTAGCATCTGCACTGAAATATAATTTAACAGCAAAGGCAAAAAAGAATTGGAAGTTGTAAATTCCTAAAATCACTACAGTGACGATCATCCTAGAAATCGTTGCTTATGTAGCCGAGACCAAATAAATATATTTCAGACACAACCTTTAGCTCAGTTGATTTCCGGACAGCTGCTTTTTATCACGAAAGGGCTCCAGGTGGTCAAGGCGCAGCCTTCCCTACACGCCAGTGGGAAGACATTGCACCTTCCACGGGGGAATGGGAATGGATTATAAGCGGGCAAGGGGATTAACAGATTATGTATTTATTTGTTTTCATAGCTAAGTGGCTGAAGCCCAGAGGCTTTCAGCGACAGAGCTGAAAGTATGGTTTTCAGTTTTGTAAATGGATGATCACAAAGAAAAAGCATTTTTTAAAAAGTTGGCAAAACGCTGAAACGCACTGTGGTATGAAGCGCATTGCATATCCGTAGCACTGAAGTATCAGTTTTCCATTCCTGGGCTCTTTTTTTCCCCCGTGGTTGTATTGTTCTGATTTCACGTACACCAGAGTAACTGGTTTTTTGTTTTCTTGTGGAGTTAACACCAAATAAAAAATTTAAAAAACAGTTGGTTGTCTTTATTTATCATAGCAAAGATTCTTTTATAAAGAACCCCAGCCTCCTCTTAATTATGTGTGCCAAGGTCACATCATTCCAGAAGAAGGTTATTCAGCTCTTCCTATAGGCGTTGCAGAGAGTGCTGGTGTCTGCTTTGCTGGAGAAGAAAATGGGTGGGGCCTGCTGAGAAAAGAGTCCACACCCCCCCCATCCCCACCCCTAGGAACTACTGCCTGAACCTTGCAAAGAACACACCATTTTTGTCTTGTGGTGGTAGACAAAGCTTAATCTTTCTGTTCTGAAGAAAAAAAATATTCCATGTATGTATATTAACATGATCACTGTACACTGTAAGAAAGAAATCAATGTATTATTAAAGAAGTATACAGGAATATTCATCTGTACCTCCATCACCCTGAGAGGGTAGCTTCTAACATTTGTGCAAAACACCATTCTAGACAGCTGAATGTATATATGGATATATATATAGAGAGAGAGAGAAATTTACATTAAAGGGTTGTACTATACCTGCTCTTCTGTGACTTCAGAAATAGGTTTTTTTCTCAGACATCTTTTCATGTCAGTAATGATAGATCTGTGTCATTTTTATAGCTGTATGATTCTATTATATGAATTTAACAGGTTCCTTGTGGATCAGTTTTTTTTTTTTGGCTGCGCTGGGTCTTCGTTGCTGCGCAGGGGCTTTTCTGTAGTTGTGGCGAGCGGGGGCTACTCTTCGTTGCAGTGTGCGGGCTTTTTGTTGCAGTGGCTTCTCTTGTTGTGGAGTGCGGGCTCTAGGCCTGTGGGCTTCAGTAGTTGAGGCACGTGGCCCCTAGAGCACGTGGGCTTCAGTAGTTGCGGCATGTGGGCTCAGTAGTTGTGGCTCACGGGCTCTAGGTCACAGGCTCAGTAGTTGTGGCACACGGGCTTAGTTGCTCCATGGCATGTGGGATCTTCCCTGACTGGGGATCGAACCCGTGTCCCCCGCACTGGCAGGCGGATTCTTAACCACTGCGCCACCAGGGAAGTCCATGGATCAACATTTAGAATGTTCCTTTCGTGTTTGTTCAGTATTCTAAGTAGCATTTCTGTGGATGTCCTTAAACATGGGTCTCCTTGGACGATGGCTGCGGAAGGGCAGTTCCAGCCCGTGGGATGCCTGCTGCTGGTGCTGTGGTGTCGCCCACGTCACACTGACACAAGGTCCTTTAGACCTGTGCATGAGCTTAGACATCCTTTCTTTTCTTTTTTTTTTTTTTTTTTTGACTTTTAAAAATAGTTTATTTCAAAATAATTATGGATTCACAGGAAATTTCAAAGATAGTACAGAGAGGGCTCATGAACCCTTCAGTGTTTACCCCATGTCTACATCTTCTAGAACTATTGTACAATATCGAACTCAGGAAATATGTGTTGATGAGATATGTATGTATAATTCTGTGTCATTTTATCACATGTATAAATTCATGTACAGCTGCCCACCCTTACCGTGGATTTACTTTCCAGGGTTTCAGTTACCCACGGTCAACCTCAGAAAGCTTAGACCTCCTTTTTTGCAACCATCCTTAAGCTGAGCACTTGCCTCTCGTCAGCACGGAGGAGAGGTGGGTTTCTACAGGAGGATTCGAATTGTGTTCTACCCATCTCTTTTTTCTGGTTTCTGGGATGTGTAGGCACGTTTTTAAAATGCCTTCTCCATCTTAAGAGTGAAAAAATATTCTCCCGCGTTAGGTAGAGCAAATCTCTGGAGCGTGCATCTTGCAGACAAGGACCAAAGCTGAAGGAGTCAGCTTCACTTTTCCCAGCTAGCTGAGCGGCTGCCTCAGCACCGTTGTCTGTGAAATCCTTCCCCAACCCGACTGGAGGTGACATCTGTAAAGGGAACCCCAGGGCTGAGTACCTAAAGCAGTGCCTCGTGCCCAGCAAGCCCCCGAGCGTTCTCTCGTGGCTGAGCAGCGGGTGGGCGCCGTCCCGGGATGCGTCTGCATCCTCCCTGGCTGAACTGGCCGAACTACGTCTTCCTTGGTCTGGCCGCGGCGCCCAGCTGGGCGGTGTGGTGGCAGCCGGCCGCCCTGCCGGAGGCACTGAGGCAGGGCCGGAGGCTGGCGGGGCGGCCCCGTGTGCGGGCGCGACAGGAGACGTCACAGGAGCGTGCCCTCCGCTGCCGCGTCCAGGACCTCTCCCGTCCGCCAGCTCCTTGCACGGGTGTGCGCCTCGTGGCCACGGCGACCATTGGCCCCACCTGTCGTCGTGGCTCTTTGAAGACCTGCGAGCGTAACTGCTTCACAAGTGCCCTCACCCGCAGAAGCAGGGTGGGGTGTCGAGCTGGACTGAAACGGGGCTGCCCTGTGCACCGCAGCTGGAGGCGGGGCCCTGGCCTGTTACTGTCCCCAGGAGCCGTGGTGTCACAGCCGAGTGAACAGCGAAGGGAGGGGCGTGAAGGCCCCTGCTTAGATGTCCCTGAGGTGCCGGCCTTGCCCTTTCTGCCACTGCAGACGCCGTCCCGGCGGCCCTGGGCCCGTGGGTGAAGTGACTGTGACCAGGCCTGGGAGGCTGGCGGCTGCACAGCGGTCGAGGAGCAGGAGGGCCCCGCCCCCGTTTCCCTCGGGAGCAGCTGGTGGACGGCCTCCCAGGCTGGGCTGTTGCCAGCACGGAGACCAGCACCCGAGCCTCTGCTTCGGAGCCCGCCGCTGGCCTTTCGTCGCTGGCGGGTAGTTGACAGCATTTTTCGGGGACAGTTCCCTCAGTGAACTGACAGCAGCTCCTGACACGTGGGCGGGGTCGGCGTCACCAGTACCAGACGAGCAAGTGCCGGGAGTTCTCGCAGACAGTGTTCGGTGTTCATTCTCAACGCCGTGGGGTAGGTACAACTGGCCCCCTTTACGGCTGAGAAAGCATCCACGGGGGGAGGGTAACCACCCGCCTAGGTCTCACGCCTCGTGAACGGTGGAGCCCATCCCAAAGCCTCCATCTGGCCAAAATGCCACTTGGAAAGGGGGCTTGGGGGGGGGGGAGGGGAGGTGTTGAGCAGCCGCCTCTGCCCCTCCGTCTCTTTCTAGTCCTCGTGAGTTACGTAATCGTAAGGGCGTCATCTCCAGGAGTCCAGACTGAGACAGGATGCCGGGGTGGGGGGGGGGGGTGACTCCTGGCTCTGCCACCCGCTGGCCGTGCGCTCCTGGGCGAGTGTCCACGCCCCGGTGTCCTCGGCTGTCAGTGGAGATCACGACAGGACCTCTTGTCAGGGTTGGCTGTAAAGATGAAACAGCGCAGCCGCACGGGCTAGAGTGAGCGTCAAGACCCCTCCCGGAAGCCGCCGTGCCCAGCCCTGTGGCTCAGGAAGATCACAGCTTCTGCAGGCTGCCCCTCGCTTCCTCCCCTCCCCTCCCTCCAGCCAGTGGCAGCAAAGCCCTGGGCTCAGGGTCAGGCCCTGCAGAGGCCTGTGGCCCTGGGCGCTCACCGCGGTCACGTGGCCATCAGGTGGCCTGCTCAGTCCTACCCGGTCACTCTCACGAGATCACACTGTCCCTCCTGGTGGGGGCCGGGGCCGCAGCAGAACCAAGTGTGCCCATCGGAGTGGAGCCAGGGTGGCAAGAGGGCCCTGACCCTGCGGCAAAGCAGCAGCTGGGACCCGGCCAACACTTGTCTCCCTGGGGGACAGGCACGTGGCCGGCTGCAGCTCACACTGGGCTGGCCACTTCATGTCACAGTCCAGGGGACCCAGAGCTGGGGAGGCCTGTGTGGGAGGGACAGAGGAGGCCTCACCCTCTGGCCTGCCATCCCAACAGGCCCTGGCTCCCCTGAACCCCAGCCTCGGTCGCAGAGGGGGACTGGGGAGGGGGCAGAGGAGGGCACGCTGACCGCTGGGCCTCTCAAAGGAAGAGGCCGGCCTACCTGAGCAGGGCCCCTTCCTCCCCGCTGCTTTTTTTTCTTTTTTTTTTTTTTTGGTACACGGACCTCTCACTGCTGTGGCCTCTCCCGTTGCGGAGCACAGGCTCCGGACGCGCAGGCTCAGCGGCCATGGCTCACGGGCCCAGCCGCTCCGCGGCATGTGGGATCCTCCCGGACCGGGGCACGAACCCGTGTCTCCTGCATCGGCAGGCGGACTCTCAACCACTGCGCCACCAGGGAAGCCCCTTCCCCGCTTCTTGTTGCCCACCTGAGGAGGTGCGAAGTGACCTCGGCCAGCCGTGTGACCCTGAGCTTGTCACTCTCCGCCAACTGGTGAAGGGCAGGTAAAGCTGCCTCCCCTCCCCTCCCCTCGCACGCATGCGCTTCTCTCTGTCCCCGAGCCAGTGCGCGCCGGGGCTGGGACGGGTGGAGGAGACCAGGCCCGCGTCAGGAGCTCCTGCTCTGACCCGCCGCCGTGGCCAGAGCAGACCTGCCACGGGCCCGCCCCCTCCGTTCCCTCGCTCGGGAAGTCCAGGGGCCCGGCCAGGAGCACCGCCAGCCGGGGTGAGCAGGCCTGGGCTGTCACTCCCAGGTCGGGCCACCTACCGTCGTGTGGCCTCCGTGCTCCCGCGCCCCTGCCCCTGCACCGTCAGACCCTCGGCAGAGGGAAGAGCCCCCGGAGGAGCCTGGGCTGACTGCAGCACCGCGGGCTCGGGGTCCCCTCGAGGACACACGGAGGCCTGGGGGCCGCAGGCCGCGAGCCCCAGGGCGACAGCTGGGAGGCCAGCTTCAGGGCGCTTCCTCCCTTTACCGAAGAGGGACCCTGGACCCTGTGCCGAAAACCCCAGGCTCACTGAGGGCCTCGAGCACATCCTGGCCCCTCTGGGCCTGACTCTCAGCTCTTCTCCTCCCAGCCCCGGGGGCACCTCCTGTGGTCCTACTCAGGGCCCAATTCCTGCCGGTCACAGATGTCAGGTGTGACCACGGCGTCCTCCCACACACCAGAAGCTGCGAGCCAGCGATGGGCAGCAGCCCCCTCCGCGGCTCCCCCTCTGGGCTCACGTGCGCCCCCGGCGTCCCTGTAGCCTGCAGCGATCGCTCGCAGACCCCAGGACTACTCAGAGGGGTTGGGGACCCTTCGGGAGGCACACTCACAGTGGTGGGCCCTGGCTCTTAGCAGCAGTGCTGCACTGCTCTGGTCACCACCCCTCACACTCACCTGGGCCTGTCTCCGTGCCCCAGCCTTGGGAGCCTGAAATTGCATGGCACTCAGTCCCGCTGGCAGCCCCACCTCCCCCCAGTAAGGCCCTACCGGGGGTGCTGGGTGAGCCTGGCCTCTCTGCCAGCAGCTGTTGGTAGGGTCTCAGGTGGTCTCCTGGGACCCTCACTTCCCCAGGCCCACTCCCCCACTGGGCATCCCCCTCCTGAGCTTGGGAGGAAGTGGGGAGACCTGAGCCTCTGGGTCATGTCCTCATGCTGAACTCGGGTCCCCCGCTCAGAAACGCTTCTCCCAGGCTTGGTGCCATTGTGCTGGGAGGGTGTTTTGTTACCTGGACGAGGTTGGAGAACAGTGGAGCCTTGGAGTCTACACCTTGACCTTACTGAGCCGTCACGTGGAAGTAGGGACAGCAGTTTGGGGCCTTTTGGGGGCCAGCGTGTCTTCATGTTGGCATTAAGCTACTAATTGGGAAGAAAAGGAGGTCTCTGGGCCTTGGTCGCAAAAAATAGGGTTTGGAAACATTCATTCATTCAACAAACACATGTTAAGAGCCTACTAATGTGCCAGGCCCTCAACCTGATGTTGGTATGAATCTTTTTTTTTTTAACATCTTTATTGGAGTATAATTGCTTTACAATGGTGTGTTAGTTTCTGCTTTATAACAATGGTATGAATTTTATTTTTCTAAGTCAGTAAACCTCCCTCAGCCCTAGCTGTCTGGTGATAAAGATACCACAATTTCCTCTTTCGTCTCTCGTCGATAAACTTCGGAGGGTCTCTGCAGCCTGCCTGAGCTCTGGCCCTCTGAAGTTTTCAGCAGTTTGAAGGAAAGCGGTGAAGCCCCCCGAGCCCAGGCAGCCCCCTTCCTTAGAAGGCTGGCTCTTCTTATCTTGCCCCCAGATAGCCCCACCTCACTCAGGGGCCTCGGAAGTCAGCAGGCCAGGGGTGCAGGGTGACGCATGCGGGGCCCAGCTCTGTCCCGAACAGCTGGGTGGCCTTTGCAAGGCCACGTGATATCCCTGGCAGGGCAGGGGGAGGAAGGCGGTGCAGTCGTCAGTTTCACACACTCCAAGGGCATACATGCAGCCCTTCCTGTGGAATGAGTTACCCATTTCATCTGGAAGAAACATACTGGGGTCCGTTTCCACCCCGTCACTCTGCAGATTGGCCGTGAACAGCGTGGTTTCCTTCCTGGCAGTGAGCGCTCTCCAGTGCGCTGCAGATGACAGAAAGCACAGGAGACCAAGGCCCGCCACGGGGAGCTCTGACGGCGTGTGGAGTGGAGCTCTCCGCCACACTTTCTGGGGCCCACCTTTTCCCAGCCCCGGGGAGGTGGCTGCCTGGGGCCACCTGGAAGAAGCCCGGGCCGAGGCCGTCCTGCACGGCTCCTCATGAGCTCCGGCCCCCTTTGGCAAGCAAGCCGGTCACCCTCTCCAAGCCTCGGTTTTCTCATGTGAAAGCTGAAAAGGTGAAACCCACTCCCCACTGTTAAAAGCAATAACGTGCCTGCACACATGGGTGCTGGACAGGGGTTAACCGCCTCCTTAGTGCCCACCGAGAGCAGCTGGTCAAGCCATAGCAGAAGTCTCCTGTTAGTGTATCAGAATCCGAGTTCGGTGTCCCAGTTGGGTTTGGCTGGGGTGGGGACAGTGATGTGGGAAAAGATGGGGAGACAGATGTGGGAGGGGCTTGAGAGGGTTTGGGTCTCCTTCTGGAGGTGGCAGGAGGCCTGAAGGGGTGTGAGCCGGGCCACCCTTTGTGTCATGGGTGAGCTGTGGTCTCTGAGGTTGGGGAGGGATGCTAGAAACAGCTGATGCACAGCAGAGAACCCTTTAGAACTTTTGTAGCTCTTAAAAGAAGATCACAGGGCCTTTCCTCCCTTCTCTGCAGCTGCATGAGCTCAGCATCCTCCAGTGAATGGAGCTCTGGGCGGCGGCCCTGCCCAGGCCTGGCCTGCTTCTCCTTTTGAGCTGTGGGGTCTTGTGCCCCTTCCCTTCTCTGATCTCGGCCTCCTTGTCTGGAGAAAATCATCAGAAGATTATCGATAAATGGGGAGATTGGGATTGACTTAGACACACTACTATGTATAAAATAGATAACTAATAAGAACCTACGGTATAGGGCTTCCCTGGGGGCACAGTGGTTAAGAATCGCCTGCCAGTGCAGGGGACACGGGTTCGAGCTCTGGTCCGGGAAGATCCCACATGCCGCGGAGCAGCTAAGCCCGTGTGCCACAACTACTGAGCCTGCGCTCTAGAGCCCGCGAGCCACAACTACTGAGCCCACGTGCCACAACTACTGAAGCCCATGTGCCTAGAGCCCGTGCTCCGCAACAAGAGAAGCCACTGCAATGAGAAGCCCGTGCACCGCAACCAAGAGTAGCCCCCGCTCGGCGCAACTGGAGAAAGCCCGCGTGCAGAAACAAAGACCCAACGCAGCCAAAAAAAAGGTAATAATTAATTAATTACTTTTTAAAAAAACCTACTGTGTAGCACAGGGAACTCTAGTTGATACTCTGTAATGACTTATATGGGAAAAAAATCTAAACAAGAGTGGATATATGTATATGTATAACTGATTCACTTTGCTGTACAGCAGAAACTAACACAACACTGTATATTAACTATACTCCAGTAAAAATCAATTTAAAAAAAAAGAGGAAGATTATTGGACCCGCCTCCAGCATAGCTGTGAGTTTGGTTATTCGATCCTGATGGGAAAGCCCTTTGTAAACAGTATGTGAGAAAGTATTAAAGTCATAATTGCATTACACTAAAAAAAAAAAATAGGTCTCACCATCCCGCAACCCGAATGGTTGATCTAGACCATGATTATGAATGGCTGCGGAATCATCAGGTGATGTGCTGACAGCACCGGGACCCCCTAGTCCAAGGCGATGTTGCTAAGAGTGGGATAAGCTGTCCACTCCTGATGGGACATGTAGGAAGTACACATGCGTGGATGCTGGGAGTGACCCCTAGATACAGACCACTCTACTGGTCCCACTCCCATCCCCAGCGCAGTGCCTCCTAAGGGACTCTCTTCAGAGGATACTGCAAAATGTTCCTTGGGGGCAAAACTGAGGACCGCTGCTTGGGATGAAACTGAGTTTATAGGAAATACTGGGGCTAGAGGAGCTTGTTCAACACCACCACAAATGTACAGTCCTCTAAATCCATAATTCAGAAAATTCTACAAGACAAATAACGCAATGTCATCAAATATATCGCGTAGGAAAAACAAACCAAGGGAGAACTATTTCAGACTAAAAGAGACGTAATGACCCATCTACCAAGTGCAGTGTGTTGCTTTTGGAACCTGATTTAGAACCTTAATTCCCCGACCAGGGATCGAACCCGTGCCCCCTGCAGTGGAAGCGCAGAGTTCTAACCATTGGACTGCCAGGGAATTTCCCAGAACCTGATTTGAACAAACTATAAGAAGACATTTTTAGAGATAATTGGGGAATTATAAAACACTGAGGAATTATTGTTAATTTTATAGGTATCTGACGATATTATGATTATGCCTCAAAAAAAAAAAAAAAACCTTACTACTAAAGATGTGCATGGAACAAGCTGAAGTATTTTCATGGGTTCTGATATATCTGAGATACACTCTAAGTGAATCCAGGAAAAATAAAAACAACAAGAATATGGGGTGGTGACAGGAAGAGCAGAATATAACCAGTGTTGAGATGGGTACCTAGGGGATCACTGTACGGTTCACTGTGTATATGTTTGAAATTTTCCACAATAAAAATGGCTCTCGGGCTTCCCTGGTGGCGCAGTGGGCTTCTTCTGCTTCCCTTGGTAGCCCGCTTCTCGGGCTTCCCTTGGTAGCCGCTGTCTACCAAGCACCTGCCGCCCCGCCGGCTACACCACTCCACATTCACTGCTGCACTCGGCTTCACACTGTCCCACGGGGGAGGGAACGCGTTTTAAGCTCTATTTCAGAGACGAGGAAGGTGCAGCTCACAGAGGCGGCTTGCACCGAATAAGCAGCAGAGAAGGTAGTCCGTAGGGAAAGAAGACAAAGGGGACGTCTGAGTGGCTCACATGCCAGTGGCTCTCTCTGGAAGGGAGGGTGGCAGGCACCGTGTATTTTCTTCTGTGGACTCATCTGCATTCACCAAATTTTCCACGGTGGCTATTACTCTCACATGGAGCTAAAGTAAAAGTTTGAAAAAAATAAAATATCATTTTACACGTCTCTATAAACTGAGAAGAGATTGTTTCTGAATCATTTCTTGGTCCTAGCTTTTACCCCATGACCTGGCACGCACGAGATAATTTGGTAAATATTTTAGTAATGATAAAAGATCCTTTTTTTTTTTTTAACCTGTAGAAAGTACCTAGGGTAAAAATCACACCACCAGCCAGTTAACGAACAGGAACCCAAACTACCTGGGCCCTCGCCCCTTCGAGGGCCACTCAGGGTCTCTGCGAAGATGCTTTATATCTTCTGCAAACGGAAGGCCAGACTTTCCCTCTAATATCTTTATTTTTATTTTTATTTTATTTTATTTTATTTTGTGATACGTGGGCCTCTCACTGTTGCAGCCCCTCCCGTTGCGGAGCACAGGCTCTGGACGCGCAGGCTCAGCGGCCATGGTTCACGGACCCAGCCGCTCTGAGGCATGTGGGATCTTCCCGGACCGGGGCATGAACCCGCGTCCCCTGCATCGGCAGGCGGACTCTCAACCACTGCGCCACCAGGGAAGCCCTAATATCTTTTTTTTTTTTTTTTTTTTTTTTTTTTTGCTGCACTGCATGGCACGCAGGATCTTACTTCAACAACCAGGGATCGAACATACGCCCCCTGCAGTGGAAACTCAGTCTTAACCACTGGACCGCCAGGGAAGTCCCTTCCTCTAATATGGAAAACACATAAAAATGCAAGTGCTAATCCCTGTACATCTAAAATCATCCTTGTGAAATTCTAGCTTGTCTCACTCCACACACACGTTAGAGCTCTGTCTGTGCCACACACTCCGTGCCTTGGGTAAACCGCACACCTCCTGATGTGCCCATTTCACAGATGAGGAGACTGAAGTTCAGGCATGTTAAATATGCCGCCCCATTGTCACACTGGGATGGGGTGCCGACCCCAGTCTCCTGGCTTGGGTCTCTTTCCTGACCCCACGTGGTCTCTCTGCATAGGCCTCTGGAGGGGCTCAGGGCGGCTTCTTGGGCCCCTCCTATGTCTCCAATGTAGACATCTGCCGGGAGCCTCGATGGGGCGCTGAGGGAGGCTCTGTGTCTCCCAGAACGTGGGCCCGGCTCAGGGCTCCCTGGCACACCCCCGCTCACCTCCTCTAGGTGGTGCTACGCCTGCCCCTTCCACGCAGAACCCCACCTGCCACTGCAGCCCCGCCTCTCCCCAGGCATGCACCTCCCCACGGGCTCCCAAGAGCCCAGGGAGGTGGCGACGGTCATCCGCATTTTACAGATGAGGAAACCGAGGCTCAGAGAAGGGCAAAGTCAAGACAAGCCAGTGCCAGACGGGTGTCTCCAACCGCCGCCATGTGCTGGGGGAGCAGAGGCGGGCAGAGCAGGGCGGCCCGGCCCTGCATGTCAAGGGCAGTGAGAGGGTGCGAGGCAGTGTGGACCCGAGTGTGCGGATCGCTCTTTCTGGAAGCTCGGCTGCGCAGGTTTGGCAAGAGGTAGCGGCAGCTGGGAGCAGGCCTCGGAAGAGGTTTGTCTCCTTCCGGGACAGGAGGCAGCTGAGCCTTGCATGGGCCCAGGGGAGGAGCTGGAGTTGGGGACTGGCCCTGCATGCGAAGAGGCCCCCAGGGAAGGCGCCCGGAGCCTGGTGGACCCTGGGGGAGTGACCAGCTTTTTCTTTCTCGCCCCTGAAGCCCAAACCCAGCTCTGCTCAGCGCCCCTGGGCAGCCCCAGGCCCATCTTTTCTGGACGTCCTACCCAGGGAGTGGTTGTGCTTGTTGGGTGAAGCCTGGATCTCCCTGGAGGGCTGGGCCCACTGGGATTGGGAATGCCTGGAGGGGGGACCCTGATGCCTGAAACAGCCATCCTCAAACCGTCCTGAGCACTTCCTGTGTGCCAGGGTTAGGCTCACAGCCTAATGGGGAGGCAGGTGGACAGATAATTCTAGAGGCCACTGACCAGGACCTGAGGCTATGTCAAGAGGGCCCAGAGAGGGATCTCCAGGAGAAACCAGAGGCCAGGGTGCTCGGCCTGGTCTCCCTGCGGCTCCAGACAGCACACCTCACCTGTGGCTCTTGGCCGATATCTTGGCCCATTTTAGAGTTTAGGGGCAGCTCTTCCCCCAAGCCCAGCCCCACCCCCGCAGGGCAGGAGGAGGGCTGGACCATCAGGCGGGTGTTGACGCTGAGCGCGTCCCAGGCCAGGCTGCGTGGGGTTGGGAGACCCCTAATCCGGCGGCTGCCACCCCCTTGGAGAATCTGGTTCACCTGCCGCGTGCCCAGCACGGAGGGCCACGGGGATGAGCAAGGGGCTCCCGGGCCTCTCAGGAGGGCGTGGCCAGCTCTGCCAGGTGTGGGAGCTGGGGGTGGCACGTGGCCAAGGGGACCAGGGTTGTGATGGCTGGAGAAGGCAGGAGGGGGTCCAGGCAGAAGGAACAGGACAAGCAAAGGCGGGCTCTGTGCAGCCAGGATTGTGACGTGTCTGGAAAACGCCAGTCTGGATGGGAAGGGGGCGGCGAGGCTGCAAGGTTAGGCTGGGGCCGGATCTGGGAGGGGGTCCTGGAGAGATCGGGGCTGGTGGCCTGGTGGCTGTAGGGGGGTGGGTGCAAATGAAGAGGCAGCAGTTTGGAGGTGGATCCGCCCCTCTCTGTCTACTTGTCACCCTGGCTGCTACGCTGCTCCTCTCGGGCCCACACACCCTCACCTTCACCTCTGCAGGCCTGTCCTTAGGAAGTCCCCCCGCCCAGATTCAAACAAGAACAAAAGCCTTGCAGCCACCTGTCTCCCAGCCATGAGCTCACCCTCCGTGGGAGGGAGTGGGCAGCCAGTGCTCAGAGAATCAGCGCCACCCGGCAGAATCTCAAGGCTTTTCCTGGAGACTTCTGAGACCTTGACGGGCAGAGGTGGACCTCGTTCAGGCGCACCGGGTATCAGCTGGGCATCGGAGCCTGGTGCAGAGAGGGTGCCTACAGTATCTGGGGGTTGGGGGTGGAGTGGCAGCGGGAGGGAAGGTTTCCTGATGGGTGACACTTGGTGTGGGGGGAGGAAGGTCAGCCGGCCTGGGGCTTGTGTGAGGCCCCTCAGGGCAGAGACCCAGGGGTGGGCAGGCTGAGGCCTGCTCCCTCCCCAAAGAGGAGGGGCGGCTGCTCTGGAGGGGGAAGGGCAAGGAGCCGCCAGGGGTGTTTTTGTGAGAGCTAAGAACATCCTCCACTCCAGGTGCAGGGCGGAGGAAGGACAGTGTCTGGACTGGGTGCTGGGACATTTAGGAAGCCAACTTCTGTAGCCAGGAGAGAGCTGGGCCCAACTCCGTGTGTGTGTGTGTCTCAGGAGCTGTTGGTTGGTGGGTGGATGAGTTAGGAGAAAATAGGGGCTGAGGTTTGGCAAGAAGAGGAACATGGAGTGCACCCAAGAAGGTTCCTCTAAGGTGGGCTTAGGATGGAGGAGCAAAGGGAAAGGTTGAAGTCACTAGGTCAGGGCGGGTAGATGCGTCAGGAAGACAGACAACACGTATTAAACCCCTCCCCCACCTGAGGTATGTGGGACACCCCTTCCTCTGAAAGAGGAAACCGAGGCTCAGAGAGGTTAAGTAACTTGCCCAAAGTCACACAGTAAACACCAGAGCTGGGATTCCAGCCCAGATCTGCCTGACGTGAAAGCTCATGTTCTCTACTATCGTCAACTGCTTCTCAGGGGCTGGAAAAAAATGGGGTCTCTTGTGGAGGGGCAGTGGGGAAGCAGGGGTGGGGAGAGTGTGGCATGGGCAGGGCCTCACCCCAGGTGTCCCGTCTGTCACCACCAAACAAGCACCACGCTGTATGCTACCTGGAGCCAGACGGCCTGGTTGCCAATCCTGCCTGTGTCCTTCGCAGCTATGGGGCCGTGGGCACGGAACGTTCCCCCGCGTGAGCCTCAGTTCTTCTCGGCAACACGGGCGACTGCGAGGACGAAGACGGTAGACACACACTGCGCAGGGCTCAGGCAGGCTATGCTCTTCCCCTCTCCTCCGTGTGGGCCCTGACTACCCGCTGGGGACCTGGGGACTGCACAGAGACCAGACAAGATGGTAAGGCATCTGGGAGGTGGCCCAGGGGCTGCTGGAGCCCTGCACGGCCTCGGGTGGGAGTTGGGTAAGAGTCGGGGATGCTGTTCCGAGGGTCAGAGCACCTGGGGTACCATTCTGAGCCACACACCAGAGGGGACTAGGAAGTAGAGGAGAAGGGAATCCCAGGAGGTCCAGGCCGAGGGCAGAGCAGGTGCAAAGGGGAGGACTTGACAGAGTTCGAGGTGCTTCCGGGGAGCCTCACGCGTGGAAGGGGCGGGAGAGTTTCCCGCAGTGGATGATCGGACGTGAGAAGCACCTGCATCCCCTGCCACCTCTGCCCTCTGCACCCATCTCACGTGGCTTCCACGTGAGACCTGATCCCGCAGCTTCTAAATCGGGTTTCGCTTTCTGAGGGTGGCAGCTGCAGAAGGCAACGGGGCGATGCCTTTAAAAAACAAGGCTATTTGGAAAATTCCACTGTGGTGTGCTGTAACGCAGAGCCCCACCCCCACGTGCTTTCTGTGGTTTCTTAGTACCTAGAGCCTTAAGGCCTCCAGCCCTGGGCTCCTCTTAAGCATCAGTGAGCCGCAAGCCACAGGGGGTCCCCTGCACCACACCTCCCCCCCCCCACGCCACCCACCATCGCCAGGTCGTGCATTCCATACTTTGCAGGGTCTGTTGGTTTCATTATAACTTACTTCCTCCAAGCAATTACTTGGGATGCTCTGAGAATTAGTGACCTCTGATTTGGGCACCAGACCCCACTGGTTCAAGTGTCCCCAGTAAAATGGGGCAACAATACAGCATCCTGGGGCTGCTGGGGCAGCTAGAGACGCTGTTACAGACGGTAGAACACACAGACCGTAGTCACAGGGCTCTGTGGTCAGCACTCCCGTCACAGCAAGTGTGTTTGGCTGTGCATTCATTACCTAACCCCCTGGAGCACGCGTGTTCCCACTGACAAAATGGTGACAGGACTTGTCGCGCTTTGATGAGAAGGGACAGGGAGCAGAGCCCTCATCCGACGGCCTCAGGTTACTGTGCCTCTTGAATCTTGTCGGTTACCCATCAGTCAGCATCTTAACACATCTCATTATAAATAGAATAATATTTAAATATTATTATAAATAGAATAATAGTAATATTACTATTATAATATAGTAATAATAATATAATAATAATATTATTACATTATAAATAGAATAATAATATTCCAGGGGAATTCCCTGACGGCCAGTGGCTAGGACTCTGCGCTTCCACTGCAGGGGGCATGGGTTCGACCCCTGGTCAGGGAACTAAGATCCCACAAGCCACGTGGCGTGGCCAAAAAAAAAAAAATTATAAATAGAGCATTCGTTTGTTGCGGGAAATCTAAAAGTTTCAAAATACATAATCAGAAGGTAATCATGTGTGTTCTGATATCATCTGAGTGTTTCTACCCGTTTGTTTCTGTGGATGACATTCCATATTCTATGATTATGTTTTATTTAAAATTCAGTATCATTCTTACAACTTATGCATTTCCTCTTTGCTATAATAAACTACCTGAAGATTTTTTTATTTTATTTTTTAAAATTAATTAATTAATTAAATTTTGGCTGCATTGGGTCTTTGTTGCTGCGTGTGGGTTTTCTCTAGTTGCGGCGAGCAGGGGCTACTCTTCCTTGAGGTGTGCGGGCTTCTCATTGTGGTGGCTTCTCTTGTTGTGGAGCACCGGCTCTAGGCGCGTGGGTTTCAGTAATTGTGGCACGTGGGCTCAGTAGTTGTGGCTCGCGGGCTCTAGAGCACGGGCTCAGTAGTTGTGGCGCACGGGCTTAGCTGCTCCGCGGTATGTGGGATCTTCCCGGACCAGGGTTCAAACCCGTGTTCCCTGCATTGGCAGGCGGATTCTTAACCACTGCGCCACCAGGGAAGCCCTAAAGATTTTTTAAATGGCTGCATAGAAGTCCCTCCAGTTAGTTAAGCTTCCTCCATGATTGGACGTCCACATCATATCCATTTCACTGTTGTAAGTAGCACTGCAGTGAGCATACTTTTACAACAGTCTTTGCCTGACTTTGGGGGTATTTTTTTTTTAATAAGGACAGCTCCCTTCAAGTGCACTATTAGATGAAAAGGATTCAGTGTGTTATAATTTTCTCTTTTGCTGGAGCCATGCCTTCTCCCTTTTATAAATGTGCTGTAATACTTCTAGGAGTTCCACCTCCCTGAATTCACTGATTTTCACCTCTGCAGGTAAGAAACAGGTAACTGCCCTTGTTAAAACTGAGTAGAATACGAGTTGATGGTCTGGTTGTGAGGGTCTGATGCTGCTTCTTTGCCGCAAACTGCAGAGGTTCGTGGTGACTACTCTGGTTGTTATGACACTTTTCCGTCTCCGTGTCTCTGGCCATCTTCTCTGGGCCTGAGGTTGCTGGAAGGCTTACCTCCAGCTACCTGGGCTACTTTTGACTTTGTTTTTTTTTCCTCCTCTTGATCAATTTTCAGAAGCAACAAGGCAAACCCAAGTTCCAGGCTTTGTGTCCTAAAAACGAGAACGTTCATCTCCACAGTGAATTCCTTTATTCCAAGGAATGAAGACAGAAAAGATGGGCTTTCCTGGATTTCTGAAAGCCCTTGGGCCAGCGGAAAGCTCCTTGGAAATATATGATGGTTGCTCAATCTGCCTCTGCCTGGTGGGGACGGCCCGCTGACACTCACAAGTGAAGTGTGACCACCGCCGCCAGTACTTTCATTCCCACCCTGGGCCCCCGGTGGCCCTGAACAGAAGCTGGGGGCAAGGAGGGTGGGAGGGAGGATGGCGAGTGGGCGGGAGCTTTTGGACAGTGGGGGGCAAGCTGTGAGGGCCAAGCTGAGCGGCCTCACCTCACCGCGCCTGCTTCCCCACCTGTAAAGCAGGAGTCAACATGCCAGTAGGTGTGGTGATGGGGTGAAACAGCCAGCACAGCATGGGGCACCTGGGAGGGCTCACGCGAGTGCAGGTATGACAAAGGTTTATTCACGCAGTCAACAAATATTTAAGGAGCTCACATTCCCGGGGCTGGGGAAGAGTCGGGGGCAAAATATGCATTTGGGAGGCTAGAACCCCACATCTCCCGAGAAGAGGTGCACAGGGGCTTGGTGGGGCAGAGCCTGCTGGCCAGGGTCCTGTGCCCACCCCCTTCCCCACCTGACCTCGGGCCCCTCCCCACGTCTGTCTCTGGGCCTCACTTTCCCCACTGAATAATGAGAGGGGTGGGCTTGAGGACTCTAGAGGGTCCCGCCAGCTCCGACACCCTGCTGGTGACCCTTCTGGGGTCTGCCCCTGGTGAGTTCCTATTGTCCTGGTGAGGGGATGTGAGTGCATTTGCGAGGTGCCACGTCTGTCTGCCCCTCGAGACGGGGGCTCCGTGGGCGCAGGAACTGTGGGCTATTAGTCACTCTGCTGTTCCCGCCCAGGGCGCCGGCACACAGTGGGCTCAGGGCTGCCTTCCATGGGACTCGGTCACCCTGGGAAGGGCTTCCCACTCCTGCTTGGTGAGCTTGGGGAAGGCTCACAGGTCAGGCTTGAAGAAGTCCCTCCGTGGGGTCCCTGGAGAATCTTAGCATCTCTCCTCACCTTGGCGGGTTGACTTTCTCTACATTATATTGCTAGGAAGAGCTCCCTCAAATATGCCAGAAACTGACAAAACCAGACAGCTGGGTTTTTTCTTTTCTTTTTTGGTCGTGCCGTGTGGCTTGTGGGATCTCAGTTCCCGGACCAGGGATTGAACCCCAGGCCCTCGGCAGTGAAAGCGCGGAGTCCTAACCACTGGACCACCAGGGAATTCCCCAGACAGTTGTTTTACATTTAATCCTCACACAGTTCGGGAGGCGGAGATGCTCAGAGCCTTGTTGAGATGGGGAAAGTTGGGGAAGGGAAGGGAGGGAAGGTTTCAGGGCTGATCCAGGCCAGGCCACCACCCACCAGTCCTGTGCCTGGAACTGAGGTGAGGCAGCTGCAGGCCTGGTGCTTCTCTACATCAAGCGGCAGCTTTACAGCCCCCAAAGGAGCGACCAGGTGAGAATCAGTTTGGGACCCTGGCGGTTAGGTCTGCACAGGGGAGCCGGGATGGCTTCCCCCAGGCAGGCAGCAGTGAGCCAGCAGAGGGGGACACGGCACTGACCACCCTGATACAGTTCTCATCTCCATATCAGAGACGGGGGCTGGGAGGTGCTGAGGTTCTGAGAGGTGACGTGAGTGCCCACTGCCACGCAGCTAATCTTGTTCACTGTATTTTTAATTTTGTTAGGCTGAAGTTGCAATGAGGATTCATCTAGAACACTCCTGGGTGCTGATGACAAGGGGTAAGAAATAGGTCAAATCACACTGAGGGTGTTAAGTGACAGATGGGCTCCAGTGGGGAGCTCTGGGCTGCGGCAGGGGGAGGGGCGGGAGCCAGGGAGGCAGCAGGGTGGTGAGAGGGTGAGGAGAAGGCAGACAGAGGGCGCCAAATGCAAACCCACGGACCACAAACTTCCTCGGTTCTGGATGTAGAACAATGGTTCCTGTCATTGTGGGGTTTTAAAACCCTAAGACTGACAATGAGGGCTCCAAGGGATTTGGGGAGTCGCAAAGAACACCGTAAATGCAGATTTATTAATCTGATGTATTAAATTGCTAATTAAGTCAGGCCTGAAGCAAGTCTGTACTTTCCTGTTTCCTTAAAATAAGCTCAGGGGGGCACACTGGGGGGGCGGGGCTTGAAAGAGACCTGCTATTAGTTTTCCTTAAGACATCCAGAAATGTAAGCATTTATAAAGCCTCCATTATGCTCTAAGCATAACAGAAGCACTGTGAAGGGTGTTAGTGTATTCTATTAACACATTTCCTTTGTAAAGTTCTCATCCCTCCTGCTATCATAATAGGCGCTAAGAGTTATTAGAGCCACGACCCAGGCAGGAGAAACAAGTCAGGGGCTCTTCGGCCCAACGCTAATGACCACAGCCCAAATTAATCTTCCATTGCATGCTTCCAGACGCTGTGATGGAGAGATCACCCTTCCTGTCCCCGACGGCCCTGCTAGATGTAGCTGGCTGTCTCTCTGAGGTTTCCTCTGTGGTAGCTCTGGCCGTGACAGCCCTCAGGGGTCCTGGTTGGCAGGAGCCAATCCTAGCTTGGAACCCAGGCCTTCCAGCTCCCAACCACTGGAGTCTTTCCTCTTGCCTTGATGCCCTCAGAACATAATCTTTCAGGCTCAGGGAACATACCAATAAACAAGATAAGCCCGGTTTGGCTCAGGGAGCCTACATTCTAGGAGGGGGATGAGGTAGGGGTCAACAACGAGCGAACAAGACCTTTCTTATTCAGGGCCTTCCATGATGCTGGAAGGCGGTCTGGGGCGGGGCATCTGGTTTCTGACCCCTCTCAGCTACTGACCAGCCGTGAACCTTGGGTAAGTGACTTCATCTCCCACTCTGTACGACGGTTTTGATCACAGACCTTGTCTCTGGAGGTTCTGCAATATTGACAGGAAGTAATGCACATGAACGCTAGGCCAGCGGCTCCTAAACTTGTCTGCACATTACACAGCTTCCCAAACTGTACCTTACCTCCAGAGACTGATTCAGTTGGCCTGGGGCGTGGCCTGGGCTTTGAAATTTTCAAAGATCCCCAGGAGATGCTGAAGTGCAGACAAGTCTGGGGAGGCACGGCGCTATGCATTGCGTAACCGCTCGATAAAAGACAACTAACAGAAAAGCCCGTTCTACAGATTAAGAGACCAAGGCCCGGCAGGGAAGACCTCAAAGCGACCTTCCCGAGGCTGTAC
The DNA here is from genome assembly GCF_003676395.1 of Aethalodelphis obliquidens. Classification (NCBI taxonomy): domain Eukaryota; kingdom Metazoa; phylum Chordata; class Mammalia; order Artiodactyla; family Delphinidae; genus Aethalodelphis; species Aethalodelphis obliquidens. Next base: position 71,703,424 of record NW_020837950.1, read on the forward strand.
GTCCCGGGCCCGAGCTCGGATCTTGCCCACCTGGTCTCTCGCAGGCGGCCAGGTGGGGTCCGGGCTCTTCCTCCCCCGCACACCTGCTCGGGGGCAGGGGCGCCCATCGATGCGCTCCGCTGCTCGGCTCCCCACGCCTGGTCGCTGCCCGCTCGTGCCCCTTCCCCCTCCCGGGCGCTTCCCACTTCCAAGATGGCCGCGGGTGGAGCCGACCAGGTAAGGAAGCCCCTGATGGGTGTTCACGGGGGGTCTTAGGGCATGAAAATCCCCTCAGGCCTCCCCACAGGCTCCTCTTGCCCTTCGGGAGAGAAAAGGTCCGGCAACGCCGCTCCGAAGCCCGTGGCGGGCGGGCGAGCGGGCCGGAGGAGGGGCAGCAGGACGAGCGTCGAGCTCGAGGAGCGGCGGCAGCCCGGCTGGGCGCGGCAGCCCGGGCGGAAGAGCAGCCTGCGCAGGCAGGGGGCGGGGCGGGGCGAGGGCGCGCGGG
>NW_020837950.1:71704307-71814583 GCF_003676395.1 Aethalodelphis obliquidens
GGGCGAGGGCGCGCGGGGCGGGGCGAGGGCGCGCGGGGCGGGGCGAGGGCGCGCGCCGCTGTTGGCTGCGGGCAGCTCGCCGGCACCTGCCGGCCCGGCCCGCCGCCTGCAGCGCCGGGTGTTCTCGCCGCGCAAGTTGCGGGTCCCGCAGGGCCTGGGCTGCGGGCCCGCTGGCCCCGGGGATGGCGTCGGAGCCGCGCTAACTCCGGTACTGAGGGCCTCCGGCGAGGGCCGGGCCGCGAGGAAGGGAGGGCGCCGGGGCGCGCGGGGCCGCTGCCACCTGCTGCAGCGTCGGCCGGAGCGTGGAGGCGGCCTGCGTGGAGGCGACCCGTGGAGTTCGGGTCCTGCCTGCGCGCCCCCTCGACGCGCGGCCGCCGCTTCCTCCCGCGCTGGGGGAGCGCGTGGGGCACGGGGAGCATCGCGGGGCCCGGGGGCGCTCGGCTCGCCCGCTCCTCGGTGAGACGCGCGCCCAGACCCGCTTCTTTCCCGGAACTTGACGAAAAGTTTTCCCTCTCAGACGCGCGGGGCTCCCGGGCCGGGAGAGGAGCCGGCTCGGCGCTCCCCGACCCATAAGAGCCCCCACGGCGTCGGGGCCACAGAACACCGGGATCCCGCCACTTCGGAGCCCCCCAGCCGCCGGGACCCCCTCCACCTCAGGGCCCCCGACCCCTGCGACCCCCGGCAGTTTGCAGTCCCCGACTCGCCGGAGCCCCTCTCCCCACACCTCGGAGCCTCCGACCGCCCGGAACCCCTCTGGGTCCACCTGGCAGCTCCCGACCCCCTTGCTTCTCAGATCCCTGTTCTGGGGCCGCAGACGCCCCCTTCTCTTGGGACCGCCTACTCCCCAGGCCGGGGACTCCCTTTTGCTTCAGGGGCCCCCGTACCTGGACTACAGCCCCCTCAGCCTCGGGGACTCGCGCCTCGGGATGCATCCCAGCGGGAGGCTGAGGGGCAGGAGCTGTATGGGTACAGAGAGCTGCCCCGAGGAAGGAGCGGGGGGGGGGGGCGGCGGCTCAGAGCTGGGGGGCTGCGGCCGCGGGGAAGGCTCCTCTTCACGAGGCCTCAGCGCCGGCCGGCGGACCCCAGACCCCGCGCCTGCGCAGCGGGCCACAGGCAGCCGCGTGCGTTTCAAAGTTGGACAGGCGCCATCTGCTCCAACTTGGATGTGGAAGTGGAAGCTTGGCTTTGGGAAGTTCTGTGGGCAGGAGGCTCCTGGGCACGGACTCACGCCCTTCGTTTACGGGGGAGGGCGGTGTCTTAGGGCCCGTGTCTGCAGGCTGTTGGCCCCTCGCCGTTGTCTTGGCTACCTTTGTAGAGGATGGGTGGCTGCTGGGCACTGTTAGGAGCTGTGCATGGACCAGACCAGACCTTACAGCAGTCCCTTCCTCTTGCCCGGTTTATCTGGCCAGTACCAACCTGTGTCTCAGGTTTGGATAGGGCTTCTTCCCTACTGCTTAGCCCCTGTCCCACCTGGGTTGCTCCGCCCTCCCACCCCCGAACCAAGGCTGTCGTACTACTGTCTTGGTGGTGGTATGTTTGACCCCTTGAGACTGTGGGCTTCACCTGATTAACAGCCTTTGTGAGAAGCTGGCATGTTCTTGGGGCTCAGGGTTATTGAGTGAATGCACCCTTTGGGCCGCATCGAGGGCGGTCAGGTAACCGGTTCAGCGTCACCCAGCTGGAGAGGGGCAGGGATGACATTCACACTGAGGCAGGTCACGGGGCCAGGCTCCGCTCATCTCAGTGTCCTTCACGGCCCCAGCAGGTCCTGGCAGGTCCCTGCTTAGCACTTTGCGTGGCGCCGAGGTGGGCTTGCTCCACGCTCGCGAGACGGAGTGTTTACAGCCTGCCCCCAGCCCACCCTCTCATGCTCCGAATCAGGGCTGCCTCACCTGGCCTCCGCGGGTCCCTGCAGTTCCCCTCTCTCTACTTCTCCACCCCTCCACCCCTCCGCCCCTCCGCCCTTCCACTTCTCCATCTCTCCCTCCCACTGCCCTACTTCCCTCTGTCCAGCGGGTGAGTTCCTGCCCGTCCTACCTCCACTTCCCCTTGCTTGTGCTCTGCTGAAGGCCTCTCAACAGAGAGGACACAGCTTATCAGAGCAACATGCTTAAGAATCTGTCTTCCCTGTTGGTCAGAGCTTCTGACTGTCACGTCCTCACCCTCAGCACAGAGGATGCCTGCCCAGCATGGCGTGGGTGCTCGCGGAGCTCTGAGACCTTGGAGAAGATTTGTCATCACACCAGACATTGTACCTAATATGTAAGAGAGGATTTTAGGAAAATGGGTACGTGTTGTCAATGTTTGCTGTAGGGAGGGTATAAAGTTTCTGGGGTCTGGGTTTAAAATTCTAGATTGTCAAGTTGCAAGGACCTCGGGTAGCTTGGCTGGGCTAGTCACCTCATTTGACAGATGGGGAAGCTGAGGCCCAGCGCTCGGTCAGTGCCGCAGCGGAGGTGCGAGGAGAGATGCTGGTGACAGGGCGAAGCCGTACAGTGAGGCTGTGCAGACTGGCTGTGTCTGGGCTTGCTTATGCAAATGAGTTGCTGAAATAGGGGGCCTGAGCTGGCTGGCCGTGTCGGGTGCCCGGGGAAGAGTGATGCCAGCTAGCATCTTCCAAGGCACGATTCTAAAGGCTTTATGTAGATTTCTTCCCCCATCTTGTCAACTGCCTAATGAAATAGGGTCTGTTATTGTCCCCCTCTTACTACGTGGGAATTGAGGCACAGAGAAGTTAAACTAGTCCAAGGTCCAACAACTGCTAGGCGGAGGAGCCAGGATTTGAACTTACGTGGTCTACCTCCAGAACCTGCATTATTTTTTCCCCTTGTGTATTTTAGTTTTAAAACTTTTCTATTGAAGTCTAACATACATACAGAGAAGTCTCAATATTGTTGTATTTAACTTATCGATGATCACAAAGTGTAGGGTCTGTACTCTTAAGCACTCCAGCAAGCCATGTTTGGCCTTTGATGTCAGACCCGGTTTGAATCCTGTTTCTCTTGCTGTGTGACCTTGGGTGTGTCACTCAGCTTCTCTGAATCTCATAGTTTCTTGGGTGTACTTGGCAGGCTTGTGATGATTAGAGCATGTGATAGCTCCTGGTATGTTTGGTGTTTGGTAAATTTTCAGTAAATTATTTGACTTATTAATAATTAAGATTATAAATTGTGTTGGCTTTGTTAAGTGGACTATCTTCCGAACCTGTGAGTTGCCTTCCGGTCACTTTACAGGTACTTATGATGATTAGTTTTGGTAAATATATGAAGCTGAAACATTTGGGGGTAGAGGGGAAACCTCCCCTGTGCACTGAAAATCCTTAATTTAAAATGTCCCACCTGTGCCTTTTAAACATCACCACCTTTGGGCGGTGTAAGTTAAATATCTGTTCCTTAGGGTTGGGAAGGAGCCTCTGGGGACCCTCAGCAGTTTAACGCCAGTTTCTGCCTGGTTTGCTGATGGACGGAAACTTACTGAACTACATCGTGTTGAGTTCCAGGTGCCTCAAGGTTGCCGTGCACCCTCCAGAGGAGTATATTGGGCTTCTAGGAAATTCTTTTTTAGGATTGTTTTTATCCTAAAGAATAACTCTTTTAAAAAAACAAACTACTTTTCTAGTTGACTTTCCTATTCTGTGGTTTTTTTTTGGCTGTGCCGTGTAGCATGCGGGGTCTTAGTTCCCTGACCAGGGATCAACCCCACCCCCTCCCCTGGCAGTGGAAGCATGGAGTCTTAACCACTGGACCGCCAGGGAAGTCCCGACTTTCCCTTTCTATGTAATGCACATTAGTCCATTATTTTAGGCGGCTTGTGCAGCAGTGGAAAGAGTAAGCACCTTAGTGTAGGCTCCAGGTCAGCCCCAGCAGGACCCCTTCAGTCTGCGTTCCATCTGCGCCTCGGTCTTGTCTGTGAGATGGTGATGACAGTGTCCTCAGCTCTGGGGGTTGCTGGGGAGGTTACACAGATCATAGATGGTGGGTGCGGACACCGGACACAGTGCCCAACGTGCAGCGGCCACCGGTGAGTAGAGGCAGCTGCTTGTGTTAACTGTTAATGCCGAGGCGCCTGAGATCCAGAACGTCCTATGCCTTTCTCTCCACTGCTTGAATTAAAAAGAGAAAGAGACTCACAGTGGTTGGTGCTTGTGAGCCCTCTACACAAATGTCTGATTCTCATGGGAGGTGTCTCATAGGTCAGTGGGTTCTCCTTTTTGTTTGGTCTAGGCTTGAGGTGAAGGCCTGAGAGAGCCACTCCTGTGGCGAGTCTGGCGGTCCCACCAGCATCCTCGCCAGGAAGCGTGAAGGACCCCCGAGAGGCCTTCTGGAGGGTGACGCAGGTGTTGGAGAGAGAAGACTCAGGTGGGACCCTCCCTGCAAGACCTTGGGCAGGTTGCTGCCTCTGGCTCAGCCCAGCGTTGTTCCCACCTGTGAGATCCTCCTCTTTCACGGGAGGGATAAGGATTTGAGGAGGTGCTTGATGTCTGCATTAGGGCTGTAAGTAGCAAAGCTTACCAAGGGGCTTTGGGGTCACAGACTTGGGCTCAGGCCCCAGCTGCTGCCACGTGAAAGTGGAGACCTGGGCAAGCTGTGTGCTTCGGTTTCCTCCTCTGTGCAGTGGGGGTAGTACCTGGCGCAGAGGGCTGCTGAGGGCTCTGGCACAGAATGGCATGTTAAGAGCTTAGAACGGTGCCTGGTCCTCATGAAATTGTAGTTTTATGGTGGTGCTCCGGTGTAGTCAGGACTTGCAGACCGAGTTCCTGCCCTCTGGAAACTTTGGATCTGTGACAGATGGGCCCTCAGGCCATGGCTGATAGAAAGGGGCCGTGTGCGCCTGACTCTTAAGCGGCAGGGTACGGTGAGCAGCGGCAGGCCTGGGTTGACAGGAGGCTTGGCAGCGAAGATGAGCGCACCCTCCGTGGAGGATCAGGGAGAGTGGCGCTGTCCCCGTGCTGATGGGGGTGCGAGGGGGCCGCTCTCCTCCGCGGTGTCCAGAGGGGAGAGCTGGGACGAGGGAGGCTGTGTATAGCATGCGCCCCGTGGGCAGGAAGGAGCCACGGGAGAGGAGAGGAGTGCAGAGGATGTCTGCATGGACGGGCAGAGCTGTCCCTCCCTGAAGCCACCAGTGAGTGGAGTTTTCTTCCCCTGGGACCCTAACTAAATCATTTAGTTTTGGTTTCATAAACTGTTTCTTTCATTTATGAAGACTTGGTCAAGACTTAGTCCCATTACTTTTTAAGGAGGAGAAAATTAAATTGTTGCTTCAAGATGGACTTGTTTTCCAAAGCCTTATTCAGAGTCACTGGCAGAGCTGCTCTCCACTCTCTGACTCGTATTAAACTAAAGACGGGCCCCTGGGAGTGAAGGTTGTTTCAGTCTCTTGGGCACTTTTCCTCTTTGCTTCCTGCAGAACTCAGTTTTGTGGCAGGTAAGTAAAATTCAGGTGGCCTTGCTGCCTGGAATAAAAAGTCTTCGTCTTACCTGTGCATTATGTCTTGTGTGTTTCTCTCCTCCGGACGGTGACGGCTGCTCATCATCAGACTTGGATCTGGTGCCGGGCTGTGCCCGGGTGACTCTGAGAGCCCAGGTCGCATGCTGTGGCAGCCACTGTGCAGGGGGTCGTGTGAGACTTTGGGAAACAACTGCAGAGGGAAATTTCGTTTTACTTTCCTGAGCCGTCAAGTGTTGACAGTGTTGGTCGCCGTCTAGTCTAGCAGCGGATATGGCGCACAGGGCGGTCACCGCTCACTTGCTGGGTCTGCCGTCTGCACGCACGGCTGGGAGCGCGATGGATTTTCTTCCTCTTCTGTGACCTCCCCTGCTCACCTTGTTCTTGAAACACAACCCAGCTCTCAACAGATGTTTCTTGGATGGATTGCCCCTGAAACCTGCCCACAACTAGAATGTAGTTGTTAGTAATAATTAATTCAGCAAATAGAATTTTTTTTTTTTTTTGGCTGCACTGCGTGGCATGTGGGATCTTAGTTCCCCCACCAGGAATCGAACTTATGCCCCCTGCAGTGGAAGCGCGGAGTCTTGACCACTGGACCGCCAGGGGAGTCCCGCAAATAGATTTTTTAATCCTTAACCATGCTAGGCATTTGACCAGGCAGTGGTATCCAGAAACTGTTAGCATGTGCCCGCCTGAAGCTTAGTCAGGAGCTAGGAGAGAGAGACACGGAAACTGCTGTAGGTGGGGTGTGGCCACAAGGAGCTCAGGAGGAAGGAGGGCCTGCAGCCTCCTGGGGGAGTTGAGAAAGGCTTCTCAGGGGAGGTGCTGTGTCTCCTTGTGGCACACGCTCCCAGATCCCCAGGGGCGCTGATGGCAGAGCTGGGGAGAGTACCTGCGGCAGTGGCGCAGGACGGCTGGGTGCTGAGAGAGGTGAGGGTGACGGCATGAGGCTGGTGTGGCTGGCAGGGACGGATCCAGAGGGCCCTGGGCCGGCTTGGGGAATTTAGGCTTACTCTGTCTTTAGAGAACGTGTGATTTGGAGGCAGGCCATCCGCAGCTGGTCTCCTGGCTGGCTTCCAGAGTCCACCCTGCAGCCTCTCGTGGAAGCACCCCCTTTGTGCAGCCTCCCCCGGCAGGGCCCCGTCGGAAGGCAGGTGCTCTGGCGTGTGGCTTCTGGTTTTATGGCACTGGTAGCACCAGGTGAAAGGGCTTGAGGACAGTTGGCCTTGGCCCTTGCGGAGTTTGGTCTTAGAATATGGTGCAAGGGGAAGTACTTTTTCCCTTTTAGGTTTATTTCTCTGAAGGCTGTTCTCTGAGTCTGTTCCTCAAGTTTAAGGAACTTAAGCTGGGCTTGGAACCATCGGGGGCCCCAAACGTCCCTCAGCTTCTCCCTAGAAGAGGCCCTCGGGCTTCTCTCTGTGGCCCCAAGGCAGAGGAGAGAAGACGGAGGACGAGGCCACCACCAAGCGGCTTGGGACTCTGTCCGACCTTGTTTCTTTCTTCCCTGTGCTTCCATCTTGGCGACTCAGAGGAGAAGGGGTCCTTGGGTTCACATCACACACTTGTTCCATGTTGCTGCCTATTCTAGTGTCAAAATTTCAGTTTAAATTCATGGGTTTTTTTTCAGGTACTTAGGCTCTTTGTGTGGCTGGAGTGGAGGAAATTCACGTTTATCGGGTACCTACCGTGTGTCAGGTACAGGTGTGCCGGTGCTTCACCACACCTCATTTCACTTATCCTTAGCCAGCCTGTGAGGTGTATGGTATCGCCCCCTTTTACTCCTGGGGAGGAGGGAAGTTGAGGCTCAGAAAAGTTGAGCATCTCGCCAGCTAGTAAGTGGCAGGGCCAGAATTTCAGCTGGGGCTGTCGGAGGGTCTCGGCTCTGCTTACTGTGAGTTTTTCCTCTTGTGTTTATGGCTTTTTGCCAGTTTGACCTGTTGGTGTGTTGATGGTATTTGGATAATTCTCATTACCTTTGGCGTTGCCAAAGATTAGCTCTTAACTATGTGCTAAAAATGTTTCTTACTGGATTTTCCTCTTAATTAAAAAAAAAAAAGTAGAACTTTCAAATTGGTATACAGCTTTATCTTCCTGTGTCTTCCCGTCGTGAATCCTGTTGTTTCACATCATGGTTTGGTTCGGGAGTTTTCCCAGCGCAGGGTTCCAGAGACAGTTTGCTGTGGCCTTGCCTGGGAGGAACTCCTGGCTGGGGACTCAGGGTAGGGGCCACAGCCCAGGAAATTCAGGGCAGTGTGAACTGCAAAACAGTTAAGACAGGTTCCCATGTGGTGAGGGGAATGCCCAGATCCTTTCCGAGGATGAACTGAGTTTTTGCTCTGTAGGTCAGGGAAGCACTTTATTTTGTGCAATACCTTTATAATCTCATTTTTGTATTAAGCTGTAATTTTGCTTGTAGTTTTGTTTTGGTGTAGTTCTACCTTCCAAGAAAAATTGATAACCAATTAGTACGACACCATGATTAAATAATCCTTCCTTACTCACTGGGTCATATTTCAAGTTTTTATTCATAGTTCAGTCTCTTTCTTTCTGTCTTTTTTTTTTTTTTTTGTGGTACGCGGGCCCCTCACTGCTGTGGCCTCTCCCGTTGCGGAGCACAGGCTCCGGACGCGCAGCCTCAGCGGCCATGGCCCATGGGCCCAGCCGCTCCACGGCATGTGGGATCTTCCTGGACTGGGGCACGAACCCGTGTCCCCTGCATCGGCAGGCGGACTCTCAACCACTGCGCCACCAGGGAAGCCCAGTTCAGTCTATTTCTGAATTCCGCAATTGAATTCATTCCTTCTTATTTCTGTTTTTGCTCCAGTGCTGTACTGTGTGACTGGTTCCTTCCATGTCTGGGAGCGGGGGGAGATTACCCCTCCCCCATTTTCTGCTTTTAATGAATTTGCTTTGGCCGTGTTGACAGTGAGAGGCAGACCAGGCTTCCTGAAGGGGAGCGGGAAGCTCATTGCAAAAGCTAAAATAACACCCGAAAGGGGGTGGTTATCAGTGTTACTGCCAGGCTTCAGACCTTCAGCTGTTTGCTGTTGTATGATAGCAGCTGCTAACAGTGCCTGCGGTGGGGGGCGCCTGCTGAATGCCTTTCTCACGGCACTTTATTTAATTCTCCCAAGGCAATCTCGTGGAGTTGGGATTAGAACCCAGGAAGGACTGAGCCCAAAGTTCCCTTCTTTATGTGGTTTCTGTTCAATGGATCAAATTTAAAGGCACCACCAGGTTTCTTTAGTTTTTGATGTTTTAAAAGGACAGGAGAAGGTAATGTAACAAACCCCAGGGTTCTCAGAGCGCAGGGGACTGTGCTGTCCAGGCTGATGCGCCTCCTACCCCAGTCTTAGGCCAGAGAACCATAGGCAGGGCCTGTGTGTTTACTGCAGGTTCATGGCCTTTATTTTTTCCTTTATTGATCATCCGTCTTCACTGAGCCAGCCTTCTGACCTGGGTTTTTATAACCCCAAACTACACCATTCATCCACTACTATGGCTTATTTTGGGGTCAGTCCTATAGATCCCAGCTCTGCGGCTAAATAACAATGTGATCCTGGACCCATTTCTTTTTTTTTTCTTTTTGGTTGCCTTGGGTCTTTGTTGCTGCGCGCGGGCATTCTCTAGTTGTGGCGAGCGGGGGCTACTCTTTGTTGTGGTGCATGGGCTTCTCATTGCGGTGGCTTCTCTTGTTGCGGAGCACGGGCTCTAGGGCACAGGCTCAGTAGTTGTGGCGCGTGGGCTTAGTTGCTCCGCGGCATGTGGGATCTTCCCGGACCAGGGCTCGAACCCGTGTCCCTTGCATTGGCAGGCAGATTCTTAACCACTGCGCCACCAGGGAAGTCCCATGGACCCGTTTCTTGACCTGAGCCTCAGTTTCTTCCATGGTAAAGGGGATAATATGCCCCGCCTTGTAGACCTGAGTAAGGTGACTAAAACATCGTGGAGACCCATGGCTAACTTGAATGTGTTTGGGGTCATCTCACTGCACATGGCATACACAGTTCATCTTCTTTTCTGTCATGAGGAAGGCGTCTCGATTTCTGTGCTGTCTCAGAAAAAGTTGAACCTTGACTTATGTATGGGTTATGAATTCACATACTTTTGACAGAGGTATCCTGTTTATCATTTAAAAAAACATGGAAAACAAAACCCCTTCTCTCTGCCCGGCACAGCCCTCACACTCCCAGTGCTGTCCTGAGGATCACCGATGTGACTGGGGGCAGTGATGGGGATGATAAAGATGGTTATTTTATGTATTTTTACCCTAGGTGTATCCTTTGTTTGAATTATCTTCCTGTTGTTTTATATCATGATAATATACGTTAAAACTCTAGCTTCTGGCCCTGAATTAAAACTTGTGTATGTAGGGCTTGTTTCAAGGATTCCTCTTTTAAAAGCTGTGTCAGAACATTTGAACGTGCGTCAGAGGAATTGCATCTTTGGCTTTTATATTCACTGTCCTGATTTCCGTTCTGGTGTTTTTTCTAGTTTTTCCGTGGACCAAGATGACTGATGGAAACCTTTCCACCACTACAAATGGCGTAGCCTTGGTGGGCATTCTGGACGGTCGACCAGGAAACCACGTTCAGAACCTGCAACCCCTGAATCTCAAGGCACCCAGATCCCTCTCGTTGCCTGAGTATGGGCCCAAGCTGAAACTTGGTGCTTTAGAAGATCGGCACAGCCTTCAGTCGGTGGACTCAGGCATCCCTACCCTAGAGATCGGCAACCCGGAACCTGTCCCCTGCAGCGTGGTCCACGTGAAGAGGAAACAGTCCGAGTCGGAGATCATCCCTGAGCGAGCCTGCCAGAGCGCGTGCCCACTGCCTTCCTACGTGCCACCAGCTCCCACCAGTGCCGAGCGGGAACAGAGTGTGCGGAAGTCCTCCACGTTTCCCAGGACAGGCTATGACTCAGTGAAGCTCTACAGCCCCACCTCCAAAACCCTGAACCGCAGCGACAATGTCTCAGTCTGCAGCGTGTCCAGTCTCGGCACGGAGCTGTCAACCACGCTGTCCGTCAGCAATGAGGACATCTTGGACCTCGTGGTCACGAGCAGCTCCAGTGCCATCGTGACCCTGGAGAATGACGATGACCCACAGTTTACTGATGTCACCTTGAGCTCCATCAAGGAAACCCGTGACCTACGCCAGCAGGACTGTGTTGATGAAACTGAGGAGGGGAGGAAATTGAAAATATTGGGACCATTTAGTAACTTCTTTACAAGGTAATGCCTTCTCTATCTCTCTAGAAGAGCCAGGTTATTCAGTTCAGACCAGTTGCGTTGTTGTTCTTGTCTGCAGTGTGTCCTGTGTTTCCTGCCCACAGAGCAGACACTGTCATACAGATAATTATGCCGTTTCCAGTAGCCCAGAGTCCTGTGGACTTGTGCGGAGGACTGGTGATTCTGCTGTTCGATTCCTCACTGCTGGCTGTCACTTCTGTGTCCCTGTCACTCGCACAGTCTCTTGTCACTTCCTGACCTCTGACCTGCTGTGGCTGAGGCTGACCTGTAAGTGGCCACTGTTACCAAATCAGCAGCCTTTGTCAGCTTTATCCTCCGAAGGGCCCTTTATGCTGATAACTTGAGTTTCTTGGGCCAAGCAGAGGGTGCTGGCGAGGGTGATATCGGACTTCGTAACTCCAGCCTCCGCTGGCACAACCCAGGGCTGGTATTTCTGGGTGCCCCTGGACGCGCGCCCTGTGCTCCTGCCTGGCTGTGCTCTTTTGTTCGTGTTCTGGCCCTGGGCCTGCTTCTGAGATGTGTGCTGTCACTGCACTGCAGCCACACACGTTCCCACCTGTGTTAGGACCAGGCCATCCACCCCACTCCCCGCGGTGCCCTGTCCCCAGGCGCCGAACTGGGATGCTGGCATCCCTGTGTCTCACCTTAAGCCCCGTGCAGCCCTTCCTACAGCCTCTTTTTTGTGCCCTCGTGTTTCCATTCAGCAAGTGTTTTGTGTTTGCGTCCTGGGCTCTGCCCTTGACAGGCAATATGGGAGTAATTCGGTAGTGACCTTGGGTGGGCTTGCGGGCTGGGGGTGGTGGAAGTGGACATATCAGTCAGTCACATAGGCAAACGTGAACTCCCAAACTGTGGAGTGCCGCAGGGAAGGGCCGAGGGCCCTGGAGACTGTGTGCAGAAGGGCCGTCTGGTCCCCAGCAGCTCTCTGGAGGGCCTGGGCCCAGGGCCTGGCAGGTAGGAACGCCGCCGTGGTCCACCTGGCTGCCCCTGTCTGTGCCCGTAGCGGAGCCCGTGTTGGACACTTGGCGGTACGGGTGTCCCTTCGAGGTGGTGGACGTGCTGGCTTGAATCAGCCGGGGCTTCTGCGGCTGTGGGCGCGCACGTCCACTTACGGCTGCCTCGGCTCATGCATCGTCTGACGGTGGGGTCGTCTTGGATGAGCCGAGACCAGTCCTGAGTGAGAAGCTCTCCGATGGCGGCTCTGGTTTTATGGGGCACCTCTTCTCTCTGATGCACCCGCAGACAGGTATTGTGCTACTCCCAGGAGAATCCTGGCCCCAGAACTCAGTGACTTCACGGTTGCCTTCAGTGGGAGAAACCCAAGAACCGTGGGGGAGACCCACGATCCTCACTGAGGCCATAGCCCTAAAACAGTGCTGCTGCAGATCAGATCTGTGTGGCTGAACTGTTCCCTTTGCTCAGATCAGTGTCTTCAACTTTGCCTGTTGATGAATACCACCTGGGTGCCTGTTAAATACGGCTCTTCAGGCTCCATCCCAGAGCTCCAGGATCAGAATCTCAGGGGAAGGGCTTTGGAGACAGGTTTTTAGAATCATCTGAGGTTCTTGGCAAATTTGGGAAACCTTGCTCGAAAATGGGGCTGGCTGGGAAACAGCATAGAGGAAAGAACTTAGCTTTGGAATTCAACAGATCTGCACCCACATTCTAGCTGTGTGACCTTGAACAAGTTACTTCACCTCTCTGAGCTTTCTCATCTCTAAAGTAGCGTTAGTAAATAGCCTAGCACATGATGCCTATTGTGTTGTTGATTTATTGATACCGTGTTTGTAGTCTTACCTGCATTGTTCCCATCGTCATTTGCTTTCTGTCTCAGCTTCATCATCTACAAAATGGGTATGATGAGGCCTACCCCTGCGGTGGTCAGGGAGACGAAGTGGGCTTACACGTGTGGACCTTAGTACGGACCCAGACAGAGTGAACGTTGCAGCGTCAGTTGCTTGTTGTGATGGTCGTGACTGCGTCTTGCTTTGTCTGCTTGCCTTTGTCTTACTGTCTGTGTTGGAGCCTCATTTCCTTTGGAAGGAAACACCATCAATTACTGCAGATCGTTTCTTGTAAACCTTTCTCGGCTTTGTGCCACAGAAATCAAATGTCTCCTCTTTGTTTTATTTCTTAATTCTTATCTCCTTCCCCTCGTTTTGATGACTGTGACATTATTATTGTGAGCCATTATTAAGTACCTTTGGGAAGCAGGTGGCATATTAATGGCAAGTGAATCAAGATCTGTGATATCGTGGGCCAAGTGTAGTGAATTTTTTGTTCTGGAGTCTTAAGTGTTAGAGAAGAGTTTCAGTCCATAATTCCTTTGAGAGGAAAACGGGGGTTCTGTGCAAAAATGTCTGGAACCCACTAAACATTTTACAGGTGAGTTTATAGGCAGGGCCTGGCACACAGCAGGTACTTCGAGGACGGTGGACCGTGTGAGTTCTTGTTGGGGGCAGGGCTGCGGCTGGAGCTGGTCCTTCGTGGTTCCCAGCCCAGGCTTCTGAGTCATCCTGTGTCTCCACTCTGTCCCCTCAACCCAGCGACTCCCTTGACCCTCGTGCCCGTCTGTTGTCCTTGTCCTCACCGAGTCCACTTCTGGGTTGTAGAAAGCAGTGTGGGCGGCATTGTGGAAGGCCAGTCTAGGAGAATGGGGCTCAGAGGAAGCAGTGGAGGTGGTCAGGGAACTTGGAGCCTGAGGGAGCAGACCTGTTGGTGAACCTGACTGCTTGATGAGGGTGGCCTGGACGAGTCAGGAGCAGAGGAGCGCCAGGAGGGCTGGCTGAGCCCGGCCACTGCCCCGAGGAAGCCCAGGCCCAGCTCCAGTTTGTGCCTTTGGCCCCTCCTTCACATAGGCTGCGGTAAGCACCTCCTGTGGAGACTCCACCCTGAGCTTAGAGATAGTCCTGCCCATAAGGAGCTCCCTCCAGTGGGGGAGATGGACACACACTGCAGGGGTGGGGGGCACGAGTCTTGACATGGGGCTGTGTGTGTGTGTGTGTGTGTGTGTGTGCGCGCGCGCACGCACGCGTGCGTGTTGGGGGTACCGAGGTCAGGAGCACTGGTTCAGGAGTTGGGCTGCCTGGGTTCCGTGTTAGCTGTCCTACTTAATAGCTGTGTGACCATGGGCAAGTTACTTCACCTCCCTGAGCCTTAAATGGGGCATAAAACTACTGTGCAAGGTTAGAGATCAAATAGGTGAAGCACCTAGCACACTTCCTGGCCCTCCATGAATAGTAGCTATCAGTGATTCTAACATAAATATTATCATTTCTAAAAAATATGTTTTCTAAAGCTTTCTCTAGTTCTTATCCCCATATTGTGCTTTACTTTGATCAATCCAGGATTGAAAAAGATCAGGATTTCTCCACTTTGGCTCTGTTGACATTTGGGGAGGGATGAATCTTTGTGGTGGGAGCTGTCCTGTGCATTGAAGGCTGTTTAGCAGCATCCCTGGCCTCTACCCACTAGATGCCAGTAGCATCTTTCCAATTGTGACAACCGAAAACATCCTCAGACAGTGCTGAATGTCCCTGGAGGGCTGGGGTGGGGAGATGGGCAAAATCGCCCAACTGTCGAGGACTGCTGAGCTAGCAGGTTGTAAATGTTGGTATTTAATTGCTTCTTTGAAGGAAATTTACTAATGTTGTATACATATGTATATTTTTCGTTAAAGTCTGGTTGATTTATAATATTATATTAGTTTCAGTGATTCAGTATTTTAATAGATTTACTCCATTTAAAGTTATTATGGGGACTTCCCTGGTGGTCCAGTGGCTAAGACTCTGCACTCCCAACGCAGGGGGCCTGGGTTCGATCCCTAGTCCGGGAACTAGATCCCACATGCCGCGACCAAAGATCCGCGTGCCACAGCTAAAGGTCCCGCGTGCCTCAACGAAGATCCCATGTGCTGCGACTAAGACCCGTGCAGCCAAATAAATAAATACTAAAAAAAAAAAAAAGTTAATATAAAATATTGGCTATCTTCCACTGATGTAATATATTTTAAGCAGGATCCTCATCTTTTTTTTTTTTTTTTTTGTGGTACACGGGCCTCTCACTGCCATGGCCTCTCCCGTTGCGGAGCACAGGCTCTGGACGCGCAGGCTCAGCGGCCATGGCTCACGGGCCCAGCCGCTCCGCGGCGTGTGGGATCTTCCCGGACCGGGGCAGGAACCCGTGTGCCCTGCATTGGCAGGCGGACTCCCAACCACTGCGCCACCAGGGAAGCCCAGGATCCTCCTCTTATATAGAAGAGAGGGACTGTGTTCAGGGCTCCTCTGAGCCCGGTGTAGTGTAAGAGCCTTTATCTAAAAAGCTGGACAGCAAATATGAGAGAATTCAGTAACACGCTTGTTTTCCACAGGAGATAGGGCTGGGATTTCTGTGAAGCCCGGGGTTTAAGGCTACTCATCTGCTCCGGGCTGGAAGGTAGTAATTAGCTTTGACCACTTACACCTTCTTTTGTGCAGCCCTTCATTAAGCTCTCAGGAGAGATGAGCTGAGTATCCTTTGCTGAGAAGCGATGCTTGAACTGCATCTGAAGGGTGAGAAGGAGCTCGCCAAGCGAAGACGTGGGGCAGAGGGGACAGCTTGTGGACGGCTGGGAGCCGGGGAGCCCCTGGGTGTGTTTAAAGGAGTGTAATGAAGCATTTTTCCGGTCCGCTTCCCGACCTGGCTGAGAGGTCCTTGTGGGCACAGTCTGTGTCTGGTTCGCCCTGGCACTGAGTTGTAATTCAAAGATAGAGACAGAGGAGTTGGTGGTTCAGAGCCGGAGCTGCTCAGACCCAGGTTTGAACCTCAGCTCTGCCATTTTTGACCTGTGTGACCTCAAGAAACTTCCTTAATAACCTCTGTGGTCCCCAGGGTGTACTGGGTGACAGGGGGTTAATTGTGCCTTTTGTGAAGCGTTGATGTGGAGGTTAAACGACATCCTCCAGGTGAGGTTCTGGGCAGAGCACATACCCAGTAGGAGCAGGTTGGATTCCTGGCCCTGCTCTCTGCTTTTGTTGGGTTTCCCATAAGATTTCACTTTTTTAAAAAGGGAGTGTGAAAAAACTTGAAACCACTGGCTTAAGAAAAATAAATCTTTAGATGGGCACTTTGACTCAGTGGGAAAGTGCTCAACTAAAATTTTAGTTCCTGTACTGATCTAGGCATTTGGGATTTGACCATTTGAAAAGCGACATGAGCAGTGCTAAGGAACGTATCTGCCCCCTGCTTTCTTTTTAGGGAGGTGAGTTAGCTTACCAACAGGGCGGACGCACTTCAGAGACACGTGACAGCCAGAGCCCTTGGCACAGGGAGTAACAGACAATGCCCAGTGCCTGCCGGGTGCCATTCTCAGCACTTCTGAGGGGTCACCTTGCTTAATCTTCAACTGCCACACGAGGGAGTGCCGTGTGTTAGATTCGATGGGCTGGCTTGTCCATCCTTCTAGGGGCCTTTCCTGCACTGTGGAGCCAGGGAGTTAAAAATGTGTGTTTCCCAGAGATGCTTGCAGCCAGGGTTCTAGGCGTGAATTAGGTCCCGTTTGTGAAAGATTTGAGGCCGAAGTCAGGCGGAGACCATGTTTCCTCCCCTTTGGCTGTTTTCTGCTGTTTAGTGATGTCATAGAGATGGGAGGCTTCCCTGCAGCATCCTCCCTGTGTCCCTTTCCCGAATGTGTAGAGGCCGCTGCGGTGCAGGAGGTGGCTGCGTTCTGCATCCCAGGGTTGAGAGGAGTTGTGGTGGCTTCCTGCTCCTGTTGCATTCCACTCCAGTGGCAGTTCAGATGTGGCAGCTCCCCTGGTGCGTCAGTTCTGTGTTGTTCAGGGAGCCGTTCCTGGGGGCCCAGTTTAGAGGTGCCTAGCTCAGCCCTTACAACAATTTTGAAATCATCTAATTCCTTGAGTTAAATCCTTTTCTGCTTAAAATTCCTAGAGTGGGTTCTGTATGCTGCACTGAAAGCTGATGGATTCAGGTGAGTGCCGTAATAATTCTCATTTATAGGTGAGGAAACTGAGGCAAGAGGTGGTTAAGTAGCTAGCAAGGGATACAAAGATGATACGGGGTTTGGGACTCTGAACTTAGGTTTCTTTTCTGGAAAACAGAAATAAGTTCATGCTTCAAAGGATTAAATGGGGAGGAAATAAATGTACATGGATGGGAAGCACCCAGCACATGGCAGGCATATTAATGTCTAATTTATTTATTTGTTTATTTTTTTTTTGCCTGACTGTAGTTTTCTACTGCTTTGACCATTTTAGAATTAGCATCAGTGAATTGAGGTATAACATTGTAACTGTGAATTTTCTGTAAAATGTGCTTGCCAATATTCTTGGTGACTTTGACCTGGCATTAGTGATATACAGAAAACACCTGCTGTATATCTGAGCTGCTGGGGTGTGTGTATGTGTACACACATGCACCGCTGTGATACCTGGACGGAGCGCTGGTTGGTGTTCTCTTGATCTACCTGTTTGCTGGCGTGTGGTCTTGGGTAAGCCGTCCACTCAGCCTCTCTGGGGCTTAGTGTCCTTGTCTGCAAAATGAGCTGAGAGTGTCCTCCTCTGAGTTGTGAAAACGAAAGGAGGGACCTGATCAAGGTGTCGAGCTCAAGCGCCAGGCAAGAAGATACGAAGATGGGCAGACACAGCTGCAGGCGGCTGTGCAAATCCCTATACTGTGCCGTGTGATGAGGGTTTGGAAAGAGACACGAGCACAGCAGCAAATGCCCTGGGGAGGTCCAGAAAGAAATACAGGGCTGACACGCCAGCAGGCCTTTGAAAGTGTCTTCCGTGTGCACAAGGTTGAGACAGTGTTTCTTTGTCAACGTCACAGGAGCAGGGAAAAGCCCAGCATTTCTGGGAAAGCACCGTAGCAGGAGGTGCTCAGGATGGAGAGCAGCGGTGGGTGAGGAGATGGAAAGGTGGGCAGGAGCTCATATTCGGCGGGGCCTTTAGGACCCACATTCAGGCTCAAAGCACTCAAAGCACGTTAAGAGCCACACACAGTAAGATGCAGGTCTGCCCAGGAGCTGATGACTGCCTTGACAAGAGAGGGTTGAACCTGGTTAGAGGAGGGGCTCCTCTTGGGGGCGGGAGTAGCTGCCCTGTTCTGAGCACACACCAGGCACTTAACTCTCCCTCAGGCATGTGTTTCACAGCCCTTCGAGTAGGGACTGTGACCTTTCACTTGTCCAACTCCGAAGTCCCTGCTCTTTCTACGGAAGACACAGCCCTGCCCCTTGTCACGTGTGTGTCGTGATCAGAAAGGGGAGGGGGGACTTGGGCAGGGAGGGCAGGAGGAGAGGAGGTGGAGACTCTGCAGGCCGGAGGAGCAGAGACTAAGCCGGGTGGGTCGGGGGGCAGGGTCGTGACACTTCCTCAGGGCTGGGGTCAGCTCCGAGGCTTGCTGGCTTGCGGGCGGGGGCGTGGGGGGCTGCGGCAGAGCAGGGTCAGTGCCAGGCGCCGCCTTGGCCTTGAGCGTGGAGGAGCAGGGGGGCTCTAGCAGGCAAGGACCCTGCTAGGGTGGTTCCGATGTCCCTAACGAAAGGTCTGTGAGGCGTCTCCGTTATTCCGAGTGTTGCCCTTTCTGTGTGCCTTGTTTTCACAAGCACACGTTTACCCTGGGGCTTCTGACCCTGTTTTGAAACCCGCACCCCAGGGTTTTCAGCGCCTCCGATGTGAATTCTTGTACCAGGTGGATTTTCAGTAGCTCAGCCCCCTTGATTACGGAATGCCTGCACTTCTTTTCCGACCCCTGTTCGCCCAGCTCAGTTCTCACCAACTGGTGTTTAGGCACCTGGGAGGTCATCGGTGACCTTGATTAGAGATGTTTCTCTCACTCCAGGTGAGGGTCAGTTTGAGGTTGTCCTTTGAGTTCGGAGAAGATGCAGCAGATAGTGGCCCTCTGCCAACATGTGACGGGAGCTGCAGGAGGCCGGCCGTCTGTGCTGGACACTTGGGGGAGGTTGGGTGCCGCCGCCGGCACTGTTGGAGAGCCCTTCTGTCGGCGATACAGCTGTGCTCAGAAGGAACAGCTGGGTTTGTTGAGGGTGCGTTGCCTCCCTGTGCTTTGCTAGGCTTTGTTTGTTTTCTTTTGGCAGCAAGTCGCAGCCATGGTAATTTATTTATTGAGTGCCTGCAGTGTACCAAGCCTTGAGCTAGGTCCTCATGTATGTTTCTCATCATACGTTCTTTCCAGAAATATTTACTGAGCAGCCACCATATGCCAAGGCGCTGTTCTAGGTACTTGGGATTGATCTGTGGACCAAAGACCTTGGTCCTCGGAGAGCTTACATTCTAGTGGGGGGAGGCAGATAATAATCACCATTAATAAATAAGTGAAGCATATATGTGGGCAGTGATGAGTGCTGGGAGGAAAATGAGAGAGTAGAGGTGGTAAGAGGGGCAGGGGGACTGGAGAAGGCAGGTCAGGGTTGCCCACAGAAGCGGTGCCCATCGGGTGAATGAAGAGGAGAGGTTTAAGCAAAGACTTGAAGCAGGTAAGGAAGTTCATGGAGCAGATGCCTGGGGGAGGAGCGCCTCAGGCCGGGAAGCGAAGAGGCCGAGCAGTGAGGAGGGGGCTGAGGTCAGTGGGACCAGGCCCCGTGCGGGCCTGGAGGCTGCTGTAGGTGGTGACGGAGGAGTCTGGACCTGGGGAGCTGGGTCTGAGCAGGGCTGCGAGTTTGGAGTTGTTGGCACTCCAGCAACTCCAGGGGGTTTGGGACAAGGTGAGGTCACCAAGAGGAACGAGCACGGAGCGCTGAGAGGCCTGCGGAGAGGAGGAGCCCCGCGGGAGGCAGGCCGGGGAGGTGGAGGAATGGGGTGCCGGAGCCCAGGGAAGCCAGGAGCAGACCAGACAGGGCGTCGGGGGTGGGGTGTGATCGGCTGGGCCGAGGGTGCTCGAGGGTCAGGGGAGATGAGGACAAGTGACTTTAGCAAAGGGACCTTGGCCAGAGCTGTTCTAGGGGAGCCGTGCAGGGCCAAGCATGACTGGAGCAAAGTTAAGGGAACGGGAGGAGGGAAGCTGGAAGCGGCAAGCGCAGTCCTTTTGGTGGGTTAGCTGCGTCGGGGGCAAGGAAAGGGGGTGATAGCTGGAGGAGGAAGTGGTGTGAGCTTGCTTCTTTAAGATTGGAGAAATCCTTTTGTTTTTGTTTACTGTGAAGTAAAAGAGTAGAAATTGAACATATCAGAGAGAGTAGAGAATTCTGGAGCCTTGTCCTTGAGTTGCCTCTGTCGGAGTGGGATCTAGGGCTCAAATAGAGAAATTGGCTTTGGCCGGGTGGCGTCATCTGGATAGACAGGCGGCGGAGCAGAGTGTGTGGGCACAGATGCTGGAGGCCACATGTGGCCATAGGAGACTGGAAGTCCTCTCTTTTTCAGTGCATAGAGACTACTTTATTGTTTTTAATGCTGCTTCATTGTTTTGTGTGTGTGTGTGTGTGTGTGAATATAGATTTTAATCAACATATTTGCTTTTTAAAAGGTAGACTTTATTTTTTAGAGCAGTTTTAGGTGCACTGCAACATGAAGCAGAGTTCCCATATACCTCCCCCCCCGGGACCTGCGCAGACCCCCACTGTCAGCATCCCTGCCAGAGTGGTACCTTTGTTGCAGTCAATGAGCCTGCATTGATACTGGGTTGGCGAAAAAGCTCGTTCTGGTTTTTCCATAACATTTTATGGAAAAACCCGAATAAACTTTTTGGCCAACCCGATAGATACATCGTTATCACCCAAAGTCCATAGTTTACGTGAGGGTTCACGCTTTTTTTTTTTTATTGCGGTACGCGGGCCTCTCACTGTTGTGGCCTCTACCGTTGCGGAGCACAGGCTCCGGACTCGCAGGCTCAGCGGCCATGGCTCACGGGCCCAGCCGCTCTGCGGCACGTGGGATCTTCCCGGACTGGGGCACAAACCCGTGTCCCCTGCATCGGCAGGCGGTCTGTCAACCACTGCGCCACCAGGGAAGCCCCGAGGGTTCACTCTTGGTGTTGTACATTCTGTGGGTTTGGACAAGTGTGTCATGACATGTATCCACCATTATAGGATCAGACAGAGTAGCTGCACGGCCCTAAAAATCTGTTTGCTCTGTCTCGTCATCCCTCCCTCTCCACTAACCCCTGGTGACTGCTTTTTTTTACTGCCTCCATAGTTTTATCTTTTCCATCATCAGGATCGTACAGTACGCAGCTTTTTCAGATTGGCTTCTTTCACTTAGTGATATGCGTTTAAGGTTCCTCCATGGCTTTCAGTGCCTTGCTGGCTCATCTCATTTTAGTGCCGAGTGACAGTCACTGGATGGATGGACCACGGTTTATTTATCCCTTCACCTACTGAAGGACATACTGGTTGCTTCCAAGTTTTGGCAATTCCCAGTAAAGCTGCTGTAAGCATGCGTGTGCGGGTTTTTGTGTGGAAGTAAGTTTTCAGCTCCTTTGGGTGAATACCAAGGAAGCCTGATTGCTGGATGGAATGGTAAGGGTATGTTTAGTTTTGGAAGAGACTGCCACACTGCCTTCCGACGTGGCTGCACCATTCTGCGTTCCCACCAGCAGTGAGCGAGAGTTACTGTTGCTCCACGTTCTCGCCAGCATTTGCTGTTGTCAGTGGAATTCTCTTTCTGTTGCATCATTTTCTTGGTGAAGTAGGAAGCAAGATCCTCAGCTGACAGCGAGGGTGGCGACGGAGGAGCAGGGAAGAGGTGTGAACGCCATCCAGGTGGCTGGGAGAGTAAAGGGCAGGGCAGCGTGACTGCGGGGGCGTCAGGGGTCTGGCCCGTGGCTGGAGACCAGGCAGCTGTGCCTCTTCTCCCGTGGGTTCCCTGCACGGGTACGCACATGGGGCAGGGGTGTAGTTTCGCTGAGTGGGTCCAGTGAAGTGAGAGGCAGGCAGGGGAGCTGAGGGTATGTGTAAGAGTGTGACCTGGCCTTGGAGCCGAGCCAGGGGTAGGGGGTGTCTTGGGGGTGAGGGTCAGTGAAAGGAGGAAGGCTCAGCAGAGACTCCGGTGGGTGGGGAAATCAGAGGAGCCAGTTGGAAAGACTCAAGGCTCGAGGTTGGTGGGGTCTTCACCTCGTGAGCCAACGGGCTTAGGGTCACACGGCTAGTTGGCAGTGGGGCTTGGAGGGGCGCAGCCCACCTCCTCCGCAGCCCCAGTCTGTCTGCTCTGCTCTGGGCCACCACACTGTTAGAGCTCTGTCTGATGACTCTGGTCAGGGAAGGCGGAAGAAAGGCGGCGAAGTGCCTCGTCCCGCTCCTGTCGCGTGCTGGGGCGGGAGAGGGAGGCAGCGCTGCTGTCCCAGGGGCATGGTCATGATCGGCACTGCTCTGGTGGGCTGGCCATGGGTATAAGAAGACCCCCATTTGTGAACAGCACCCCGTCCTCAGGGAGACGTTGGCGTGGGGTGCGGGGTCCCGTGTTTGGGGCCGGGGGAGAACCGTGGGAAATAGCGCTGAATGGGCCGTGTGGCTCCCCCTTCCCCGGGGCTCACTGCAGGCCCCACTGCTAAGGAGCTGCATGGGACATTGGTGCCCTGCTCTGGGGCTTTGTGCCCTGGAGTGGCCGCCCAGGCCAGGATAGCAAGAGGGGAAAGAAATGCCACAAAGAAAGGTCTGCGAGGAGCGTGACCGTTGTCGGGCTGGACGCGAGGTGCCCCTCCGTCTTCCTCAGTCCTTGGTCTGCAGGGGACTCCACCCTCCCTCCCGCTGGCTGCCCGCGCCTTTGTGTTGATGTTCCTGTGGCCCCCTGTCCAGGCGCAGGCCTGCTCACTCAGGGACGCCTTCTCCATGCTCCTCTGAGGATCTGCACCCTGAAGCGTGCCTGTAGATGCTTAGCCAGTGTCAGCAGGGGCTGGTCCATCCTCCACGTGGGGACCAGCCTCACGGGCCTTCTGTGTGCCCCGAGAAGCCCGTGTTCACGCAAGAGGGGGGCTCACGGAAGATACTGGGGGCCGGGGAGCTTGTGTGCGCCATCGCAGCTGCCCGGTGCTGGGGCTTTGGCTGCCCTCCGCCTGGTGGGCCCCATCTCCTGGCCATTCCAGGTCCGTGGGTGCCCCCCTTCGCCCCGCAATAGCACTTCCCAGAATGTCTGTCGGGGCTGGAGCCCACTCGAGGGCAGCATGGGGACTGCACAAGTAAAGGCGGGGACGTGCAGTGACGCACTAGCGGCTACCCTTTCCCCGGGGTGGGGTGGGGCGTGGGCTCAGCTGGAGTGACGTGTGGGAAGGGGCAGTGGGAACCTGATTGAAGCCCTCCGAGACGTCGGGTGGTGGCCTCTTCCTCAGAGCTCTGCCGCCTACCCCCTTCGCACCTGTGGCAAGTCGCTTTGCAGGTGCTGCGTTCCCACGTGTGAAATGCAGAGTTGGGCCAGGCGGTTGGTTGATCCAGCGGGAGGAGCCGTCTTGAATCGGTGTCTCACCTGCGTGCAGCCCCTGCTTTCCTCCCACAGGCCTGCCGACCCCTCCTGGAGTAGGTTCCCTTTCTGCCCCTCACTGCTGCGCACACTTTAAATGAGAAGAATCTACCGAAGGTTCCCGGGGAACCATTGTGCCATCGTGTAGTGTCATCCGATGGGTTCCCCCCTCCCCCGGCCTGGGTGCCCGAGGGACTACATCTCACTCATCCCAAGCTGGCATCTAGTTAGAACTCAGTAGATGCTTGTCTGATCGTTGAATTCAGATGTCGTTCATTTCCTCGGTGAATAGCCACCCAGGACCTGGTGCTGGGGGTGCAGCAGCCGACAGCCCCTCCCCCAGCAAAAGTACCAAGTGGCCCTTACGTCTACTGTGGCCACAGGGTTGCGGGAGATGCTCCATGTCAGGCTTTAACTGCTGGGGAGAGATCAAAACATCCCTCTCCGTTTTGGGAGAGGGATGAGGGATGGTGTAGGGTCGGGCTGCGGGAGGTTCCGTTTTAAATAGGGAGGTCAGGGAGGGCATCACTGAGCAGGTGACATCTGAGCAGAGATCCGAGTGAGATGAACAAGAGTGTTCTGGTTGAAGGACACGGCAGGTACAGAGGTGCTGAGGTTGGTGGGGACTTGCCTTGTTTCTCTGATGTGTGTGTCTTATGGGCTCCACTGACCTGCACCCATCTCCCTGGGGAGCAAACCAGTGGGCTCCACGTCCCTGGTCCCCCGGCAGCTCGTGCACGCTTCAGCAGAGGCGCCCTGCTTCGTTGTTTGGGTCCTTACGTTGGGACACAGTTGGTGCTTCTGCCGGAGTCCAGACCTGAGCTGTCCAGCACGTTAGCCACTGGCCACACGTAGCTGTTTGAATTTAAATGGGAACTTTGGTTCCTCAGTAACACTGGCCACATTCCAGGCTCAGTAGCCACACGTGGCCAGGGTCTGTCCCATGAGACAGCTCAGATTTATACATTCCCGTCATTGTGGGATGTTCTGTCGTCCAGCGCTGGTCTAGATCGTCCAGATGACAGTCTGTGGCTTGAGTTTTCACCTTTGTTTTCACGTGTAAAAGCAGCACATGGTGGTTGCGAAACAAGCGAATCAGTTATGACGTGTATGAAGCCAAGGGAAGCCTGTAGAAAGAACCATCCACGGGACCCCTAGCGAGAGGGAGGAAGCAGACAGGGTGGCCTGCTTCCTCTTCTGGAGCAGAGGGGTGGGGGGCCAGAGCCGCTTGCAGGGTGTTGAGGGTCTGCCCGGAGGCCCTGCTGGACGCTGCCTGTGAGCTCTAGTGCAGGTTTCAATATCCCCAGATACTTGAGAGTGGACAGGGGGAGGACTTCCCTGCTGGTCCAGTGGTAAAGAATCCGCCTTCCAATGCAGGGGACGCGGGTTCGATCTCTGGTCGGGGAACTAAGGTGCCACGTGCCGCGGGGCAGTTAAGCCCGCATGCCGCAAACTACAGAGCCCCTGCGCTCTGGAGCCCGCGTGCCACAACTCGCGAGGGGCCTGTGCGCCGCAACAAAAGATCCTGCATGCTGCAACTAAGACCCGATGCGGCCAAAAAACTAAAGAAAATAAGGAAATAAAATAAATATTAAAAAAAGAAAGAGTAGATGGGGAGGAGCCTGCCCCCTCAGAGGTGTGTCCTGAAGGTGTCTGTTGTGCCTCCAGTGAACTCAGTGGGGATTCAGAGCGGGCAGTTGTAGAGCCAAAGATGTGAATATCCGTTCTGCCCGTCTGGATGGGTGGCGGGCAGCCTGCTTCATTTTCCTGAACCTTGGTTCCCTTATCTCTGAAGTGGCGATAAGGAGGCAACGCATATAATAAAGCGCTTGGCACGGTGGCGGTACTGCGCCCTCTCTAGAATTTATGAGGGGTCTCTTCCCTGCTTCTTGGTTGAGTGGATGAATGAACGCTAGTAAGTAAGTGCCAACGTGCCCAGGAGATGAGCAGCAGGAAAGGGAAAACAGACAATGGATCCAGTCAGCCCTGAAGGGTGGACACAATGGATTTCTTTCATGTTACTGATGGACTTGATTAAAATCAGGCCACTGGTTGGTTTTGTGTGGTCTCGCCAGTTCTCTGTTAGGTGTGGAACTTAAGGGAACAGGAAGATATTCTGGGAGATCCCAGCTGGGTTTGATGATCTGTTTCCTTCGCGTTTGTGGGTTAGGAAACTTGTCCGTATCTGAGGAAAGAAACCTTTTAAGTTCAGCCACTTATTGTTGGGTGCTGACATTGAAATGCCGGTTGGCCCCAGGGGGGGAGGGCAGGGACTTTTCGCTGCAGAGTGCCGGAATTGGTAAATTCAGGAGCGGCCTGAACAGAACCAAGAGAGAATGTCCTCAGCCTGCACATATGTGTCCTATTCAGTAGCCAGACCATGTATGTTTCTGGTAAACCTCACAGGCTGCACTGATTTCTCTGCCGCGTTTCTGCCCTGGCTTCTGGAAGGTGTTCATGTCCTTAGAAATTCCACAGCCATAAGCAGGGTAGTTTTGGGGAGTGGGGGTGAGGAGAACGTATTTGTTCTTTGCAAGGTGTTCATCTGGCTTCCTGAGTTTATGCAACACCCTCAGTGTGCTGGCGCGATCGGGAAATCATACACTGCGTCTTTGTGGAAGTTTGACGTTATGGTCAGCCTGGGAGGGGTGATTCACTGTGAAATGCAGGACACTTTGTGGGGGGTATAGGAGTTTGTGGGGTTGTGAGAAAGCCACAGGCAAAACGCATTCCTGCAAAGCAGGTCTTCAGCCATCAGCTACTTTCTACTCATAAATGAACTTCCCTTTGCCCAGGTGGGTGTAAAATCTGTTCTACCTAAAACATGTTGGTGGAGCGACACAACAATTAAAACTGCCTTATTCTGTTTTCTACCTCGAGTAGTGCCTATTCTTTTTTTTTTTTTTTTAGAAATTTTTTTTCTAAGATGTTGGGGGTAGGAGTTTATTAATTTATTTATTTTTGCTGTGTTGGGTCTTCGTTTCTGTGCGAGGGCTTTCTCTAGTTGTGGCAAGCGGGGACCCCTCTTCATCGCGAGGCGTGGGCCTCTCACTATCGCGACCTCTCTTGTTGCGGAGCACAGGCTCCAGACGCGCAGGCTCAGTAGTTGTGGCTCACGGGCCTAGTTGCTCCGCGGCATGTGGGATCCTCCCAGACCAGGGCTCGAACCCGTGTCCCCTGCATTAGCAGGCAGATTCTCAACCACTGCGCCACCAGGGAAGCCCCGAGTAGTGCCTATTCTAAAATGATTATGTATTTGTTCGTAGAACACTGGGTACTTGATATAGCTAACGTTAAACTCATCTGAGCCTTCTGTGTTTTTCGTGGTACACATCCTACTGGATTGCCACATCAAATCAGCTAGTTCCTGTTTATGTGAGGGGAACTGGGTGTGTAACCGAGAGTTGTTTCAATTCCAGTTTTGCTGATTCTTTGTTGTGAATAGTTGTGGTTTGTCTCAGGATTCCTGTAAGGCTCTGTACATGGAACAATGATGAGTCAGGCAGACTTGCCTAATAGCCGTTTTGGGCCCCACAAGCGTCCAGTTTTCCTGTTAATTCTCCTTTGCTTGCAGCCAGAGGCCTTTTAGAATCCAGGCTCTGTGTACGGTGTTACAGGGAATAGTAAATGTTTGTAGGGGTTTGAAAATTAGGGTTTGGAATTAAGTCCTAATTTCCTTTAGGTTTCAGATTTGGGTGGTTAAATACATTTCCCACCAGGAGGGGAGGCCCAGGGGAAAAGGTCAGGAGGGCATGGGCTCTGCCTCCCCGTCCACGTCCTGCAGAGGTGTGTTGACTGAAAAAAGATGCGCAACCTGAAAGTTGAGAATTATGTTTCACTTGGTGGCTTTACTGAGGACTACAGCCCAGGAAGGCAGCCTCTCAGATAGCTCTGAGGGACTGTTCCAAAGAGATAAGCAAGGAGCCAGGATATACAGGAGTTTTTTGCTGGGGAAAAAAGCAAAACTTGCAGTGAGGCACAGAAGATTATTGCCAGATCACCAAAGATAACCCCAGACATCTCAAGTTAATGCTTTTAGAGCTTTTCTGTGTATGGGAAGATGCAAGTGTCTGTGCTGATTGAAATGATTCCTTAGATGTGCATTTACCTGTCTAGGGCCAGTATCCTGTTTTTCTCCATCCTGAATCCCCTCAGGGCGCACCAGAGGGTTGGACGGAGTGGCTGGATGGCTTGATGGTGGGCAGCGTTCCTTGTTTACTGGAATGGCAGGCAGCACTTTTTTGTCCACAGGTGGAAGGGAGCCCAGTATGAGGAGGAAGAAGGGGCAGGAGGCCAGTCACATGAGGAAAAATATTTCCTGATGCACCCTCACGCCTGCCGGTTCATTTACTCTAAGTCTTTACCCTGGAATGAACAGGTTTCATTCTTTCTAGAAGTTCCCTTGACAGCAGTTGTTTTTAAAGTAGAAGAAATTGAGTGGTGGTCAAAGTTTGTGAGGAGAACACACAAATATGTATTGATATTTACTTAGATGAGTGCCAGCTGCTGTAACAAACTTGAAATATCATGGCTCAGACACAGTGGAAGTTTATGTCCACACTCTGCCCTGTTCTTTCCATCTGTGGCTCTGTCAGATTGCAACCTGCGGACTCTGGGCTCCTTTGCATCAAGCCAAAGAGGGGAAGGAGCCTGAAGGCGCTGGGCGTGGGAGGTTTTCTGGCTGTAGGCACACTTGAGGTGGTACGCATCACTCCACTCACAGTTTATTGTCTGGAACTGTCCCGTGGCCACACCTACCTGTGAAGGAGGCTGGGAAATGGGACCAGTTCCTGGGGTAACGAGAAAATGGGTTTGGTGAAGAGCTAGGAGCCTCAACCACTGCGCCACCAGGGAAGCCCTGGGGTCGTTTTTCTTGATTCCCCTTCTTCATGAGAATTAGATGCCTGGAGTCCATGAATTGAATGCTGCGTCATTCTCTTGCTTACATGGTAGTTCTCACCGCCTGCAACATAAACTCCAAACTACTTGACTGTAAGGGGCATTCTGGATCCAGCCGCTGCCCACCTCTCAGGCCTCCAGCTCCGCCCTGTGCTACAGCCACAGACCCAACAAAATGTTACTCAGCGTTCTCTGGGCGCTTCCCTGGCTGTACAGTGGATAAGACTCCGCGCTCCCAACGCAGGGGGTGTGGGTTCGAGCCCTGCTCAGGGAACCAAGATCCCGCATGCCGTGCAGCGCAGCCAAAGAGAAAAAAAAAGGAAGTTCTCTGAACCGACCGTGCCTTACCCCTGCACCTTTGCCCGCTCTGCTCCCTCTGCCTGGCAAACTCCTGTTGTGCTTTAGGGTTCCGCTTAAGTGACACCCCCTCTGGGAAGCCTTCTCTGATCACCCTACCCCCTTCCAGAGCCCTCAGACAGCACCCACACCTTCTGCAGGCCCCCCTTTTGCGACAGCAACCACAGCCTCTTCACGAGATTCTGGAAGGCAGGGGCTGCATCTTATTCATTCTCTTTTCCTAGCCAGTGCAGGCACTGAGTGGATGTTCAGTATATAACCTTAAGGGATGGAGGGGTAGACTGCAAGTCTAAAACAGTAATAAAGAGATCTGGAGTACTTAACTTTTAAAATCTAAATATTTTCCTTTTCGGCTACATTACTGTTCTAGAATTTGGGAGAAGACCCTCCCCCCCCCGGCAACAGTTTGGTCTCCCTTGTCAGGTCACCCATCAAAGTAGGTTTCAGACTGCACGTTTGGCGTCCACACCTGGGGTGTCTGCGAAACTGGCATGTTCTTCTCAGAGGTTTTTGTTTTTTGTTTTTGACAATAAACCTTTTTTACCTATGTTCTCTTAAAGCTTCTCTTTGTTTAAAAATACACAGGAAAGGGCTTCCCTGGTGGCTCAGTGGTTGAGAGTCCTCCTGCCGACGCAGGGGACACGGGTTCATGCCCCGGTCCGGGAGGATCCCACATGCTGCAGAGCGGCTGGGCCCGTGAGCCATGGCCGCTGGGCCTGTGCATCCGGAGCCTGTGCTCCGCAACGGGAGAGGCCACAGCAGTGAGAGGCCCGCGTACCGCAAAAAAAAAAAAAAAAACAAAAACGTAGGAAAAATTTGTGCTTTTTATGTTCATCATTCTGTTTTTGTCCTTTCCACTTTTACACCTACTACTAATTTTCCTTTTTACTGTTATCTCCTTACAGACTTTCTATGAAATTTAAACATAAAAATGGGTTTTGGGGCTTCCCTGGTGGCACAGTGGTTGAGAGTCCGCCTGCCGATGCAGGGGACATGGGTTCATGCCCTGGTCCGGGAAGATCCCACATGCTGCGGAGTGGCTGGGCCCGTGAGCCATGGCCGCTGAGCCTGCGCGTCCGGAGCCTGTGCTCCGCAACGGGAGAGGCCACAGCAGTGACAGGCCCGTGTACCGCAAAAAAAAAAGGGTTTTGTTTCTACAGCTTGGCATCCTGCTTTTTTACTTATAGAAAACATCTTCTCACATGATTAAAAATTAATTGTTCATACAGTTATGACTATCTTTATGGTATTCCGTCCAGTGAATCATTTACTTCTCCAACAATAAGGAAATCGTTTTTGTTCCTGCTTTTTGATGATAAAATTACCTGTGTGCACCTCAGTGTGCATTGTGTGCATTTCAGATGATTCCCCGGGACAGACGCCCAGAGTGCTTCTTGCTTCCTGACTGCGGTCCTGACCCCGGTCAGCTCTGATCTGCCTTCTCCTGAGGTGATGACGGCAAACCTCTGGGAGTCCTCTGTCCTTGGTGCAAGTTTACTGCAGTGAAAGTCCAGCCTCTGTTTTATGAATGAGGAAACTCTCAACGAGAGCTGATGGACTGTTAGAATTGCTCGTAGCTCTGGCCTCAGGTTACTGTAAATTGAAGTTTAGGAGGATTTGTCCTTCCAGGTCGTTCGGTCTACAGAATGCAGAGATGCCTTTGGTTTCCTCCTCTGCTTCTCCTGGGCCCTTGCTCTGGCTCATGGGACTGAATGCTCTGAGCCCAGCATTGCTGGTTCACACTGCCCTGCCTTTACCTGAGATTCTCTCTTCCCCTCCGCTCTGTGTCCCCTTGGCCGATTTCTGCACAGCCTTACAGCCCAGCATAGCTGACACCTCTTCTGTGAAGCCTTCCCAGCGTGGCCAGGGCAGAGGCAGCCTCCTCCTGGCATGCTGCTCTCTGTTCCTACAGCCTCGCTTAGTCTAGTTTTGTTCTGTGTCTTGCTCTTACTGTGAGCCTCTCAGGGACAGGGCCTGGGTCTTTGTCATCCCTGATGCCCAACTGATGTCCAGTCAATGTTCTTGACTGGCCCTGGAACATTAGAACATGGCTTGGTTCTGTTCAGTTGCACAGTATGGACTCTTGTCCCTGGAGCCGCATGTAAGAGACTGGTTTGTTTAATGCCCACGGGCAGGGCCTGCTTCGTGTACGCTCTGGGCTAAGCGTTTTCCACATGAGAAAAGATAGGGATCTGCTGGGTTCCAGAAAATCCAGGGGACAAGGCCTGGATATGCTGCAGTGGAGGGAGAGGGCACACCAGGTGAACTCCAGAGCTACCTGACCAGGTAGCCTGGTCAGTGGAAACAGAGGAGACTGGAAGATACTAGAAAAGTTTACATTGTAAGGCAGGTGTTCACAGTTTGGTTTTACTTTAGTGAGTAGAATTGTTGGAATAGTTTAAAGCAAAATCTAAAAGTAATTCACTCTTCATGGAAACTGCTGGAAAGGAGTTAATCTTAAATTTGTATGTGTAGATTAAAGCATCAATTAAAGAAACGAGATAGAATGGGAAGGGAACATTTATTAGCTAAGGAGCAAAGTTCTCAGCCTTTGCAGCACAATAGAATTGTTCGGGAAACTTAAAAAACAAACAAACAAAAAGTGTCCAGGCCCTGCCCTCAGAGATCAGTTTTAATTGGTTTGGGGTGAGAGCTGGGCATTAGGATTTTTGCAAAAGCTCCCTAGGTGATTCTAGTTTGCAGCCAGGATTGAGAACCACCAGGGGAAAATACTGGTGGCTTAAGTCCAAATCCAAGCCTTTCGGTTTATTGCGTGACCTTAGGCAAGGTTATGTCTCTGAATTTCCTCGTGTTGAAAGTCACACGTAAGCCCGTCGGGGATGGGGACCTGTGTCTCTGGTCGTTATTGATTGTATTCCCTGAACTTGTCACAGCTTCGGACATGATCAGTGCTCAATGTGTACTTGTCGAATGAAAAGAATAACATGTATGACGCAGGTCAAGATGAAATTAGATGAGATGCTTGGCCCTGTGTAATGAATGAATGCTTTTAGTGTTACTGATAAGCACACATGACAGTCACAAACCAGGTAACTGAGTGGTGGTGCCTCTGCTCCACTGAGAAAACTGAGAGGTTCATTTCTTACCCAAAGTCAGGCAGCTTGTTGTGAAGCTGGGATCTGAGGCCACATCTGCTTGACGCTGAGTCCTGTGTTTGCTCTTTCCGCCGCAGGGCAGATCTTATTCGTTACGTTCCCTAAAATGGAAAGAACACGGCCATTTCATCCCTTCTCTCAACTTGTCGCTGCGGTCCCCAGACCACTTATGATTTGTGATGCTTACAGACTATTACTAGCAACTCTGCTTTTCCTCTCTTCTTTAGTATTCCGTTGGAGATTAAGAATAAATTTGTATTTTTTTCCTTAGCAACGTTCTGTACTACATTACATAGGCATTTTCACCCTGCCTTCTCTTTCTCTTCTTGTAAAAACCTAAGCTGGTGTTAGAGAAGGCATCTCTATTTAATTTTTCCTTCCTGTATTTAGATGTTGGGAGCGTTCAAAGGAGATTTCAAGGAGGTCGTGACGCAGGAGAACAGTGGGTTTTGTTTTGCACTCTGACTTATCAGTGAGAGGCGCACAGGCGGGAGTGCGTTTCAGGGTTAGTTAATGAATTACCTGTTAATGCAGCAAATCCAGCAGGTTTTTTTAAAAAAATTAATTAATTAATTAATTTATGGCTGTGTTGGGTCTTTGTTTCTGTGCGATGGCTTTCTCTAGTTGTGGCAAGCGGGGTCCACTCTTCATCGAGGTGCGCGGGCCTCTCACTATCGCGGCCTCTCTTGTTGCGGAGCACAAGCTCCAGATGCGCAGGCTCAGCAGTTGTGGCTCACGGGCCTAGTTGCTCCGCGGCATGTAGGAACTTCCCAGACCAGGGCTCAAACCCATGTCCCCTGCATTGGCAGGCAGATTCTCAACCACTGCGCCACCAGGGAAGCCCAATCCAGCAGGTTTTATGCCAGGCCTTGGGGGTACAAAGACCAAGAAGGACCCCTCCCCACGTAGTGGGAGGTGATGCATAAATAAATAACATACAGTCCCCAGCTCTCTGTCAGACATCAATGTAAAATCAACGTAAAAGTGCTCTTGGGGGCACAGAGGAGGGACTCGGGAGGAAGGAGGCCCATCAGCCCGGAAGGCTCCAGAGGAGAGTGGCTGGAGCTGTTAGTGTTTGTTGAACATGGACAATGTGAGCCCTCTCTTATGTGTCCTGGAGAGTATCCCCAGTGCCCCCAGTCACACCCCTTCCTGGTCGGCACCTCACTCCCCAGGGGCAACCATTGTTTTGACTTCCATCTCCCTGGATGAGTTCTGCTTTTTTTGGATGTCAGGTAAATGGAGTCATACAGCATATACTTTTTTTTTTAACATCTTTATTGGAGCATAATTGCTTTACAATGGTGTGTCAGTTTCTGCTTTATAACAAAGTGAATCAGCTAAACATATACATATATCCCCATATCTCTTCCCGCTTGCGTCTCCCTCCCTCTCACCCTCCCTATCCCACCCCTCTAGGTGGTCACAAAGCACCGAGCTGATCTCCCTGTGCTATGCGGCTGCTTCCCACTAGCTAGCTATTTTACATTTGGTAGTGTATATATGTCCATGCCACTCTCTCACTTCGTCCCAGCTTACCCTTCCCCCTCCCCGTGTCCTCAAGTACATTCTCTACGTCTGCGTCTTTATCCCTGTCCTGCCCTTAGGTTCTTTAGAACCATGTATTTTTTTTTTTTTAGATTCCATATATACGTGTTAGCATGCAGTATTTGTTTTTCTCTTTCTGACTTACTTCACTCTGTATGACAGTCTCTAGGTCCCAGCATATACGTTTGCATCTGGCTGTCTTTGCTCAACGAGCTTCACCCAGGTGGTCATTGTGTGGCAGCAGTATTTGTTTTCTTTCATTCTGTATCATTTTCAGTTGAACAAATCTATCTCTTTATGTTCTCCTTGGATGGATGTTTGATTTGTTCCGCTTCTGACCTCTGGGGAGAATGCTAATCATAATGTCTTTTGGTGCACATGTACCTCAGGTGGGATTGCTGGGTCTGCTTCAGTGGACACTGCTGAGTGGTTTTCCAGTGTGGTCGTACCAGTCTGTACTTGGACTAGCAATTTTCAATTTTCTGTTTCTTTTCTTTTTGCCATTCTGATAATAGGGTAAGGGTATTTGGTTTTAATTTACATTTCTCTGATGACTAATAATTTGCTGTACTTTTTTATATCATATTGACGATGTGGCACCTTCCTTTGTGACCTGCCTGTCTGGGGTTGTCTTACTGATTTGTAGGTATACTTTCTGTATTCAGGAGGCGAGTCCTTTGTGAGACATATGTATTGCAATATCTTCTCCTGCACTATGGCTTACCTTTTTATTCTCTTAATGTTTTAAACTTTTGTTTTCTTAACTAACAAAAGTTCTTAATGGTAATGAATTCTGCTTTATAGAATTTTTCTTTTTATGGTTAGTGCCTTTTGTGTTCTGTTTAAGAAATTCTGTGTTATCTTCTAGAAGCTTTGTTTTGTCATTACAGACTAGATCCGTGATCTGTCGGAATTAATTTTCTGTTATAGTGTGAGGTAGTGAGTGGTTGATGTTCATTTATTGTAAAGATTGTCCATCCCACTGAGCCTTTGAAATAAATCAGGTGACTGTATATGTTCCATCATCTACTTGTCCTCTCACTAATGTTCTTTTAATTATTATTACTATATAATAAGTCTTAATATCTATAGAGTAAGTCCTCCTACTTTGTTCTTCTTTAACATTGTTTTGGTTATTCTAGGTCCTTTTCATTTCCATGTAAATTTTAAAATCAATTTGGCAATTACCACAAAAAATCTGCTGTGGTTTTGTTTGGGATTACATTGAATCTGTTGGTCATTTTTTACTATATGAAGACATCTGATCTCTGAATATGTTATGTCCTTCCATTTATTTAGGTTTTTAAAAATTTCTCCACGGTACTTTATAGTTTTTTTTAATGTAAAGGTCCTGTGTTTCTTTCATTAAATTTATTCCAGGATATTTGTTATTTTTTGATGGTTTTTAAAATGTCATTTTATAAACGTTAGTTGGAAGTGGAGTTAATTTTTGTGTGTAGACCTTGAATCCCATGATCTTGCTAAATTCAGGTGTTCTGATAGTTTATGGATTCTTTGGGGTTTTCTCTGTAGAAAATCATGCTGTCTGTGGATGAGTTTTGTTTCTTTCCAATTCTTATACCTTTTATTTAGTTTTCTTGCCTTATTGCATGACTAGGAACTCCCATACAGTGCTAAATTGAAGTGGTGCTGGTCTCTGGGAAAGTTTTCACCATTTCCTCATTAAGTGTGATTTTTGCGGTAAGATACCTTTTATCAGATATCTTAGTTTATAATAAATATTTTTACCAGATTAATAAGGAAGTTCCCTTTTATTCCTAGTTTTATGATTTAAAAAAATCATGAATATGTTGCATTTATCAAATGCTTTTTTCCTGCATCTATTGATGGTTATATGTGTTTTCCCCTTTACTTTATGTGGTGAATAACATATTTTTCTAATGTTAAGTAAGCTAACTTTGCATTCTTAGAATAATCCCAACTTGTTCTTGATAGATCATCCTTTATATCTGTTATTGGATTTGATTTGCTAATATTTTGTGTTTTTAAAAAATTTTTCTGTATTCATAAGAGTGTAGCCTGTAATTTTCCTTTCTTATAATGTCCTTGACAAGTTTTGGTATCAAGATTATGCTGACCTTATAAAACGGGTTGAGGAATGTTCTTTCTTCTGTTTTCTCAAAGAGTTTCTGTAAGATTTTTCTCTGGTGGTTAAACGAACTGACCAGTGTGTTAAAACTCATAGACCTGTACACCAAAAAGTCAGTTTTATTGTATATGAATTTTAAAAAATAATTAAAAGCTTCATGGGAATTTAAAAAAGTGTACACACACGTGCGTGCACACACACGTGTGCGTGTGCGCGCGCACACACACACACACACACACACACACACACACTCCGTGTCAAATGATCCTTGAAGGAGCATCAGAAAGTCCTGTTTTTTTTCTTGGTGACTAATACCTATAAATGTATCCATTGAGTGACCTAATAAATTTGCTTTGGGGAGGGGGTGTGTGGGGATTAAAAGGTTTGTTCTCTGGAAGAGTGTGTGTGTTTCTTCCTTAAACGTTTGGAAGAATTCACCAGTGAGACCATCTGGACCTGAGTTTTCTCTGTGAGTTTTAAAATTAAGGATATTTTTGGAAATTTTTTGCTGAGGTATTAATTATAAAACATGAATACCGCAGGTTGAGGAAAAATTTGGAAGCATGTAGGGACATGAAGCTGTAGTTTCTCCTGTAGTGAAGGAGAAAAGAAAGCATCCCGAGAAAGACCGAAGATGAAGCCGAAGAAAGGGGGCCGTGTGTTGGGGGTGGCTGACTCCTCTGTTGTTGTGGTCACTTTGTCAGTGATTACTCTGCGCTCACCCTGAGCTGCTGATGTGCCAGGCCGAAGAAGGTCGGTTTGACTCCTTGGGCAGTGAGGCATTTGACCAGAAGTTTTAAGTAGGACAGCAGGAATTTTAAGCATATAAACATCGTCCAGAACAGTGCGCTTCTCGAACTTGAGCAGCATCAGAGCCACCTGGAGGGCTCGTTAAACAGAGGTTGCTGGGCCCTACCCCAGAGTTTCTGATTCAGTAGGTCTGGATGGGGCTCAAGAATTGGTATTTCTAGCCAGCTCCCAGGTAATGCTGCCTCTGGTCCAGACACCCCACTTTGGGGTCCCCCGCACTGTTAGAGTATGTTCGTTAGTGTCAGCTGCCCTGGGGCAGGACTTCTGTCGGTTTTGTTCACTGGTCTCAGGGCCTGGCACTGGCTATGTGCTCAGTACCACTCTTGTGCCCTCTTATCTCCCATATTTGATTGTCTCTCTTTTCTTTTTAGTTGCCAACGTTTGATTTTTTTTAAAAAGCAATACAGATATTTGTAATGTAGAAGTAAAATTTCCCTCTTTGGTCCTCACCGCCTCCTCTTGCCAGAGATGTCCATCTAATGACTGTCTCCAGTCAGACTTTTTTTTGTGTAGTTTCAAACGTTGCAGACACGCCGACAGATTTTTTTTTTTTTTTTTAAAGGGACGGTGGAGCCGATTATTAGAAAGAGGACCCTGGCCAAGGCGCCTGGAGGATTGTATTACCATGGGCTAATTGTTGACATAATTGAACGATGCTTGCCCCAAGGGCCAGCCAACCTATAGTATCTTCTTGTGGATTTAGAATAGATCAGTTCCATAGACCTTGAAGTTGTTAGTTAGATCTTGTCCTTTAAAATTTTTGAACCCTACTTGAAGTCATGGCCGGAGAATCCCGTAGTGATGGTTCTAATGCAGGTATTTGGACAGAGGTTTATGTGACCATGTTTGTGACTCACCTAAATACTTGGTTGCTTCTTCACAAAGTGCAGGGCCTGGCCCAAAGGAGTAGCTCCAAGTGGTTCCAGATACATTTTGCCTTGCCTCTTGGTCAGCAGTGGCCGTGGGTTTGGTGGTCGTTCGCCTATCCTGGCGTGGTGTGGCTCTGGGTCTCGGCAGGGTGCTGAGATGCGGGAGCAGAGCTGTGCTGGGGCCCAGGAACCTGGTCACTCAGCTTTGCTTCCCAGACTCCCCGCACCCTCCCTCCCTGTGATTAGTTAGGAGTCAGAGCCTACCCGCACTGCCTGCCTTTCCAGCTGGTCCGCTCCGCCCTGCATGCCTCAGTCTTCCAGACGGTGTGGTGTGGAGCAGGGCTCGGAAGGGCGCCCATAGTGTTTCCTGGGACTGTGGCTCCAGCTGGGCAGGAATGTTTCCAGGGGAGGGTCAGCGCCTCTGTGGCTGGCCGTGCAGACCCGGGTGCTTACTGTAGACGTGATGGCCTGCTCCCCTGCGCTCCTGTTAATGGACAGGTTTGTGGTTGCGGTCTTGCCTTTCTTGCTTTTGTAATTGGAGACTTAACTGGAGCAAGGTTTCTACCACGTTAGGGAGGATTTAACATGATTTAGCCTGCCCACCCCACCATGGGGCAGAGTTGTTTCTTTGGATATTCCTCAGTTTAAAATGGGTCTGATCCAGCAAGGGTCTGCTGTGTGTGTGTGCCCGAGTTCTCGGGCCTGTGTTTACATCCGTGCTCACTGCCCGCGCCCCCCTCCCTTGTGTGTTATCCCTGTTTTTAGGGGATTAAATGTTTAGCGTCAGATGCTACTTGGGTAACATTTTCTGAAAGAGGAGAGACTCCGGGTACTTTTAGTTGTGTGTGGAACTAGGAATTTTTGGCACAATGATTTTGATCGCAGTAATAACGCCTCCGTGTCTTTCTTACTCACTTCCTATTTCCCACAGGGGAGGGAGAATTTTATCACACAGGAGGTTTGCTTTGCAGAATGCTGTTTTATCTTTGGTGTTTCTGTGGCAGTTGAAGTGAGCTAGCCTCTTCCCCTTGCGTTTTCAGAGCGGAGTCAGGCGCAGCGTAAGTATATGTGGCAGTGGAGCATGTCAGTTTTTGAGGGGTGGACGTCTGGAAAAAATACCTATGAGGTGGAACTTCAGTGCAATCAGTGGAGATTTTTCCCTTCTCTGCCTCAGATGAGCGTCACGATTGATACGTCCCTTGAGCAAATTGCTTAACCTCACCAAGCCCGTGTCCTGTCTGTGTGGTAGTAACTATAATACCTTTCTTGTAGGGTTGTTTCACACGTAAGATACACTAGAAGTGCTTGGTGCAGGACCAGTGCCTGACAGGTGATCTGTGATGCAGGAAGTGGTGGAGAAGATACCCATCTGGGCCAGGGAGTTCTCGGGGCAGCTGGTGTTTCTGCTTGTTTCTGATTGCTTTGGAAGCAGGATTTACTAACGGTTTGTTAATGAGACAGGAGGGGAGGGCAAGAAGCCCCAAGTAATTTCTGAATTACAAACGGGAGTTCAAGCGTACGTTGTCTTGAAGGAGGAGGACTTTAGAGGTTTATTTCTTAGGACTCTGAGAAGTTTTGAGAAACCCCTGAGGAGTGCCGCTGGCTTGTGGAACCTGCTCCACCAGGTCAGGGAGGATTGCGTCCTTCCATCCCAGCTGTCCTCTGTCTTCTGGGACAGCCCTGACTCCACACCTGCCAGGGAGTGGCCTCGCTCCGTGCCGTTTAGCTGTGTCTCTCTGGGCAGGACTCCTCAACCTCTCCGAAACCTAGCTTCTCCTATTTTAAATGGGCGGGGATAATTCTCATGTAATCTTTATGAAAATTCCCTGAAAAAAGCATACATTCAGTAAGTTTGAGTCTTTTCCTATATGCCAGGAACTGTTCCAGACACTAGAGGCACCACAGTAAATAGAAGAGACAGCATTCACCCTCGTGGACTTCACGTTTTGGTGACAGAAGACAAAATCACAGGTCAATAGTATCTAGGAATGTACTTGAGTGCCTGCTGGAGGGCCCACACTGCTATCAGCGCACTCACAGCACCTCGATGTTCGCGAGCACAGGGACCCAGGTCTAACACCTCATAATCTTGTCAGCGAGCATTTTGCCTCTCACTGCTGTGGCCTCTCCCGTCGCGGAGCACAGGCTCCGGACGCGCAGGCTCAGCGGCCATGGCTCACGGGCCCAGCCGCTCCGCGGCATGTGGGATCCCCCCGGACCGGGGCACGAACCCGCGTCCCCTGCATCGGCAGGCGGACTCTCAACCATTGCGCCACCAGGGAAGCCCTGTCAGCGAGCATTTTTAATTGCTCCTGGAATCGCCTTCTTTTGGCTTCAGTAACTTGGGAAAGTTAAGTTCGTGCGGGGTGGAGGTGAAGGTGACAACCTCGGCCTCACAACACCTACGAAGAAAGGGTATTATTGGTTTTTTGGCTCTACGATCGCTTGTCTAAAAACAGAGACATGGAACGTTGGACATAAGTTGGTGCTGGAGTTTCACCTGCTGGAGTTTCATCACCTGTGAGCACCGGCAGCCGCTGCGACACTCGTCCCAGGTTTCAGAAGCCAAAGACATATAATTGGGTTTATGACAACGTTAACGATACTTAACCTTCAGGACCTCTCACTTGTACCTAAGGAGTTTTTCTTTCTTTAAAGAGGATTCCCCAAATTGTATAAGCTTCAAGGCTCCCCTGATCTTTAAGCCTGCCTATGAGTAGATCATGAACCCTGGGGCTGTTTCAGTCTTTTAGTGACACTTGAAAGAAAATCTTTTCTAAGCCAATACATCATTTCAACATGTGCACCCTTCAAGTGGTCAGTGGCCGCATGTGGCTAGCGGCTCTGGTGTTGGTCAGCGCAGGGCCAAACCTTTTGTCAGAAGGTGAGGGGCATTCAGGTCTCCAGGTGTTGCTTTCCCCACTCACACTCGGCCGCCTTTTGCCTGTACCTCCTGTCAGTGGGGCACAGGGGACAAGCCTGCAGCAGTAAGGATCCTGGTGACTTCGAGTGCAGAGGAGGTTGAGAAAAGGGAAGGTGTGGTCAGGATGTGAGCAGGCTCACGCCTGACTCTTCCTGTTGAGGGCTGGGATCCTACAGGTCCACCTCGTCCCAACTAAACGTCAGTAAGCAAGCTGGCTCCTAAATCTGATGGCGCTGGTGTCTTGTGGCATGGCCTCCACGGTGCCTGTGAGCATCCAGCCTCACGGGGGAGCTGGCAGGACCTGACGCACTGTTATGTCGAACGCCGCTTTGTCACCGGTGTCCCATATCTTGTCCTCTGAGTTGGTGCGTATTGAGACAGGAATAAATATTTTGCAAAAGGCCCTGGGGTAGATGCCAGGGATGGCTCCTTCTTCTTGCCTCCCTCAGGCTTTCAGGATGAGGCTCTTCCCTTGCAGTTGGATGTGGCAGCCCCCAAAGCGTGTTTCCTGAGGTGGAGCCGGAGCCTCCTAGGTCACCTTCCTTCAGCCCGCAGTTCTTGAAGCCTCGCCTTCGGGTGCAGAGGGCTGGCTTGGCTGAAGGGCGTTGAGCCTGGGGACGGTCACTCCCTGCTCGCCAGCACTCAGTCCCCAGGCGGAGTTTTGGTGGCCAAGTGTGTGTGCCAGTGCCTGTGCACGGCCTGCGGGGTCCAGTGCCTCGTTTAATCCTCACGACCCCCCGTGAGGCAGGCACTCCTGGCTCCTCTTTCAGGAGCACTTCGAGGGCAGAGGGAACAGCATGTGTGACGGTGCCGCGGGCAGCTGGAAGCCACTGAAGGGATTTGGGGCCGGGGCTGCGTGGTCCATCCGTGCTTTCAAGAGACGGCCCCGGCCGCTGTGTGAAGAGATGGTGTTGGAGTTCTGCAGGTGCCCAGGGCTTGTTGGGTCACGGAGCCGTGCCCAAGGGACAGGGACCACAGGCCCTTAAAGGCCCGGGCCCGAGGGGGCGGCCAGACCATAGCCATCGGGCCGAGCGGTTTGCCGTTAGCCTGAGGAGAGGCCGAAGGTTTCTAAGCACATAAGGCTGCCTTTTCTGTTCAGTATAGTTGAGGCCCTCAGAGAGTATTCGCTGAATGAATGAGGCCTGGTGGGTTGTTGAGAGGCATCTCCACTCTGGCCCCCTGCCTGTAGGGGGTGCTTCTGGGGCAGGGTTGCTGGAGGCTTAGTCGCCACGGTCAGCCTCTTGGGAGGCGTGCTTGTCCTCTGTCTTCGGAAGCGTCTTCAGGTGCTTCCGGTGCCAGCTGTGGGAGGGTAGATTTGAGTGGCCGCTTGGAAGAAGGGGGCTAGTGAGGAGTTCAGCCATGCCCTCTCCCGCACACGCGCGCGCTCGTGTGTGTGTGTGTGTGTGTGTGTGTGTGTGTGTGTAGGTAGGTGGGGTGAGGGGTGCCAGGTTGGTGTGCTTGTGTCCGCATGTGTGCAGGTAGGTGGGGCAGGATTCATCGCCTGGAGTCCTGGGTGGCTCTCAGGGAACCTCCACGTGGACAGTCTTGGTAAGATTGTCATTGTGCCCTGTGGATTGCAGACAGGGGACGTATCCAGGAGCGGCACGGGTTCTTTATTAGCCCTTGGTGGTCTGATTCCCTTCAGGTGCAGGTAAGAGTCTCCTCCACTTCCATGTTGTTTTTGCCCTTCAGTCAGAGACCGAATTGAGGCCATCAGCCGAGGCCCCTAGCGCGGCCAACAGAGGAAGTGCTTGCTTTCCTTATGGCGAAGGGGTTTAGCCCTCGCACCGAAGGGCCCTTTACTGGGGTGCCCGGTTCTCATCGCCTCCTTGGCACAGTGCTCAGGTGCTCCCCCGGAGCCATCACCCCCCGCTGGCTTCCTTCCCCCCAGGAGCCAGCTTGCCGTGCTGTCCTCTGCCACCCCCTGCCCCGGCCTCTCCCAGCCCCCCGCCTTCCACTGCCCCTCCTTTCCAGGGGGACTCCTGCCCCTGCTCAGAGGCTACCTCTGTGTAATTCTCAGTCCTGGGCTTTGATTTGTCCAGATACGTCTCTCTTGCCTTGAGCCCTGCCTTGAGGGTGCCCATGCGTGTGCCCCATCCTTGGAGGTGGCCCCCGCTGGCCTTGGGGCGGCTCCCACCCTGCCTCCTCGCGTCCCCTGCAGACACCTATGCTGGCTGCTCCATTTGCCAGCAGACACATGCTGGATAGAGCGCTGGGGATGCAGAGATGACTCTGCCCTGCCACCTGGGCCACCCCACCCCCGGGGAAAGGTGTGTGGAGAGGGGAGCAGACAGAGTAGCTCCAACAAACACAGAATAACTTGGTGAGTGCTCTAGAAACTGCTGGTGTGGGAGCCCAGGCCTGGGGGCTGGGCTGGTGGCAGGCAGACAGGCAAGGCTTTGCAGAGTAACCTGTGTTCAGCAAGAGGACTTGCTTCAGTCACACGGCCCCCGTGTTCTGCCACCTGGTGAAGTGTCAGGGATGGCGGCTGTGACCACTGCCGTCCCCAGGAGCACGAGAGCGCTCTTAGGCATCTGAGGGCCAGGCTTGGGCCAAGGCTGTGGTCACACAGCTCACGCGGGGGCCTCCCGAGGTATCCACAGACGCGTCTTCCCTCTGGGCCCTCCTGGACTGGGGAGGAGCCTCCGCACTTGCGGGCGTCCCTGAGGGCTCCTCTGAGACCCAGTCAGGAAGGCAGCACAGGTGCCGAAGGGACAGCTCGCCCCGCCGCTCGTGTTCTCGCACTGCACCTGGCCCCCGGAGTGGGGTTGGGTCGTGTGATGGGCAGAGGCGGGTCCCTGGGGCCACCTGGCTCCTGGGCCCCGCAGCCAGCTCCATGCCAGGCTCTCCATGACCCTCGACCTGGAAGGGGAGCCGGCAGCCGGAACCGTTTTCTGGTGGGCTTCCCCACTCCCCGTGCCTGCGCCAGGGCTGCAGACGGCACAGCAGCTGAAGCTGGGGACGGATTCCTTTGTGCTCAGAGCTCCTGGTACGTGTGGTGACTGCAACTTCACAAAAAGTAATACATCCAAAGATACCTTTTACAGACCTTTCAAAAGTCATGGCCTGTTATGTATAGCTTAAGCTCTTATGCTAAAAAGAATTCTGCAACTCTGATTTTTTTGGCCTCGCCATGCGGCATGTGGGATCTTAGTTCCCCGACCAGGGATCGAACCTGCGCCCCCTGCACTGGAAGCGTGGAGTCTTAACCACTGGACCGCCAGGGGAGTCCCACAACTTTGATTTTTGATAAACTTTATCTGCACTACATTTGTGTGAACTTATGTAGCCTTAGCAGTGGGCAGAGAAGCCAAGGTTTCTGTTCCCCTTGGTTCACCTCCTGCTGGTCGGTCTCAGCGAATAGCACCACCGTTTACACCCAGCCTCCCAGATCACAAAGCCCAGGCTTCTTTTGAGTTTCCCCGTACCCAGTCCCTTCTGAGCGGTTCTCTACTGTTACCCCTCTAGACCCTCAGCAACTCACGTCCCTCCAGAGTAAGGTCAGGGTCCTTTGGGAGGCCTACCTCTCACTCCTGGCCCCTCCTCTTTCTGGGTGCGTTTGGTTTCCTCAACTTTTGTCCCTTGCACCCAGTTCCCTTCCTCAGAGGCAACTCCTCTTTAGCAAAATGTTAGCCGTTAGTGGATCCAGGCTCTGGATGCCCAAATTCTTAGAACCTTTCTGGGTGGCTGAGGTTTTAGCTTGGTTTTAATTGTGTTAAGTCTTTCACGGCTGGCTGAATCTTAGATGTTAAACAGGTTGGGCCTGGAGACACCTCAAACTTCATTTCTTAACTAATGTAAATATAAATTGCCTTGGGGTATGAAACCATTTCTGAAATAGGTTCTATTATAACCACAACAGAAAAACAAGGAAGAATACAAAGAAAACTTGTTTGAAAGTTTTTGTATAATAACTTTTTTTTATATAATTTCAAATTTACTGAGACTTTGCAAGAAAAATACAAGGAACTCCCTTATGTCCTTTACCCAAATTCACTAGCCATTTACATTTTACTCCATTGTTTTATTCATTCTGTGAGTGTGGTATCTATTTTATGTAAGAATTTTTTTTTTTTTTGCGGTACGCAGTCCTCTCACTGCTGTGGCCTCTCCCGTTGCGGAGCACAGGCTCCGGACGCGCAGGCTCAGCGGCCATGGCTCACGGGCCCAGCCGCTCCGCAGCATGTGGGATCCTCCTGGACCGGGGCACGAACCCGCGTCCCCTGCATCGGCAGGCGGGCTCTCAACCACTGTGCCACCAGGGAAGCCCAAGTGTATAAGAATTTTGAGGAAGCATTAGGAGAATCATTTGGAGGTATCATGCCCGTTTACCCCTAAGTATGTCAGTATGTTTCGTAAGAACAAGGGCATCCTCTTCTGTAACTGTAGTACAGTTATCAAGATCAGGAAATTTAATATTAACCCAATGCTGTTCTCCTCTATACTCTATGTTCAAATTGCGTCCATTGTCCCAGTAGTCTTCTTTATACCTGTCTTGGCCCGTGGTCCAGGATCCACCTACTGCATTTAATTGTCAGGTCTCTTTAGCCTCCTTTTAATCTGGAACAATTCTTCAGCCTTTCTTTGT
The DNA here is from genome assembly GCF_003676395.1 of Aethalodelphis obliquidens. Taxonomy (NCBI): domain Eukaryota; kingdom Metazoa; phylum Chordata; class Mammalia; order Artiodactyla; family Delphinidae; genus Aethalodelphis; species Aethalodelphis obliquidens. The sequence goes on from NW_020837950.1 coordinate 71,748,625, forward strand.
CGACTGAAAAAAAAAAGCACAACCTAAAAGTTGAGAATTACGTTTTATTTGGTGGCCTTTCTGAGGTCTATAGCCCAGGAAGGCAGCCTCGCAGATAGCTCTGAGGGACTGTTCCAAAGAGATAAGCAAGGAGCCAGGATATACAGGAGTTTTTGCTGAAAAAAGCAAAAACAAAAAACCATGCAGTTGAGCATCAAAAGATTACTGCTAATCACAAAAAACAGACCTCTCAAGTTAACGATTGTATGGGAAGATGTAAGAGTCTGGGCTGATTGAAATTATTCCTTTGGTATGCATCTTCACTAGCTAGGGCCAGGATCCCAGTTTTTCTCCATCCAGAATCCCCTCAGGGCGCACCGTTGAGATGGCTACAGTGGCTAATGGCTGGATGGGTGCAACATTCTCTGTTTACCGAAATGACAGGCACTATTTTTTTGTCCACATGTGACACTGGCCTTTTTAGAGTGAGATTCATTATTTCATAGGCTGTCCCTCAGTTTGGGTGTGTCTGCATCTCCTCATGGTTATATTCAGGTGATGCACTTTTGGTAACTGCCATTGACATGGTGTGTTGTTCTCAGCATCAGAGCAGGTGACGTGTGCTGTCCATCCTGACCTGGGGGATGCCAGCTTTGATCACTTGGCTAATGAGGTTTCTCGACTGTAAAGTTAACTATTTTTGTCTTTGTCATTACAAGTAATTTGTGGGAGATACTTTCAAACTAAGTAAAATTCCTTTTCTTCATCCAGCTTTCACCTACCAGTTTCAGCATCCATTGATTAATTCCTAACCCCATCAGTCTTTCTCTACTTATTAGGGGGACATTCTAAGAGTTTTCCTTCCTCCTCTGTTTGTGTATTTGTATCCATATCCACTTGGGCTCATGGATTTCTGTTTCATTTGATGGGTTATAACCCCATTATTTATTTTGATGATTACATTGTTCCGGATTTAGCTAGTGAGAGCCCTTTTCAAGCTGGTACTGTTTTCATGAAACTTGTCCCCATATTTCTTTGAGCACCTTCTTTCTAGCACGCAAGATGCTTCATGCTCATCTTATACTTTCCAGTGAGCCCTAGAAACCATTTGTTTTTAATGAATGCACCAGTACAATGCATTCCAAAACATAGTTTATTTTGTAGTACCATTTGGGATTTATTTATGTTATCTGGGTTTGTTCACGTGTTGTTGGGAGAGAAGACCTTGTGATTATCTCATGAGTGGCTTTCTTTTTATGGTACATGGAGACTCTTTATAAATAGATAGTATAAATTTACCTTATAGATAATTTAAACTAAGTTAGAGGTTTAAGTACTAAAACAACTGTTATCCTTTGAGCACTGATCATGTACCTGTAATTTTAATTCATATAGTGACCCTTGTTAGACATAAGGAAACTGAGCCTCAGAGAGGTTAATATACCGGTCAGAGTCACACAGCTAGTGAGTGATTGAGCCAGGGTTTCAATTCAGTTTAGTCTGACTTCAAAGCTCACTTTTTTGGATATGCTTTGTTACGCTATAATACATTTCCTGACTCTAAATGATAGAACTTGTACATGCTATTGGTGAATAACAAAAAGCTTGCTCTGGTTCAAGGTCTTTTCACCTGCTTCATAATTCTTGGTCGACATGAAAATCAAGTCTGCAGAATTAAAGTCTGTGGTTCATCACATTGTTCTCTGAAAGGAAAGTCTACTTGTTTTCATTAGAGAGTGATTTGGCTGTCCTCGTGTTTCTGTAAATACCCAACAATTCCCTAACCCTTTTATTTTCTTCCTATAGGAATTTGCTTGCTAGAAAACAAAATGCAAGACTTGACAAACAAAATGACTTGGGATGGAAGTTATTTGGAAAAGTACCACTCCGAGAGAATGCTCAGAAAGAGTCAAAGAAAATACAAAAGGTATACACGATACAGAAAAACAGCAACGTGCGGCACAGCATGCATTTATGAACCGTGCAGAAAGGACCATTCTGGAGGCTTTGAGACTGGAAAGCTTTGCTTTCACTTGCATGCTAAGTACCTAAAATTTAAGTCTGTCTTGAGAATGTGGATGACTTTAACCTTTTTCACTTCTTACAGCTCGTATGCACACATAGGAAAGTTCAGTTGAGAGAGCTGGGCTTTAGATATTTATAACTTGATGAAATTTAATCAGTTTTTTTTCAATAAGAGTTGCAAATATGTTTACGATCTAATTTTTATTAATTGTGTTTGATGTGAAAGAATTCTCCCTCTCTGATCCTAGGGGTTTCTTGGGAAGGACTTAATCCTTCCAGTGCTTCCTTGGACCAGGAAACCTAGGGCCACTGTTACCCAGGCTGCAGTATGACCTCTTCCCCTCGCGGGCCGACGCTGCCCACATGTCTTGGGAGGAGAAGGTGGGGTTCAGGGCCAGGCCAGGTGCGTGGAATCTCACCACCACTGGGCTACTTCGCTCCCCGTGGAGGGAGTGATGCTAGCTGCTGGAGGCATGCGCTCATCTTCGCGGGGAGCGGGGCTCAAGCACAGACTCAGCCAGGCCCCGGGTGTCAGCGGCCTCGGCAGCCCTGATTGTTACCACCCGCATCTTCTGCTTGGCCCTGAGTCCCAGCCGTCCTAACAGTGCGGTGCTTGCCGGGTGCTGTGACACTGCCCCGCAGCAGCCTTACCCCCCAACCTCAGTTTTGTATTCACGGACAGTTGTTCAACAAACACTTCTAAGTGCCAGCACTGGAGTTAAGAGAGATGGCACTGCACCCAGGCTCCAGAGCACCCCTCTGGTGAGGGAGTGATGCCAGTGCAGGTGTTGCAGGTGCGTGGCAGGGAGGCCGGGCCTGGTGGGTGACGTGGCACAGAAGTCTGAGTTTAACGGTGTGACAGAGAATTAATAGTAATGGGGATCGTGTACTGAGTGATTACTATGTCCTGGCGATAAATGAGCCAGCACGTGGGTTTCTAGTTCATTTAAAACTCGCAACAACCTTATGAAGAAGGCACTGTTACTGTCTTCATTTTACCAAAGAAGCCCTGAGACCAGGCTGAGTGACTTGTGCGGCTAGTAAGCGGCAGAGCTGGAGTTCAGCCCCAGGCATTTGGGCGCCAGGGCCCTCGCAGCTGCTGTGCCCCTGCAGGAAGGGAGGGGCAGGTGCTGGGCGGCTCGTGCAGCGTGAACCCAGGGAGCAGTGAGAGGGGCTGTCCACGGGGCCTGTGGGGTGGGATGTGATGCATGCAGAACCTGTCTCTAACCTGGAGGCTCTGGGGAGCCCCTGAAGGGTTTTACTCATGTAGGGAGTGAGGAGGTCCCCCTGGCGAGAGTGTGGCTCTTGGACTAGTCCAGGTGGGAGACAGTGGGGTCTGGCTCAGTGCAGTGGTGGCAGTGGGGCTGCAGAGTATTGCGGCCCTCTGAGGATAAACATGTGAGGTCCAGGGCTGCAGTGTGTGAGCACGTGCTGGGGCTCTGGCTTGGACAACAAGCTGGCTTTGCACGTATTTCATTTTTTATGCCTCGTCAAATTAAAGATGTTTTGAATGTTGTGTAGTGTTCCTTATAGCAGTTGTCTGGACCTAGGAAACTCACAAAGTAAATCAGTGTTGGAATTCATTTTTATAGACTGTTACATTTTGAATTTGAATCACTTATTGTGTAGGCTTGTTAAAATAGCATACAATTAAAATATGATGTGTTTGTATGCAGAGCTAAGCTATACATTTCTTAGGAAACTCAGTAGCTAAGCTGTTATAAAATTCTTAAAGAAATCTATGGTTCTCAAAAAAGTAACCATCATGCTAAATAGATTTTCCCATGGCTCTTAATGTCACTTGCATCATGTTTGAATTTCTTTGTTATCTGTGTCGTACCGTTTTTTTAAGGTGAACGTGAATTATGTTCTTGGACTTAAAGGATTTTTGTGAACTGAAGTGACTAGGTCAGCTAATTATGTAGTAACACAGTACTGCAAAGAAGAGGGCCATCTGGCTCTAACCATCAATAATAAAGGATGTAATCGTACCTGCATGCGTCATACAATCCTGCCTCTGTCCTGTTTGCTCATGCTTTGTGTCTCTGGCCCTCTCATTTGTCACCCTGTCCCCTCCTCCCCCGAGCTGGCAAGGCCTGAGAGGGATCCAGAGCTGGGGACCTGCCCCTGGGAGGAAGCTCCTGGGCACCAGGCTTGAGCTGGCTGCTGTCACAGGTGTCGGCTCACACAGCCTCCCCTCCCCACTTTAGAGAGCCCATCACTGGGGTCCGAGTGTCCAGACTTGTGATCCCAAATGGTGACAATAACTCTAGTTAGAGCTAAAGCATAATTGAGATACTTAGTAAACTCTAATTCCTTTTCCCTTTGTCTTTGGAAGTTTTTTATACTTGAGAGAGGTAGCATCACGTAGTGATTTAAAAGCATGGACTCTGGAGTCAGACTTATTGCGTTTGGATCCCAGCTCTGCTACACTTTGGCTGTGTGACTTTGGGCAAGTCCCTTAACCCTTCTGAGCCTCATTTTCCTGCTCTTTAACGTTAGGAGAATAATAGTACCTACCTCCGAGGTGGTGAGGATTAAATGAGTGAGTATACATCATGTGCTGCAAGCAGTTATGAATGTCCCAAGTGCTAGAAAGTGTCTGCTGGTATCATTGTTTGTTTCCTTTGACTGAGAAATGGACCACAGTGTGAGAGGGTGAGCCTGTGCCCTCCATAGATCCCTTAGTTTGCTTGTTCAGCAAACCTTGTGCCATTTTGGGGCCAGGTCTTGTACTGGGCACTGGAAACACAAAAGCGGATGGGTGGACATGTCTCAAGGAGCCCGTGGTGAGCCGAGGGTTCAGGTACGAACACCAGCCAAGATCTTTGGACTTGAAGGCTCGGGTTTGATTTCCGGCGTCCCCTCTTCTTGTCTGTATGACCTTGGGCCAGTGACTTCTCTGGTTCCTCATCTGCAGAATGGGCCTGTTAACTTATAAATTAACAGATAATGTATGTGAAGTATTTTTGCCCAATGTTTAGTACAGTGTGTGGCCCAGAGTTAGTACTTGGGTGTGGCTGTCATGACTTTTTGTTAATAAATTGGTCCATTAAGTGGACTGGGTGCTGTATGTGGTTTGCCCAGGGTGCTCTGGGGCACAGCTGACTTCACTGTAACTGGGCCACATTCTCTTGGTTTGGGCCTTCTTTTTTGGTGGCCATTTTTAAGGAAATGATGCAATGTTATTGATACTTTCCGTTAACTTTTCAAATTTCATAAACATTTTGAAGTGCAAGTAATTTTCTGTCAGCTTGCATTATGATTTTTCCTAGGGGAAGCAAAAATGACCAAGAATAACTATGAGAATCACACTACACCAGTGGTTCTCAAATTGTGGTCCCCAAGCTAACATCATCATCACCTGGGCATTTGTTAGAAACACAAGTTCTCAGGCCTCTCACCCCAGTCACACTGAAACAAACTCTGGGGCTGGGGCACCACACGTTGTGTCTTAACAATGCTCCAGGCATTTGTTCTAACACACACCAAAATTTAAGAACCACTGCCGTGTGAGAAGGGAATGCTGGCTATTAGGAGGAAAATAGCCGTCTTTGCCCACAGCGGGTTAAATAAAGGGCCCAGGTATGCCGTGTACACGTTCGGCCATTGCTGGTGGACTGGCGAAGCTCTTGAGAGTAAAGCCGGGGAGAAGGTATTTGAAGATAGCTGCCTTCAGATCTCCTGTCATTGGGTTTGTATGGACCAGGGCTCTGGCCACATTGGCGCGGGTGGCGATGCTGTCACAGAAGTACAGTCCTTTGTTTGTGAATGAAGAGGAACCTTCTGTCTTGGATTCCATGGTCCTTTCACGTGTTCCACAAATTTGAGACACTGTGTGGACCAATCCTGGTTATTATAATGAAGGGCAAAGACTTATTCGGCCCCTGCCTTCACTGGAACTTACCAGGGGTCGGGGAAAGAAAGATTTGAACAAGTAACTCTACAGATAATTGTAGCTGTGATAAATGTTGCGAAGGAAAAGTAGAGCGCAGCCGTCCTGAGACGCTTCTGTACCACTGAGCACATTTCTCTGAGATTGGTTTTCAGGTGACCTCCAGGTGCTAGGTCCAGTGGTTATTTCCCTCAGCCCTTGTCCACTTCTCTGCTCCTTGGGAGGCTTTCTTACTGTGGCTTCCAGGTCACCACACTCTTCCTCCTTTTTCAGTTTCCTTTGCTGGGTGCCCTCAGCTTTCCAGCCCTCTGAACATTAGGGTGCCTCTCGAGCGCTTCTTCATCTGTGGGCGCCTCTGGGAGATCTCCGCTGGACTCAGGCTGTAAATGTCATGCCTACGCTGACCACCAGCCAGGCCTTCACCCCTGAACTCCAGACGTAGGCAGCCAGCTGCCTACTGGACAGCTCCACCTGGACGTCTGATAGACATTTCGTGGCTAACAAGCACCGAGCTAAACTCTGATTTTCTTTCTTTCTTTTTCTTTAAAAAATTATTTATTTATTTTTGGCTGTGCTGGGTCTTCGGTGCTGCACACGGGCTTTCTCTAGTCGCGGTGAGCGGGGGCTACTCTTCGTTGTAGTGCGCGGGCTTCTCATTGCGGTGGCTTCTCTTGTTGCGGAGCACGGGCTCTAGGCACGAGGGCTTCAGCAGTTGCAGCACGTGGGCTCAGTAGTTGTGGCTCGCAGGCTGTAGAGTGCAGACTCGGTAGTTGTGGTGCACGGGCTTAGCTGCTCCGCGGCACGTGGGATCTTCCCTGACCGGGGCTCGAACCAGTGTCCTCTGCATTGGCAGGCGGATTCTTAACCACTGCGCCACCAGGGAAGTCCCGACTCTGATTTTCTTTTTCCACTCTGTCAGACCTGTTCCCTTTGCAGCTTTCCCCATTTTGGTGAATGACAGCCTTAGCCTTCTTTTTCAGGCCTGAAACTTTAGAATTGCTCTTGACTTCTCTTTCTCATACCTTGCTTCCAGTCTGACAGGTGTTTTGTTTTTGTTTAGGCTCTGTGGGTGAATCCGATGTGCCCTAAGGTTTGAGAAGTAGTGACTTGCTGGGAAATTTTGAGCCTCTGCTCCAGTGAGGTCATGTGGATGAAATCTTCTTAAAGAGGTGCTCCTGGTGTAGCCTTGGCAGGAGGTGGTTGTGGCTTTGTGGTCCGTTATTGGGAAGTGGGGAAGGGGCTCCTTTAGATAAATTAGTAATACTTCTCGGTTATATTCACGTGTAATAGATGTATAAGATATTAACAAATTAAGAAAAAGGAAGCTGACTGTGATTTTCCCATCAGAAACCATGGAGGCCAGCAGGAAGTGATTTCAGCATTTTTATTTTTATTTATTTTTATTTTTATTTTTATTTTTTATTTTTTGCGGTACGCAGGCCTCTCACTGCTGTAGCCTCTCCCGTTGCGGAGCACAGGCTCCGGACATGCAGGCCCAGCAGCCATGGCCCACAGGCCCCGCCGCTCCGAGGCATGTGGGATCTTCCCAGACGGAGGCACGAACCCGCGTCCCCCGCATCGCGGGGCGAACTCTCAACCACTGCGCCACCAGGGAAGCCCAGATTTCAGCATTTTTAAAGTGCTAAAAGAAAAGAACTATCAACCCCAAATTCTATATCCAGCAAAAATGCCCTTCAGGAATGAAAGTGAAATAAAGATCTTTTCAGATAAAGGAAAACTGAGAGAATTTGTTGCCAGCAGATCTAAAAAAATTACTAAAGGAAGTTTTCCAGACAGTAGGGACATTATACGAGAAGGAAACTTGAAACATTAGGAAGGAAGAGGAACAGAAATGGTAAATGTCCACATGAATACAGTAGACCATTGTTCTCTTAATGAATTCTTTGAAATATGTTTGGTTTCAGCAAAAAGTATAAGGTTGTATGGGGTTTTCAGCACATGTGGATGTAATACGTATGACAAATAAAACACGAAGGAGGAGGGGATATGATGGAAAAGTTTCTGCATTCCACTTGAAGTGCTAAAATATTGATACTAATTAGATTGTGAAAAATATATATTGTAAATCTCAGATCAACCACTAAACTACACATAGAGAGAGTGAAAAACACAGTATGTTAAAACAGAATTCTCCAAAGGTCCAAGAACTGAAATCAAGACAGGAAAGAGGAAATAGAAGAAGGAAAAATAGAAAACAAATAAGATGGTAGGCCCAAAGTGAAAGATACCAATAATTTACCTTCATGTAAATTGTGTGAGCATACCAGTTGTGTGTCTGAATGCTCAGTCCTGACAGATTGCTGTCTAAAAGAAATTCACTTCGGGCTTCCCTGGTGGCGCAGTGGTTGAGAGTCCGCCTGCCGATGCAGGGGACGCGGGTTCGTGCCCTGGTCCGGGAAGATCCCACATGCCGTGGAGCGGCTGGGCCCTGAGCCATGGCCGCTGAGCCTGCACATCCGGAGCCTGTGCTCCACAATGGGAGAGGCCACAACAGTGAGAGGCCTGTGTACCGCACAAAAAAAAAAAAAAAAAAAAAAAAAAATTCACTTCAAATATAAAGTAGGCATGGATGGAAAAAGATAACACCACCATGAAAACATTAGCCAAAATGAAGATGGGGTAGATAGATTAGTATCAGAAAAAGTAGACTTCAGAGCAAAGAAAATTACCAGGGATAAGGTAAGGCAATTACCAGTGAAGACATAATGCTATTAAATGAGTGTGTACCTAATAAAAGACCTGCAAAACTACATGGTACAAAACCTGACAGATCTGAAACAGGTAGACAAATCCATAGTTACAACTGAAGTGTCAGCACCCCCTTTGTAATTGGTAGAACTATTGACAGAATTAGCCAGGACATAGAAGAACCTACCGTCAGTGAGCCAGGCTAACGGACATTTAGAGAACGCTCCACCCTCCAACAAGAGCACAACACACATTCTTTTCAAGCACACGTGGATGGCCACCAAGATAGACCGTAACCTGCGTTATAAAAGAAACTAAATCGGAAAGGATTAAAATTACACAAAATACGTTCTCTACCCACAATGAAATTACACTAAAACAGTGACAGAAAGATAACAAGAACATCTCCCCAAACTTGGAAATTAAACGAGCAACATGCTTCTAAATATGTTTTGGAACAATAACGATGTCACAAGGAAAATGAGAAAATATTTTGAACTGAACAGAAACACAGTCTATCAAAGTTTGTGGGGTGCAGTGCTTAGAAGGAAATTTATAGCATTAAACCAGTCAGATTAGTAAAGAAAAAAGTTCTCCAATCTAATTTTCTACCTTAAGAAACTGTAAAAGGAGCAAATAAACCCAAAGCAAGCAAAAGGAAGAAAATAATACACATAAGAACAGAAATCACTGAAATTGAAAGCAGAAAAATTAATAGTCAGTGAAACCAAAAGCTGGTTCTTGGAAATTATCAACAAAATCAAATGCTAACAAAACTGACAGAAAGAGAGGAGAACCAAATTATCAGTAAGAGGAATGAAAAAAGGAGATACTACTATAGACCCTGAAGAAATTAAAAGGATAATAAGAGAATGTTATGAATAACTCTATGTACGTAAGTTTGATAACTTAGATGGAATGGTCCATTTCCTTGAAAATCACAAATCACCAAAACTCACCCAGGATGCCATAGATAACCCAAGTTGTCCTGTAATTATTAATGAAATGGAAATTTTAGTTAAAAGCCTCCCGCAAAAGAAACCTCCAAGCCCAGAGGGGGTTTCATTGATGAGTTCTCCTGCATATTTGAAGAAAAATAACACCAATTTTCAAAGAGGAAGGACTGACTCATAATATGAAGCCAGTATTACCCTGATAGCAAAACCAGACAAGGACAGTACAAAAGAAGCACATTGGAGGCCAGTATCCCTTATGAAGACACACGGAGTCCTCAACACATTATCAGCAAATTGAATTCAGCAATACATTTAAACGTGGCATTTATCCAGGAGTGCAAAGCTGGTTTATTATTTGAAAATCAATCAGTGTAATCCACTATTTTAACAGTCTTGGGCAGATCTCACGCGTATTATCTCACTGTAGGAATCCAGTCTCAAAAGGTTACATATGTGCTGTATGATTTCATTTGTATGATATACTTGAAGAGATAAAGCTGCAGTGCCAGGAGTGAGTACTAAGGGAGAGCATGGACGAGGTTTTGGGGAGGATGGAACTGTCCTGTATCTTGATTGTGATGGCTATAAGACAGCGTGTTTTAATAGTCATAGAACTTACACACCAAAAAGCTAACTATATGTTAATTTAAAAAATAAAACTAACATGAATGAATGAATCTATCAAGCAGTTAGGGTACTTTTGACCCAGCATTTCCACTTCTAGGAATTTATCTTACAGATGAGTTACTGCGTAGGTAAACTGACGGTTTTATAAGGGTATTGATTGCAAAAGATTGGAAGATTACAAAAAAGATTGATTAGAAAAGACCGGAAGCCATCTAAATGCCTGGCAGTAGGGGATTGGTTAAATTCCTAAATGCAATGCAGTGCATACCTTAAAAAAGCAAGCTGAATAACCATTAGTGTGCTCTGTATGCATGAGATACATGCATATGCTCGTAAGTGCGGATACTGTATCAGGGAGGCCCCTTAGGAAACTGATAATAATAGCATTGCTTTGGAGAGGCGAATGAACTGGGGGAGGAGGGAGACCTACTTTCACTGTTTACCCTTTGATACCTTTTGGATTTTATTTTATGTGCACGTCTACTCTAAAAAAAGTTTTTAAAAAGTATGCAGAATGGTAGATGAAAAAGTGTTAAGGAATTTGGGCAAAGGACCACAAGACGAAACAAGAGCCTAATGGATACCCCAAACTACAGCTCACAAATTCCCATGTAGCTGGTAGAGGCACACTACAAATTTGACACTGAGCTTCCTAGTGGTAGGGCAAAGAGGGCAACTTTACCCAGTGAGTGGTGATCCAGAGGAGAAAGCTGAGCCTGTTCTGGAAGGTTTGGCTTGTCCAGGTGGTAGGTGGCACGCGTGTACAGGACCAGGACCTTTTGGGTGAGGGTGAGTCTATCAGGAAATCACCTCATAAAATGTCTAATTGCTATTAATTTTGGATTTTAGAGAGGCAGCAAGTTAATTACGTATCAGATTTCTACATGATGCCTTTCTGGAAGAGAAAGAAAAGGGGGAGATAGAAGAAAGGGAAATGGCAGCGTGGTCATTTAATTTGAACTTTGTTTTTATTCTATGGGTAGATTGTCTCCTACTGTTGTCGTGGCAACAGTTAGTTGATCTGAGGAGTATAACTCTCTTACCTCAGATGCCTTTAATAATATAAACTGAAATTCTAGTGCATAGTGCTTCTTAAGGTTTGCTTGTTTTTCCTAATGTGGACACTTCCCCGTCAGTCTGAGAGGGCAGCATTCAGAGCACACTTTCAGTCTTACCGCTGTGGCTCCCAGGAAGAGACAGGAGTTCAGAGAACAGGAAATGGACAGATCTTTACTGGGACCACTAACAGTGCTGGGGTCAGAGGGGTCTCAGGCTTGGGAAGGCAGGGGGCCTGGGAAGGACTCTAACTTTGGGATCACAGAGCCCCTTGTCTGTGTCCTGATTCTGTCACTCATAGTCAGTTGTGTGACTTTAGGCTGCCGACTTGACTTTGCCTCTCTGACCTTTGGTCTCCTCCTCTGCAAAGATAATGCCCATCTTGCCTGTGCTCATGAAGGTTCAGTAGGATGAAGTGTGGGTGTTCCTGGGGCAGTGGTTGGTGTCCAGTGGGAGCTCAGTAAAGGTCAGTGGTTTCTCTCGTTCTGGTCTTACATCATGGCTACATCTTTACTCCTCTGAGTGGATAAAAACAAAAACTTTGCTGTTGCTCAGGCGTGTTCAGTGTGTTTGGGAACTTGCTGTTGCCAAAATCAGTCTTGGATTCCATCTGAAATGGCTTAAAATTTGTTTTTTTTTTTCAAATTATAAAAAATAGTTCATGAAAAAATACCTGTAAAATACCCAAATGATGGAGGTGGGCAGAATCAAATGGGAAAGCCTCTTCACCCGAGACTCCACAGCCCCTTCCTGGTTGTAGTCTCTGACCGTTTAGTGCCCACCCTCCCAGGCCTTTCTCTGAGCCAGATTACGTTTGTGTACGTTTCACTCACATGCATACGTTTGTGAGAGAGTTGTGCAGCTTCTCTCTGGTGTGTACACGATCGGTTCTCAGGAGACCCGCCCAGCACTGACCTTGAAGGTGCTGTGGCCGGGGCTCTTTGGAAGCGACCGTCCGTGTTCTGAATCCACTTTCTGACTGACTCTGGGCTCAGGCGATAGTGTCTGCAGTTGGGTGGCCTGTTGAATAAGCTGAACCAGAAAAGCACGTTTCCTGGAAGTAGCTGAATCGAGGCAGCTTCCTAGGAAGGCCTGGGGAGGTGGCCCTTGGGAGCTTTCACGTGCTTTTGCCCTTCCCCGAGCAATTTAATGTGTTGATATGAAAATACTGACAGCCAAAGAAAACTGCTTTTTTCACATTGATCTAATTCCCGATGGAAGGTTGAGATTTTAAAGTATTAGATAAGCTCTAAACACTGTTGGATCAGCAGGGGAGACGCTCCTTGGGTCTTTGCCAGGCCCGGCTGGCTTGTCTTGGGCTGTGGTGCGTGGTGCAGGGCCCAGAGCACAGCTGGCCTTCCCAAGGAGGCGTCATCGGCAAGCGCCCGCCTAGACTTGGAGAAACCTCAGATTTGAGAAGAGCAAGGCTGTTAACCTTGCTTTCCTTTGAGTTAAGTTTCCTCTAAACTCCCCTTTAAGTTGCTTGTCTAAGTTGGACTCAGAATATTACTTAACATCTTGTCAGCGTGTGGAAGCACTTTGGGTGGAGTCTTCTCTTTGGTGCTGGAAACTCCGTGATATCCCTAATTAATAGGCAAGTGTTGCATTTGTTCCTTGATCTTATGCCTGTGTCTGGTAGTTAACAAGGCCTTAGGGCCACAAAGGGAACACTATTTGGGGATCCTAGTTCAGAGGCAGTGCATTAGGGGAGTTGATAGGAAGAGGCCCTGGAGCCAGACTGCCTGGGTTTAAATCCCACCCTGCATCTGACCAGCTGTTTACTTAACTGGGGAAGTTACTCAGAGCCTTAGTTGCTGCATCTAGGGAGAAGAGGGGGGTAGGGGAGATGATGGTGATAGTACCTATATTCGTTTCCTGTTGCTCCTGTAATAAGTTACCACCAACTTGGTGGCTTAAAACAATTCAGATTTATTCTCCTATAGTTTGGGGGTCAGAAGTCTGAAATGAGTCTTCCAGATTAAAATCAAAGTTTTGGCAGGGCTGGTCTTTTTAGGAGCTCCAGGAGAGAATCTGTTCTTTCTTTTCCAGATTCTATAAGCTGCTGGCATTCCTTGGCTTGTGGCCAAGGAATTTCTGTTCCCATCAACACACTGCCTTCCCCTTCTATAGTCACATCTCCCTCTGCTTCCATCTTTTTTTTTTTTTTTAATAAATTTATTTATTTATTTTTGGCTCTGCTGGGTCATTGTTGCTGCTCATGGGCTTCCTTGAGTTGTGGCGAGCGGGGGCTGCTCTTCGTTGCGGCGCACAGGCTTCTCGTCATGGTGGCTTCTCTTGTTGCGGAGCACGGGCTCTAGGTGCGCAGGCTTCAGCAGTTGTGGTGCGTGGGCTTCAGTAGTTGCGGCTCGCGGGCTCTAGAGCACAGCCTCAGTAGTTGTGGGCTTAGTTGCTCCGCGGCATGTGGGATCTTCCCGGATCAGGGCTCGAACCCATGTCCCCTGCATTGGCAGGCGGATTCTTAACCACTGCTCCACCAGGGAAGTCCCTGCTTCCATCTTTTAAGGACACTTGTGGTTATTTTGGGCTCACCCAGATAATCTCCCCATCTCAAGGTCCATAACATTAATTCCATCTGCAAAGTCACTTGTGCCATGTAAGGTAACAGTCACAGGTCCCAGGGATTAAGACATGGGCATGTTTGGGGGCCGTCACTCAGCGTAGCACAGTACTTACCTCATGGGATTGTTAGGGTTGAATGAGACTCATCGGGTCCTAGCTCAGATGCTCCCTCCTAGGTGGTGTCTTCTAAGAAGTTTTCCCTGACCACCCCGTCTGAAGAACCACCCACTGTCACCCCATCCGTTGTCACTCTGTCACAGAACTCTCAGGTATTTTCTGCACAGCCCATGAAACCTAGGACCAGACCTTGTTTGGTTCTCACTTTATCTCCAGGGCCCAGAATAGGAAGTACCTAGCTTTAGTGAATGGTTAATACAGGTTTGTTAAATGGATGGATGTCAAAATTTCAAAACATTCCACTTTGTAGACTTTCTTCTTATCTCTATGACAACAGAGACATTTCCCCATATCATTAAATATTCTTCCATGATCTTGTTTTTACTCACTAAGTAATGGCCTTTGTGTAGCTGTATCATGGTTCACTTAACCAGTCTCCCAGGTTGAAGTCGTTCCTTCAGTGACCTTTTTTTTTTTTAATAGATTTATTTTATTTATGTATTTATTTGGCTGTGTTGGGTCTTCATTTCTGTGCGAGGGCTTTCTCTAGTTGCGGCGAGTGGGGTCCACTCTTCATTGCGGTGCGTGGGCCTCTCACTGTCGCGGCCTCTCTTGTTGCAGAGCACAGGCTCCAGATGCGCAGGCTCAGTAGTTGTGGCTCACGGGCCCAGTTGCTCCACGGCATGTGGGATCTTCCCAGACCAAGGCTCGAACCCATGTCCCCTGCATTGGCAGGCAGATTCTCAACCACTGCGCCACCAGGGAAGCCCTTCAGTGACCTTTTGATCCTGTGAAACCTGGTGGTCTAGCAAGGTTGGGTTTGTCAGCCTGTCTCTTAGGATGATGCATCAAACAATTCACCCAGTCTTCCCTCCTTGATCTCAAAGGATAGAGACAACAATGTTGTAGGTTAATCAATAAGCAAGTAAATCCAGTGTGCTGGTGGAGATACAGGAAGCAGGGGGATGAGTGCTGGTTAACTCAAAAACTTAAGGAGGAAGAATTCTTTTCAGGTGGATTAAGATAGAAGTCACATCTAATGCCAGATTGAGATAGAGAAAAAGCCTCTGTTAACGTCTTATTTTTGCTTTAAGTTTCAAAATTCAGTAAAAGTCAACCTGTCATCACATGGTATAATAGTTAAACCTTTCTGAATGGTACCCAGTTCCGAAATATGTGATAGAAACTGTTGGTAAAGTAACCTGCAGGTTACAGCCTGTCAGAGGAGATAAGCAGTGTGCTTTGGAAGCACATCTTAATGTGTATTTAACACATGCTTAATGCGTCTGTCTCATATTTACATTTAGTGAGCCTGTGGGCCCCAGTTGGCTGATGTCTACAGTATGCATAGCACTACGTGTTGGTAGGAGGCGTGGAGGGGCTGAGAACCCACGCCTCGCTGTGAGAAGGACGCCAGCTCTCTTCCAGTTGCAGGAATTATTTCTGGAAAGTCACCAGTAACTCCTCAGGCCAGGTCAGCTGCCTCCTGGGGCTCCTGGAGCCCTCAGATTTCTCTCAGTCATAGGACTGAGCACCCGTATAGTGTGGTAATTGTCTGTTTGCTGGTCTGTGAGGGACTTGAGGGCAGGGACCTTGTTCATCTTTATTCTTAAGGCCAAGCACCATAAGTGCTTATCGGACGGGTGCAATGAAGGATGGAACAGTGATGCTGAGTGTCTCCTCTGTGCCATGTACTTTGTTAGCAATCAGCGCGGAGAAGACTACAGTAAGACCCCGCCCTCGGAGGTTTCACAGTCTCTTGAGGGAAATAAATATTAATCAGAGAGTCATGTAATTACAAGTTGTGATTAAGTGCTATGAGAAAACAGAACCTGATGCTAGGAGAGAGAGGAACCAGGGCCTTGCTGTAGTTTACATGGTAGGGCAGGAAGTGTTTCTGTGGGGATGTGTATTTAAGATGAGATCTAAAGGATTGGTCATCAGTCTTCTTACTGGTTTATTCCCCTTGTGAAGAAAAATTTCAAACCTGGAGAAGGGTTCAAGGAATAATTTAATGATGAACAGCCATATATCCTCCACTTAGATTGAACAGTCGTTGACATTTTTCCATATTCACTTATTGTGCCTCTTTCTAGTTTTAAAAAATGGAATCATTTGAAAGTAAGTTGCAGATATCATGACATCTTATCCATAAATACATCAGCATTCATTCAGCTCTCTACACAACCACGAAGGTGTTATCAGGCTTAAGAAAATTATCAGTTAATTTCCATAATAGCATCTTACCATGACCATGTTCAGACCATGTTCGTGACCAGATCATGTTCTGCTTTCTCTAGTTACACCAAACTGTTCTTCATGAACCAGCCTCCAGTCAGGTTTGTGTATTGCCTTTAGTTATTTGTCACTTTATTCTCTTAAAACAGTTACTCTACCATTCTTTCATGACATTTACCTTTTTTTTTTTTTGAATGATCTTGTTAGTTAAAGGTTCATCTAACACATTGAGGAGATGCATTAAATCAGTTAAATGAACCAGTAAGATGGTAAAATTGATTCCAAAGGCATTTGAGGAACTAGGTATTTATAGACATAAAACCAAAAGAGTTAGAATAAGGTTGCTACATTAGATTAAGAAAACATCATCTTCAGAGTTATCTATTCTATTGGACATAAATCCGCAAGTTAATATGTCACTTCACAGTGTCTGGGCTCTAATAGAGTAGTAAGTAGCACAGGCACATTCTCCTAGAGAATTAAATAAACCTCAGGCAGGCATATTAAAAACGCCCAGGTAGGGGCTTCCCTGGTGGCGCAGTGGTTGAGAGTCCGCCTGCCGATGCAGGGGACGCGGGTTCGTGCCTCGGTCCGGGAAGATCCCACAGGCTGCGGAGCGGCTGGGCCCGTGAGCCATGGCCGCTGAGCCTGTGCGTCCGGAGCCTGTGCTCCGCAACGGGAGAGGCCACAGCAGTGAGAGGCCCACGTACCGCAAAAAAAAAAAAAAAATCCCAGGTATAAATGGAAAAGACACCTCTCCTCCATGCTTTTGTCTTATTTCCAAATTTTGAATAATTTTTTTATAACAAGGCTTTCCCTAATCATTCCAGCCAGAATCAGCCTCTCCAGTTTTATCCTATTACTTTTAAAAAATGGCTTTATTGTGGTATAATTTTTATACCATAGAATTCACTCATTGTACATGTTCATGACTTTTAATAAACTTATGCAGCTATGCAACTGTCACAGCAATCCGGTTTTAGAATATTTTCACCCCTCGACAAAGTCCCCTCACGCCTGTTTGCAGTGGATCTCCGCTTCCGCCTCCAGCTCCAAGCAAACGTCAATTAGCTTTCTCTCTAGAGAAGGAAATTTCATATAAATGGAATCATGCACATTACCTTTTGTCTGGCATCTTTTCACTAAGCACAATGTCCCTGAGGCTCACCCATGTGGTGTCCATGTGGTAGCGTGTATCAGTGCCCTTTTCATTGTTGCGTCAGTGCTGTTTATGCATTCCTCACTTAATGGGTTTTTGGAATTTTTTTTGGTGTTGGGCTCTTATGAATAATGCTGCTGTGAACATTTGCAGGCAAGTCTTTTTGTGGGTGTATTTCTTATTTCTCTTGGGTAGGTTCCTAGGAGTGCGGTAGGTGTATATTGAACTACGTAAGAAACTGACAGATTGTTTTCAAAAATGGCTGCAACTGCTAGTGACTTATGAAAATTCCAGATTCTCCACATTCTCGCCATCACCTGTCATTGTCTGTCTTCTCGATTATAGCTTGATGGACATTGTAGGCTCCTTCTGAGTGAAGAAGTTTCTGGTGGCAACTTGGTAATGCTATCATCCAGAAAATCAGCTGCGGAAAGCGTGGTACCATGGTCTGAGGACTTGTGAGTTCCCTTCCGGAAGGAGAGTCTGTGTTGTCTCAAGCCCAGTTTGTTCAGCACTTGGACATTGGACCTATGGGCTGACCAGAAATAATTTTGACCTTATGCAGATTTTAAAGACTTAAAACATTGAGGTATGCTCTCCAAACAGTGGAATGCTGCCGTCCGAAGTGTACTCTTCAGTTAGTTGTGATGAATGTTTATCAAGACGATACTTCTGGCACCCCCCTGGGGATATGTTCTGCCCCTTCCCAGTCAGTCCCCGAGAAGCAGTCACTAGGCAGATTTCCATCACTAGGTGTTCCTGCTTGCACCCTGACGCTCTGATTGAACTGATCTTACTGTGGAAAGCATTTGATCCGCAGTAGCGTATAAAGAAGAGAATAAAATGGCTCATAGTCACTCCACTACCCAGAGGTTACTAGTGTGACTATTCTTATGTAGTGCCTTCCGGTAATGTACTTGTGTCATTTTTTAGAAAATCTCACAAAGCAGAGCTTTGGCGTACGTTGTTTGGCGTGTCACCGCTTCCTTTTTGGAGTGTACGTTTTCCAGCGTGATATTTGTGTGCTGAGGACGCAGCCTAACTCGCTTGGCGCGAGCATTTAGGCCCGGTTTGTATCGCGGGCGGACAGCCCGCGTCTGGACTCCCCGCCTGCGTGGGCACGTCCGGTGTCTGGAGGGCGCCGCGCGACCTTCCCTACCTGGGCGGCCAGAGGAGGAACCCCTTGGGACTTGGGGGACCCGGGTCCTCCCCCAGCCCCGCCCGACGCCCAGGGTCCCGGCGAGCCAGGCCTGACGCGCCGAAACCGAGCCGCGGATCGGCTGCGCGGCATCTGCGCGCGATTGAGCGGCCTGCCGCCCCCGCCCGGCCGCCGGAGCCGCCGCCCGAGGTCCCGCCGCGGAGCCCCGCTTGCTCGCTCGTTCGCCCGCTCACTCGGGCATGGAGCCGCCGGCCGCGCGCCTCTGAGCCCCGCGGCGTTCATGGTGAGTGGGGCCGGGGCCCCGCCCGCGCCCCTCCGGGGGTCTGCCCGCCCGTCACCGGCCGGAGGCCCCAGCGTGGGTGCGCCCGTGTGCATGTGTGTGTGTTACACGCATCTGTTCCAACGAGCTGAAGCTTGCATGTGGCCGCGGTGATGCGCCTTCCTCCCCCCTGCCATTCTTTGTCTGTGATTCCATGTAATTTCCTCACAGCGTTGAGTTTTAATGGGTACAGTGGGGGACTGTAGGAGAGAGAGCCAGCGCGTCCTAATTCTTACCACCCAGAGGGGGATCGCACCCTGTGTTCAGACTGAGGTCAGTCCAGGCCAGGCACCCCTCTTAGAGGCCTGAATGGCATTCATTGCCCGTGATCCTGGGGGCAAGAAGCCTTTGTACGGAGCTCAGGCTGTACCCCGTTTGCTCAGGGTCCGAGTAAGGTGGTCAGATCGTAGCAGTAACCAAGCTTGTTAAAACCCACAGTTCAGTTTTAACACATTTCATTCACCAGTCCACAGGTGAACTTCTGTGTTCTACATGTTTTGTTAGTAACATGACAATTAGAAAGGCCCCCTGAGAGTTGCTGTCCCAAATGCCAACATTTCTGGTAACCTAGAGGATGCTTTCTGGGAAAAAGACTGTGGTAAGAAGAGAAAAGAGTTGAAGTCTGAGGAGCCCTTCAGAGGATTCCGGAGGGTCCTTCTTACTGTGAGGTCAGCCTCATTGGTCACCAGTACTGTTGTCTTGGAAGTCCCAGCATTTGTAAGACCTGTTCAGGCCACTCTTAACCACTAAAAATGGCAAAATAGAACAGATCTCGTCCCAGATTGTGAGACAACACCCCTCTCCCCCCAAAAGTTGCTTGTTATAAATGGCAAAGTGTGACGCCAGCTGCAGTGTTCTGGGCTCTTTACTTTCATCTACTCTTCACAACCTTATTAAGCACCACTCTTAGCGGGAAGTGTTGTGAAAAGTAATTCTGCGGCAAAATAATGACAGTAATACTCCCTGTCATTTTGAGGCACCTGCTATGGCCATGTGTCTTTCGTTAATTCATTCTCATTTAATAGGTGGGGAAGCAGGCTTGGAGGGGCGAAGGAACATGCCCAAGGTCACGCTGCCGTTGGTGATGATCTGGAGGTGATGGTTCAGACCCAGGCCTGCCGCCAACTCACAGTGCTTCCTCTGCAGGGTCCTCAGCCGGTGCCCACAGGGTTGCTGTACTCTCTGTCCCTCACGCTGGTTTCACGTCAGTCTGTTCATAGGTGCCACGTGGTGACCTGCTATGCTTTATTCCAGACGTACCTCTAAAACCCCCTCGTTATTTTAAAAGGCTAATCTTGATGCTATACCAGTTGAGTCCAAGGCTTAAGCACAGGTTTTAACTGATGAGCCTCTCTCCTTGTAACTAACATAGATTTCCAGGAAGCTAGGGGGCTTCTGTTACCATGTTTGGGCGTAATTGGCTGTCTTTTACAGCACTCTTCCAGTTCTGTGCGTAGCAGTGACACCCCTCTTGTCATCCTACCAGGAGCACTTTCTTTACTGTTTGAGGATCTTGATCTTCTCCTCTTACACAGATGTCTGTCGAGGTAGACACTTTTTTCTTTCTTCTTCAACTGGCAGATTATAACTTTATTTAGGAGTCTAATAGCCCCGTCCTTATCTCCAGCACTGTTCAGATCATGCACATGATGCAGACCTCGCCATTGGATGTATCGAATGGGCTCATCACACCTCACACTGTTTACTTTCGGGCTCTACCCCAGTCTAGCTCTTCCTTTCTCTCTCTCGCTTGGTCTTGGCTTGTCCCGTCAGCTCTGGGAAGCTTGTTGTTGAGACCATGAAGTCTAGAACAGAACTTGGACCCGGCGTCATTCCCCACGTAGAGCGCTCGTGCTCACCCACAGAGAAGCCTGTTCGCCGTCATCTCCTGGCTGCTGCCTGTGCTGTCGGGCCGCCCCTCCCTCACGGCTTCCAGCCCAGCTCTCCCCTGTCCTTTGTCCATTGAGATGGTGCCCTTTATGAGCTGTTTTCTTTTATTCTCTCCAGCCACAGGTGTCCTGTCCTTGGGGCTCCCACATTTTTTATCATCTGCTCTGGTTTCATAGCCTCTGCTGGCATCGTACTGCCCCTGCTAGAGTGAGTGAGCCCTTCAAGGTGGGGTCTGCAGGTCTGCTAAAGTGCCAGGCCCCTTCACAAATGAGCTCCTGGCCCCTGTGTGGAGTTGAGGCTCTGCTCGGCTGCCCTGGTGTACTGCTTTCTTCCTGAACCTTCGCTGCATTATCAGACCACAGCCGCACTTAGCCCCCAGTTGGGTGCAGTAGGCTTTGTTTGCTGCTGTCTCTCTGGTGTTGGTCTTACCTTCCCAGCAGGATACAAGCACCACTCTGGGCAGGGACTGTGACCTCTTCTAAATTAGTGACTTGTAAACTTTTTATTCTGACACAACACCCCACCCCCATCCCCGGGTTAGAAAATTTAGGTTGAGACTCATTTCTCTCAAGAAGGCATAGCTGTAAGTAGGTACAGAACTGAAACAAACTGTCCTTACTATGTGCACTCTGTATTTTTGTGTTGTTTGATTTAAAAAAAATACTGTCGTGACCAGTAAAACTGATTTGCCACTAGAACTTTGCAGAACCCTGTTCTAAATTCCCTCTAGGGTTATGCGGCGTGTTGGAATCTGTAGTGGTTCCTTGAATGGATGGTTTATACTGATGAGCCTGCAGGACTTCTGATGAGCACAGCAATGAATGGTATTGTTACTTGGTTTAAACCAAGAGACTTCAACTTGATCCCATAAGGGACCCAAGAGGAGAAGAAACTTCGGAACGATGAGTTGCACCGGGGCTGGGCTGACCCCACCATTTGCCTGGCCCACAGAAAGGGCTCATACTTTATGGGCAGCCGTTGAATGTTTGTCTCGTGATCCCATCATCACAGGAGTCTTCACAGTTGCTACCGTTTTATAGCCGAGAGAGAAGCAAGATGATTTGCCCCAGATCAGAGCCAGGACTTAGATTTAGAACTCCGTCTTTTCGCTTCCGAAGCCCTAGCTCTTGCCATATCACATGCTGACCTCAGTGTTGGTAACTCACAGCTGAAAGTTGTTTGTCCTGAGAGTGAATCGTCCCCTTTCTTGTTCCTGAAGTTGGTTTGTCTGGCTTGGAAGATGAGCTTACTGTCGACCCCTCTAGGTAGCAGTGTGAGAACTACATGTGGAGTAGGATCTGTTAACAATTTCCAAAGCCATTCGTATTCTGAAATGCCATTTAGAATTTTGAAAAGGCTTTCCCTGGGATTTCAAGTATGGACAGGCCAGGCCTCCTGTTTTTTAAATCATGCGGGGCTCTGTGTGGTTCAAACATAAGTATTTGACTTGCATCTGCACTTAATTCACTATTACAGGTTTGTGTCATAGTTGAAAGCTTCATTTAGACTGAATATAAATGATTAAACTGGATCATGCATTCTAGCGAGTGGCAGTCTGCGGTGAGCAGTGCAGGGGCAGAGCCAGGGTGCTGGCCTCTGGTCCAGCTCCTCCAGCCCCAGCCCGGCCTCCACCTTATGGCAGCTCCTCTCTCGGGATTGTGGGGAGCTAGTGTGAAGGGCAAGTTGAGCCAATTCCGTGTGTGTAAAGTGCTTGGCCCGTTGCGACTGTGCTGCTTGTTACCGTTTGTGATGGAGCCTCCGAGCTCTAACTGAAGAGACTGATTTTTTTAAAATCACAAGTCAAGGCATTTAATTAACTTTACAACGCGTCTTCGTACCTGTGCTCTTTGCAGACCTCGCAGGGCTCCTTGATTGTTGTTTGGCCATAGAGCATTTTTTCTGCCTTATACAGTTTCAAGCCCGAGGAGAAAAAGGGTCATGGCAGACGGCAGCCAGGGCCAGCCTTTACGGAGCACTTCCTCTGCACCCAGAGGCTTGTGCGGACTGCTTCACAAGCCTCTGCCACTCCTTAGACAGCCCTCTCTGCTAGGTGCTGTTTCCCTTTTTGCAGATGTGGAAATGAGGTGCAGGGATTCTAAGCTGTGCTTTGCCGGGGGTCACAGCTAGTTCCTGGTGGATCTGAATTTGCTCCCAGGCCCATCTGGCCCCGAAGACCACACTTAACTCGAGTAGGACCTGGCCTTTTCCCTCCAGAACTGCACACCTGTTTGTTGAGTATATCCACACGAGAGGTTGGGCCTGTGCAGAGTGGCGGAGTGGGGAGTCCTGCAGGCCCGGCTCCTTGCTGGCTATGGACTTGGGGGCAAGTCACTTCACTCTGAACCTCAGTGGCCCTACCTGTCAAATGCGGTGACACTTGCCATAGAGATCGTTATGGAGATAAAGTTAAACTATGTGTAAAGCACACAAAGCCAGTGGAGGTGGGCATCCGCATGCTGGGGCATCTGCCTTCGGGGCTCAGCGCCTTTGGCCTTGGCATAGAGCTCACTAGACCCGCATCAGCAAGTAAGTAGCACCTTGCAGGGCGTTCGCTAACAATTCTTGTTAATATGCAGCGTGCCTCAGGATCTTTCTCAGCACACAACTTCTGGTAGATTTCCTATAAAATACAAGATTTTACATTGGGTACGTATGTAGAATCTGATGGCTGCATAGGATCCTTCAGATGGCTGTTTAATAGCTTGTGAAGTTGCAGCTGAGTGCTTGGCACATGGAGGTGCTCAGATGTTTGAATGGATGACAGAGTGAGTCCATTTTCTCCGCTTTGGGTGAGTGGAGGTCGTTCTAGATTTTAATGGAACCATTTTACACCGGGATAAACAGTGTTAAGACATCTAACCTTGTACATCCAGATGTACAGAAACTGCCCCACCCACCTGTTTCTTGGTGCACACGCGTCTCATAGCCTGTGGGTTTTGAGGAAAAAATTTTTTCTTTTAACTTTTTAGAAGCCTCTGTAGGCTTTCCTGGCTGAGAGAATAATTGCTTGCCAAATAATTTTACCAGTAACACCCCGCTTGACAACTAGTGTTAATAAAATTCATTTAGCAATTCATCACTTTCCACTCCTGATACTGCTTCTATTGTATCGGGAGTGGTTATTTAAATCTTAGTTTAATCTACTGGGTTGTTTGTCCTGTCTTCCCAGTTAGGTTGCCTTCCCTTAAGGGAGGGTCCTGAGAGCCTTGTCTATAATAGGCAACAAGAGAACACTGTTTTTTTATTTTTACAGAGGGCTAAGGGTACACATGCACAGGCACGCATACACACACAGTTGCAGAAACTGGACTCTTTGGCACAGATTACTTGGCTCTCCTGAACTCTGCTGGTTGGG
Source organism: Aethalodelphis obliquidens (assembly GCF_003676395.1). Taxonomy (NCBI): domain Eukaryota; kingdom Metazoa; phylum Chordata; class Mammalia; order Artiodactyla; family Delphinidae; genus Aethalodelphis; species Aethalodelphis obliquidens. The sequence continues at coordinate 71,772,689 of NW_020837950.1, forward strand.
TGTTTGGAATGTGGGTCACCAGGTGTGACTGAGGTTTTGTGGTTGCAGCTCATAGGACGAATTAATGACCTGGAAGTGTGGAGGCCGCTCGTAGATTTCCAGGGCATGGCACAATTATTCGTGTAACAGCTTGCAGTGATGGCTTCGCACAAAGACGTTAAAGAATTTCTTTCTTGACGTTTCTGCTTTAAGAAAATGAAACAGCTTTCATCACCTTCAAGCAAAAGATTTTTAATTTTTAAGCCCATCCTCATTTCAGGAAAGGTTTGAAAGGCAAACAAAAATAGATAAAATGCTGTGGGGTAAAAGGAAATGCATTAGAAATTTAGGGTGGGAGTGGGAGATGAAGCCAGGGGTGGGCGTCAGATGAATGCTAGAATTGGCTATCACTCTGACTCTGAGCTTCCCTGTGACCACTGCAATAATCAGTTCAAATTTACGGTGTCCAGAAGACAGAATACCCACCCCTTACCCAGAAGCAGCCTAGGAGACCCGAGTCGATGTTTGCGGGCCCTTAGAGGAGCAGCTGGGATGATGAGATCCTTAGCGACTTCCCTACCAGTATGGGAAGCCCACAGTCCCCATAAAGTGATGGCCTGAACTGCAGAGCTAAACCCCTTTCATGGGCAGTTTTCCCTTCTAAAGAGCAAGAAATATTTTCAGTGTATCATCCTCAAAATCGACTTAAAGGACTTCACAACAAAACACCTTGCTTACTTTGAAAAGGGCTTCGTAATATCAGAATTGGCCGGGCCTGGAGTTATCCCTGGTTTCTTTGTCCTAGGAATATGAAGACAAGGCTGGACGACCTAGCAGGCCACCCTCTCCAAAGCAGAATGTGAGGAAGCATCTTGACTTTGAGCCTCTTTCCACCACCGCACTCATCCTGGAAGACAGACCAGCGTGAGTCTGAAGAAGAGTCTGTGGAGAGTTTGTTTTCAGGGATAAGTACATTTGCTAGTCACCTTTTCATTAGAAAAGGGGAAGAAAGATAAGCACGTCACTTACTAAAAATGCGGGGCCCCTCTTCATTCCCTCCACTAACGTGTATTCTATATGATAGCATGACTGATGTGGAAAACTTTCATTTAACGTAGAAGTTTTTGATCAGGATTTTCCATTCAGGTGATTTTTTACTTTAATTTAGCATTTCCAGATGCTTAAGTAGCTGTTTTTAGTTATAGACTGGCTTGTAACGGTAAGAAGCACCAGGAAGTATACTCGAAAGTGGGTGTTCTGGAGGCACCCCAGTATTGTAGAACAATTCCCGGACTAGCCTACTGGTTCTTTGGGATCTGCAGAAAACAGGCTGGGTGATCCCAGCAAGTTCCCTTCCCTTCTGGGCCTCTGGTTTCCATCCATCTGATGAGGAGAGATGGGTTTTGATGACGGGCTTGTAGATCGTGTTTGGAGACCTTAGTAAGGGAAAGGGATTGCTCCATTGTACCAGGCCATAGCTTATCTCTATTTAAGCATCGAGTTTCCATAGAACACTGTATTTGAATAGAAAGATTCCACAGCTTTTTCTCACTGTTGTGGCCTCTCCCGTTGCGGAGCACAGGCTCCGGACGCGCAGGCTCAGCGGCCATAGCTCACGGGCCCAGCTGCTCCGCGGCATGTGGGATCTTCCCGGACCGGGGCACAAACCCGTGTCCCCTGCATCGGCAGGCGGACTCTCAACCACTGCGCCACCAGGGAAGCCCGTCCACAGCTTTTAAGAAAAAGAGAGATTGTAAAACATTCGGCTAGGATCCCTAAGGTCCCTGCCAACCCTGACATTTAAAATTGATGAAGTCTGCAGAAGAAATGTGTCTTCTGATGTTAATTTTCGGTCCTTGGAAATTGTGGATGTGTGGGTAGATGGGGAGAGAAACCCTGAAATGGAGGATTCAGAAGGTAGGTAGAGATTATTGGTAGAAGCCGCCGCACTGTGAGGATCCGTCCTGTAATGCTGTCTAAAACATGAGCTGTGGGAAGTCGTGCCCTGTTCTCCTGCAGCAAAAACACTGTGATGTGCGCAGACAGCCAGACATTGCCGCCCTCCCAGTTTTCAAGGACCAGCAAATTCACCAGCACGTTTCTGAAAGAGAACATGCGTTTTATTTTTTTAACCGGGATTCAGAGTTGTATAGCACATTTAGTCGTTTAGAACTATTGTATGAATCGTGTGTGTGTGTGTGTGTGTGTGTGTATAAATGAGGTGAACCACATAGCTAGTATGAAACTTACTTAAAAAAACTGGCCAGGGAATATATTCATACATAGATGTATCAATAACATATGCCGTTAGGGTACTCTACTTCAAGGGTAACTGTTGACAATTATTGTATTCGTGCGATGTGGTCAAATCAGAGTTTCTCTGGAGACTGGGTTGAAAAAAACACCCCAAGATTAAGTGTTTATCTCCATTGGAGTTATGGTTAATTGCTATTTTCTTCTTTCTGCTAATCTTTAGACTCCAAGTTTTTAAAAATGAGCTTATTTTAATACTTTTGTAAAAAAATATTTTTAGTTTATGAAAGAGCTGCGTCTTTATCATCTAACAAATGTGGTTTTGGTCTTTGAGCTTTTCATTTGTTAGTAAATGATGCTTCAAGTTTCTCTTATTCAGTATTTAAAATGGTGAAAAATCATTTCTTTTCTATCAAGAAATCTCCCGGCGAAGCCAGCTGAAGAAGCTCAGAAACACAGGCAACAGTATGAAGAAATGGTGGTTCAGGCCAAAAAACGAGGTAATGGAGCTCACATGTGTTTGGTTATGTAAGTCAGCACAAGATTTTGTGTCTTTGTGGATATTTTCTCTTTACCTGATGGAGCTGTAGAACCTGAACTTTGGTGAATGCTTTATTTAATATTTTGAGATTTATAATTTTCATCAAAAACGTATGTTTCTACTAACTACTTATTCCTGGTTACTTCATTCAAGATAATAGCACTTTGAATTTACACAAGGAAAGAGACTGTGTAGGATGAAAGTACTAGGCTGGAGAAAGCTTTAGCCAGTGATGCTGGAGAGGCAGATCTCTTTCTGTCTGTGGGCTCAGTTTTCCTTATTTACAAGAAGATGTGATGGGATTTGACAAAGTGCCTTGTGACACCTAAAAACCCTATGATTCTTAGATGTTTAAAAAGTATGTATAGTAAAACGTGGTCTGTCTGTACAATGGAATATTATTCAGCCTTAAAAAGGAATGAAATTCTGACACACACTTAACATGAAGCTTGAAGACATTATTCTAAGTGATATAAGCCAGACACAAAAGGACAAATGCTGTGTGCTTCCACTTATATGAGGTATCTAGAAGAGTCAGATTCATAGAGACAGAAAGTAGAGTGGAGGTTGCCGGGGGCTGGGGAGCAGGGCGGGGTGTGTTTGTCGGGGGTTGAGAAGTTAGTGTTTCGTGGGGAGAGAGTTCCAGTTCTGGAGATGGACGGTGGTGATGGTTGCGTAACAATGTGAAATGTACTTCACGCCACTGGGTGTACACTTAAAAGGGTAAATTTTATGTTTTGTGTATTTTACCACAAAAAATGTATATATAAATGAAAATGCATGGTATTTCTCAGAGTTGCTGTTATACCCTAAGAGTTATTCTTAAGCTGTGAGAAGTGAAGTTGCAGGTTCCATTGGAAAGGGTGAGGCGAGCACAGAGAGGCTTCTGGTGTGTCTGTTCCTGTTCGGTCTTTTGACTGGGGCTGTAGTTTCATGGGTTTGTCTATTTTGTGATAATTTCGTTAGGTTCTTATTTGTACACTTTTCTGTTTATATGTTATACTGTATTACGTTACAGAAAAGCTTACTAAAAGGTGGATAACGCCTAAGCTTTCTAAACTCCGTAAGGTGTGAAATGAGTCTCGGAAGAGGTCAGGTCTCAGTGCTCTACTTCACTGCCCTCTTCCTGGTGTTTTTGCAGCCTGGCTCTTTGAGAAAAGTCACCTAGCTTGAAATCAGTGGATATCAGTTAATAGATGTTTCCTTCTTTTAACTGTGATTTCTAGAGCTGAAAGAAGCCCAGAGGAGAAAAAAGCAGCTGGAAGAAAGATGCAGATTAGAAGAAAGTATTGGAAATGCTGTCCTCACTTGGAATAATGAGATTTTGCCTAACTGGGAAACAATGTAAGCTCTCTAGACGCTACACTTCTTTGCAGAATTCAGGGGAAGCAGCTGTATTAATTGTAGCTCCTCTCACAGCCCCTGATGAAATTATCTGATAAGTTTAAGTTGCACAGAGTCTCCTTCCTCTGCCTTGGTTCAGCCCTTGTCGTTTCTCACCTGGTACTGTGACAGCTCCCCTCCCACCCCTTCCACTTGTCTTCTGCTCAGCAGCCAGAGGGATCTTCTAAGGCACGAATCTGTGTCACTTCCATACTTTACATTTCAGTAACTTCCTGTGACTCTCGGTGTAAAATTGGAATTGCTTGGCTTAGCCGACAGGACCCTTCGTGGGACAGCACGTCCCTTTCTCTGTAGCCTCACCTTTCATCTCTCCTTTGCTTGGACAGTGCCCTTTCCTTACGGAGCCTCAGGGCCTTTGCATGTTCCATTCCCTCTGCATCGAGTGCTCTTGCCCTGTATCTCCTCATTCGGTTAACACTTTGTTCTTTAAAGCTCAGTCTTCCTTGGAGAAGCCTTTCCTGCCCTCGCCCTGGCTCCAGGTGCCTGTAGAGGACCCCGCTGGGTACCCTGCATCTGTCTGCTCAAGTTTCTGTTGTCCTGTCTGAGGAGGGGCGCCGGGTGTGCTTTGGTGACAGCCCCCGGTAGCCGGTACACAGTAGAGTCCAGCACTGTTGTCTCCTTCGCGTCTGAGGGACAGCTGTAGGTCTTTCCTCGTGCGTGGTCAGAATGGTTAGGGGCCGGTGTCTGGACAGCAGTCTTGGAGCCACGCACAGAGGCTGGTGCCTCCTTTTGGGCCTCCCCCTATCGGCAGGAGCTGGGGGAGCTTGGACGCCAGTTTCCTTTTTCTCTCTTCCAACCTGAACCGTGTGTCAGGTTGTTGGGGACTTGCTTCTGGCACTTACCTGGGTGTTACTCACTCCCACTGTGGAGGTGGGGTCCGGGGGGGGGGCAGAGATTGCCCTGTTGAGGCTCTGCATGGGGAACACACGCTGTGCCCAGAGCCTGCTTTTCTGGGCAGTGGGGCCCAGTAACAAGAGTTAAGGTCCTCAGAACCCTTGGACTGACTCCCTGTGTGGCTGCAGAGCCCTGGCCCACCCTACATTGACTGATGCTTGATGTGGTCCAGACGCGTGCATTCATACAGGAACTGCCGCTTAATGACCGCCAGCTGGGTGCCGGGCACCTTTCTGGTTTGTGCCACTTAATCCTCACAGCAGCCCTTGGGGGTCAGGGGGAAGGTTCCATCATCTTGGTTTAGGGAGAATGATAGCGAGAGGAGAAGGAGTTTGCTCCGGGTTCCCCAGCTAAGGGTGTTCTGGGGCTGCAGCCCCGGTTTCTGCAGCGTCAGCCCGTGCTCTCCCCCTGCGCTGTGCCGAGGAGCACCGTGTTGGGAGCCTTTGGCACCTTTGTGTCTGTCCCAGTCTGTCAGCAGTGTGCGTTCATTGTGGCCAGCAGACCTCAGCGACTCTGCAGTTCTGAACGTTCTCAGTTAGCAGAGCTGTCCTGCCGTTAGAGTTGCCTTGCCTGAGTGCTTCAGCTGTGTGTGTGCAGCTGTGCAGAGGCTGGCGGCTGTGCCCTCGGGCTCCCTTCTCGAGGCGCCCTGGGGCCTGCCCTCCATCAGCAGCTCTGCGGCAGTGCCTGCTGGCTCCGCACACCGTGCCCAGCTGCCTGCCGTTCCCGGAGCAGGCCGGCTTATTTCTCGTTGCTGTGCTTTCTGTGCAGAACGTCCTTCCCACCCTTCCTCTGCTTCGACTGCTACTGGTCACTGAGAATTTGGCTCCACAGTAGCGCTCTGGGCTCCTGGTTTGTGGCGCCCATCTCTGCGTGTGCAGTGCCTGTGGCACACCTGGCACAGCAGTAACCCAGTGGAAGGTAGTTGTCGACCTCCTGGTCTGTCTGTCTGGAACGGTGGACTGTAAGCTCCCTGAGGCCAGGGGCTGTGACATAACGACTGTGCCTCCCCCGCTTTTGTGGTTTGGGGTTAAGCACGTGGGTAGACAAACATTTCGTCACTGAGAACAAACTCATAAACTCATGCTTCCGTTTTTGTCCAGGTGGTGCTCTAGGAAAGTTCGAGATTTATGGTGGCAGGGAATCCCTCCCAGCGTGAGAGGCAAAGTCTGGAGCTTAGCCATTGGCAACGAGTTAAACATCACCCACGGTGAGTGGCTTGCATGACCCTAGGCCTGGGGAGTCCACCCCTGGGTCCTGTGGCTTCTCCTGTCCCATTGGCCCCATTAGGAAGAAAGGCAGCCATCGCCACGCCGCTGTGTCTTCGGAGAGGCCAGGTAAGTGCGTCTTCCAGGAGCGGAGCCGGTGGGGAGCCAGGGCTTACTCCTGGGTGCTACAGTTATCTGGTGTCAGTTGAGAGCGGACGCCCGCCTTCTTCCTGATAGATGTCACCTTCCCTGAGTACATGGGGAGCATACATGGGGCTCAAAGCTTTAGGGGGCTGAGCCATGTTCGGATCTCTTCTCAGAGTCCTGCAGAAAGCGAGCCTTGATGGGGACGTGAAAGTGGAAGGGAAGGATGTTTCTTTCTGTGGAGGTGCTGTATCTGGGGTACTTCTGGTTTTTTGTGACTTTTTTTTTTCCCTAGGCATCTTATACGTCAGCACCTTAGAGGGGACAGCATACTGTGCTAGGACTGGGTCCTCGAGGGTCTAGTAGCTTGAGACCAGAGGGAGGCGAGCTCTGTACCCTCCTTTCTTAGGGCTGTTTGTCCCGCCATACGCACTCGTACAGTTTGGGTGTGCTTCTCCTCCACCAGTGTGTTCACTGGTTCACTCCCCTCTCCGCCCAGCACTCTGCAGGCTGTGACCCAGGGTGAAACTGACGCTAGGAGCTCATAGACTTACAATTAAGTGCTGAAGAAGTGGTAATCCTTCCTTTTTCCCTCTTCCTCCCTGTCTGCCGTCTCAGTTGCTCAGGACAAGAGCGCCTTCCTTGTCTTCTTTGTATCAGTGCCCAGCTGTGGAGTTGGTGGTGGCAGTTTTCACCCTGTTGAAGGCCCCTGAGTTTAAAGTAGATTGATTTGTGTCTTCTCTGTGTGGCTCGGGCTCATGTCGTTATTGTCATTTTTATTTTGTCAGGTGTTGATCTCACCACGTGCAGTGGTAGCCTTGGCCGGCAGTGTGCTCCGTCTTGAGTAATGACAGCTGGTTGGGTGAATGGGGACTGGTTTCCTTTCATTGTGATCTCCTCAAAGTTCCATTTTTTCGGCTAATCCATAGCTGCCCCAAACTTAGCATCTGTACGTGAGAAGATGTATAGCATTTACCTTGTGGAAATGGTTTTTCCGCAGCTTCCCTGGAAGTAGATGTTTGGAGAAATGGATGACCATTTATCTCAGTCCCTGTTCTTGAAAATTTCTAAACTGTATCAACAACTCTACACCAGTTGGATGTAATGCAGGGTACTCTGTGTGTGTGTGTTTAATTTTTGGTGCTCACTGTTGGCTGCACTGATTTTATTTAAATTAAAATCCTTCATAGACCGTATCATCATAGTATATCAGGCTAAATGGCTAATTAATCAGTCACATGCCTTGAAAGTTTGTCTACATTTTGATATTGGCTCGTTTTATTTAAATTGTGTCTTTCTTGTGTAATTAGCTGCCTAGTGTCAGTTGCCCCCATAGAATTGGTGCTCAGGAAGCTGAGGCCTCACCTGTCATGCTTTCCTTTCCATCACCCGAGCCCAGCACAGCTCTCTGTGCAGTCAGGCCCTCAGGAAGTATTTGCTGAATGAATGAATGAATGGGTGCCACCTTATTGGGTCCTTCTTAACCTCAGTTTTGCTGCATATTCAAGCCAATGTGACAACACAGATGATCTTGAAGTCTGCTGTTGAGGCCTGGCATCGGATTAGGTTCTTTACTCACGTCTTCGTTAACATTGGCAGCGGTCTGAGGGGCAGGTATTGTTGACCTTATTTCCCTACTGAGAAAGTCAGCCACTGGCTGACTCTGAAGCCTGTGTTGCGATTTGGAAGCCCCACGGTTTTGCTCTTTTTGTGGCTGTGCAGTTGGAAACTCACTGAAGGTCAACCTAATCGTACTGTTAAACTTCACTCTTTGGGAAGTCAGCCTTGTACTTTGAAGTTTCGTCTGGAAAGAAGGTGTGTTCACTGTTCTAACTCCCTCTCCCCCCACAGACACACGCCAGTAAAACCATGCGGGTGTTTTAAAAACTGACACTTTGAGCCATTTTACCCTGAGGCTGCCAGCATCTGTGCTTTAACTGTCAAATAACCTCATTTGGAAAGTTGTTGCCAGTGGTCAGGGGCCACACAGTTGTTTTCCTCCACCTCCTGCCAAAAGGAGCAAAGCTAAGCCCACCTCCTGGAAACTGGGAGTGGGCGGAAGTTCCCCAGACCCTCTAGCCTCCAGCTCAGCACACCTCCAGATTTGTTCCATAAGCATTTGAGTTAAGATGCATGCAGTCCTTCCAGGTGATGACGTTAGTGTGAAGTTATATTTCATAGTTGTACTGCCCTTGCAGACTAGTGTAGATGGTAAATCAGATCCTTCACAAGGTTGGAAGAAGGTCATTCATCAAAATTTAGCTTGTTGGAACACAACAGTGTTACTAGAATTTAACTTGTATTTAAAAAAATAGCACATACTGTCTGGAAGGCAGATGTGCTCTGCTTTATTTTCCAGAAATATTGATGGAGAAAATAAAGTGGTCGAAATTCTCTGGGTAGCTGCAATTGAAGTCTTAGTGACTGACTAGTGGTCGTTCGTGATCCAGGGCAACCGATGGCTGGGCGGCATGGGAGGCACCCACCAGACGGGTGGGCCAGCAGAGGCCTGGGAGGCCTCTCTCTGTGGGTTCCGTCTTTCGGGAGGAGTGGGGCATGGCTATACCCCTGGAGGTCTGGGTATAAAAGTGAGATTTGTGAGTGTGAGTTATTTAGCTGTTGCCTAACTACCCAAAGAGAAGAATTATTGAAAAAACAAGTTCTGAATATGGAGGAGATTTGGAAGCTGTCTTGTGAGAGACCTGTCTTGATACGTCTCTGCCACCAAGAATCCTTATTTTTTGAAACCTCTGCCTGTGTTGCTTGCACCCCTCTCCCACTTTCAGGCAGCAAGTTCAGGAAGACTGGGCCAGGGGGTAGCGGTTCCATCTTGTCTTTATTTGAAACCAGATTTTCTGCTTGTTCTGGGCTTTCTGCTTGTTTCTCCCTTTCTTCATCAGTCAGGTATTCATTGATTATATTGATCTGTGTCAATCCCAGAGCTATTTGCTCTGGATACAGACATGAATGAGAGACCCTCATGGTCTTACCCCAAGGAGCTCACAGTCTAGTAAGGCAAGAGACTCACAAACACATCAAAACAATATCGCTTTATGGGTGGGTTGTGTAACAGAGTGAATACCGGGCATGGAGGCATTTTATGTACTTCTTTGTATATAGTGATGTCTATAGACAATAGAAGTACCTTCTGGCTAAGTTGGGGGGATCGTTTTACTAGCTGTAATAAGCCTGTGGTGCGTAGTTGAACTGTAAATATTTGAACGAGGCAGCAGTGTCTTCTCTGGTGTTTCTGAGGAGACACGTGTGCACGTGACACTTACCCAAAGGCTTCTCTTCCAGAGCTCTTTGACATCTGTCTTGCCCGAGCCAAGGAGCGGTGGCGGTGCTTTAGCACGGGAGGCTCTGAAGTGGAGAACGAAGGTATACATGGCGCTAACCCCGGTGGGCTCCTTTGATCAGTTACGCGTATCATCATTTAGTACATGACGAGGAAGGTTTACTTAACTGAAGTAGTGGTTGGTGCAAATTTATAAAAGCTTCATGGGAAAGGGGATTTTTTAAATTTTTATTTTTTGGCCGCGCAGAGCAGCTTGCGGGATCTTAGTTCCCTGACCAGGGATGGAACCCCGGCCACAGCAGTGAACGTGCCGAGTCCTCAACCGCTGGACTGCCAGGGAATCCCCGAAAAGGGAGTTTTTAGAGCAAACAGGTTAAAGAAGAGAACTTTTATAAGAAAGATTATACGAGTCCCTGAGACTTGTTAGTGTCCCGGCATGCTGGAGGGCTGGTCATGACCGATATCTTTTCCTTTATTCACTGCTCAGTGATGTACAGTGGCCTGGCCCCCGGGATTGCTCGAGTGCTGGTTTATATGGGAGCACCAGAGCTACTTGCAAAGAGAGAAGAACACTGCGTGTTTCCCAGGTTATGCTCTTAGGATTTTCTGGGACACACGAGAATGGTTATGATTACTTCTGTTGGTTAACTAGTATCTTTTTTGCCACTCTTTTTTAATACTGTCTGTGTGGTATTGGAATTTAAAAAATATAAAGCAAGTTATTCATAATTATTTGTTAGAAATAGTACACGAGTGTTATACTGCGGTAACCCACACATATTCTACGTTCATACCAGTGATGTTCTGGATTAAATAATGATTCTTTTGGTGTTTTCTGTGTCTGGAATTCATTTGTGTCTGTTCCCTGACGTGCCCTTACTTCCACTGACAGTCGTTGATAAAAGGTAATTTCAAATTAGATTTTGATTTCAGACTCTAGAAAATGTCTGATGATGAGCTAACATTAGATGGTGCTCTGAGATTTTTACTCTTAAAGCAAGAAATCCTACAAATTGTTGATCCTGTTGGTTCAAGTTGTAATTAGGCTCGTGTGCTTCTGAGGAACTTCCTTCCCTTGTTTCATTCTTGTAAAAGTTCTAAGCCTCGCAGTTATTCCACACACTCACCTCTGAGAGGTGTGATGACTCTTGATCTTTTGACAGATGCTGGTTTTTCAGCAGCAGACAGAGAAGCCAGTCTGGAGCTAATTAAACTGGACATTTCCAGAACATTCCCTAATCTCTGCATTTTCCAGCAAGTAGGTGGTGGCAGTGATTTGTTGCTCTAAGTATGTTTTGTCTAAAATTCACAGATGTCAAATTGCATGTATTTGTAATCAAGTTTGAAAAGTACTAGGGATTTTTGTTGGGAGGGAGGGTCCTTTGTTAATACAGTTAGACTTTTAAAAATAAGGGTAACTGATCCTTTCCAACAAATATTTAATATGACTTAGGAATACCCAATCTGATTCTGTCATGCCCCTGTTTCTAGCAACATGCCTTGTACATACTAGGTAACCAGTAAAGGACAGTGGAATAAATTACAACAGATCAGTTAGCGCCCACCTAGAGTGAGCCGGGAGGTGCAGAGCTTAGACACAGCTGGGCTTTTCAAAAATGTGACGTGTCCCAGGTGCTCTCCTGGTAGTACATACGGCAGCCGGGAGAGGTCAGGGGTGAGGCATCAGGCATGCTGTCACTGAGGAAGCGGCTCTTGGGCTGTGGTTGGACTAGGTTTGAATTGACAGCCTGACCAGAGAATGGGAAAGACATTCCAGGCAGAAGGAGGACCAGAATGGAAGCATCAAACAGCTTATGGTTCAGGGAATCCCCAGTTCCTTTTGGGAGAGGGAACCTCACTAAAGGAATGAACAGGGAGGATACAGCTCAATTCCGTGGACCCTACTAACTAACTGGTGGCTGCTCTGTTTGAGGTAGGAACCAGCTGCAGGGCAGTCCCTGCTCTGGAGGAAAGAGAGTGTAAGGGCAGAGCTTTGAGACACACTTGGAGTGTAGCCAGGAAGGGCCGTCACAGAACTGGGACAGGGTCTGAGAGGGTGCTTGCACCCTGTGGGCACCGAGGTCCAGCCTTTCCCAGACCCAGGCCCCAGAATGTTTTCCGTGGAACATCTCTTGGGGGTTCGGCATCACTGACTTTGAGAGTCACCGGGTGATTAACTTGGTGCTCAAAGACGTGTTCAGAAGAGGAGGAGAGCTTTAGGGATCTCTTTCGGGTGAGGCTGGGGACAACTGGCTTTCCTCTTTGCTCTGGCTTCCTTCGGGCGTGTCTCTCTCAGTCTGTGGTTCCCAAAGTTCTAGATTTCATAAATGGGCGGTATTGAAAACATCAAAGGGGGGTGTGGGGAAACTATGAAATGTCCAGAGCAAGTTAAGGACGTTTAAAATAAGGAACTGCCATCTGCCGGCACCATATTTTCACCAAACAAAGGCCATTTAGCCCCAAAGTTAGAGGGACGTAATCAGAAGGGTGGTGGGAAACCTTGTAAGTTAAGAACGTTTAGCTTTAAGGAAAGCTCAGTATAGTGCTTTTGCTTTCTTCTCATTTGGCCTTAGACCAGATTTCACTTGGTGACGGTCGACACTAATCCTCGGGTGGACATTTGATGCTACCGCAGGGTCCCTCCTTGTCCCCCCTTCTCTTACCCGCTTAGCCCTGGATGTCGTCTTTGTACCCTCCCATTGCTGTTTGCTTTTGTCCCTCTGTGATTCGGAAGTGCCTCTTCTTCTTATACGTCAGGATGGGATGGCTGGGCCATGGCACTCTCGTGTAGCCACACGGCGGACGTGCACAGTGAGCATGTGACGTGGGCTGAGCCCGTCAGCTCCGTGTCTTCAGACACGTTCGCATCAGTGCGAGGCACCTCTGTGCTCAGTTAGGAAAAAGAAATTCCAACACTTAAATTTTTGGAAGAAGTTACAGGAACAAATGGAAATCTTGGAGGGATGGAAGAGCTGGAGAATGCTTAGAATAAAAAGGTAGCTATTAGGACTTAAGAATCAGAGGGTATCTCCTGCACCTGCCATGCTGAAAAATACAAAAGAAACCCAGACAGTGGCCGTTAGGGCAAAGGAGGCAGAAAGGGTGGTCAGGAGCGGGGCGTGCCGGGGGTGGCGGGGCAGAGCGCCGGTGGGCACGCACCGGCTCTGAAGAGCCTGGGTACCTGGTCACCTGCTGAGCTTGCCGGGGAACTACAGTCACACAGCAGCAGCCAAGCTAAGGGAGTTGTTCTAGCGCAGGGCTCACACCTGGCCCACCAGCTCAGCGCAGCTTCGTAGGCGGAGCTACAGATGACCTGGTCAGCTGTGGGTCGGTAGGCAGCGTTTGTCCAGTCACGCGCTACGCGCCGAGCTGCTTAATAATGCTTGGCCACGAGGTCTGCTCAGAAACAGCAGGTGTGCCTGGTGGCGGCGACATCCATCACCCAAGCACTAACACGGCTGACGCATGTCTTTGGTGTGTTGGTCCCTGTAGGGTGGCCCGTACCACGACATGTTGCACAGCATTTTGGGCGCTTACACTTGTTACCGACCGGATGTGGGTTATGTAAGTGAACTTTTCCAATATTTCATAATGTTCTCCTCTAGAAAGTCACAATATTGCCCGGCACATCGTAGGTGCGGATGTCGGGTTGAATGCCATTTTTTGTTGGGTATGGAAAGTCTCACGGTAAATGACTTGCCTCAGTTTCCTCGTAGAGAAATGGAGCTGACATGGCCGCTCTGTGGCATTGACTACATTTTAACTGGGTTTGATTTTCATTTTTTGCATGTGATTTTTTTTTCTCAGCGTTAAATCAGGAAAGCTTTTAGCAATAACAGTTTTTAAAGCTATGCTGCTGACGTTTCTGTGGCTTAGCAGACGTGTGCATGCATGGCTTTAGAAAGAGTGACGTGTTCGCTCAGACGTACATTTCTGCGGCACCAAGAAGCTGTACATTCTGCAGGGCAGCGTGTCAAATGCAGAGGTGGGGGCGGTTACGGTTTCCCACGTGTTAGGGGTGGGACTGAAGGAGCTCACACAGGCGGCTGGCGCGCCAGGGCGCTGGTTCCGAGTCAGGGCGGGCCGGGATCCATGAGGCTGTCGGTCCAGCCTCTGGTGGGTGGCGATGGGTGGGCGCACTGTGGGACCTTCCAGCGTGAGGGTGCTTGGGTTCCTCTTTCAATAAGATGGAAGAGCTGCTCTGACTGTGGCGGCTGCCGTTCGTTTAACGCCCCTTTCTCTTCTCCTCTCAGGTTCAGGGCATGTCCTTTATAGCGGCCGTGTTGATCTTGAACTTAGATACTGCAGATGCCTTCATTGCTTTTTCTAATCTTTTGAATAAACCCTGTCAAATGGCGTTTTTCCGAGTGGACCACGGCCTCGTAAGTATCCCCTGTGTGTGTTGTGTCCTGGGTGCTGTGTCCTCACGCAGCAAGCGTTGCCTAATCATTCTCTTCAGCGGGATAAAGAATGCCTTCTCCCTCCACTAAGATACTGAGAATAAGTCGCCCTAGGTAACGTGGCGGCTCATTTGGGGTGTTGTGTTGGACTTTAAAAACGTGGTCAATAGCCATACTCATGAATTTCTTAGTACCTTCTTTCAGAAAGTATTTCTGAAAATACATTCTTTAAGTGAGGGAGGAGGGAGACTCCTGCACAAACGTACACACTTTGTGTCCAAGCAGAAGCTCAGGAGCAGGCCCCATGTTAGGGTCTGTCCAATAGCCCGTCGCATGGTGGGGCCCTGTGGCTGCCCGCTGCCACGCGGGGCTCTGCTTCACGCGGTGGGCTGGTACGCAGGAGGGGAGACGCGTTTGAGACCAGCGTCTCCATGGGCGGCGGCGTGTTCAGGAAGGAGTTGGCAGTCCTTGCCCTGGGGAGGCCCCACCTGCTCCTGGCGCGGTGAGGAAGCGAGGCTCGGGAGTGACGGGGTTCCTTCGAGGCGCATAGCTGGTCCGCGAGCAGCCAGCGTCGGAACCCCTTCTGCTTCCCGTAGCCCAGACAAGGAGTCACCAGTTCAACAGATCATCAGCTTTTTAATTAACGTTGTCTTGATTTGCTGATCATTTGTTGATAGTTCACTGATAATTAATTTATCGTCAGTACTTTAGGACCAAAGCGATCTAACAATTTAGATCAGCTAGGCAATTTTTCTCCTTGACACCTTAAGGACTCCTGAGTATTTCTTGCTCAGCCCATACATACATTTTTTTTTTTAAAGAAGTGTTTTAAAGCTGCTGCTGAATGCTGGCTGTGAAGGGAAATGTTAAATCAGCAGAGTCCTTCTAGAAGACAGTTTGGTGTTAGATGTCAGTAGCAGTAAATGGCGTTGGTATATAATTCTGCTCGTAAGAATCGGTTCTAAGAAAGTTCAGGTGTGGGCAAGGCACTCTGCACAAAGGTGGTTATTACACGGTTGTTTGTAGTTATTCAATAAAATTTAAAATTATTTTTCATTGTAAAAAATGAAAACATTTAAAAATGGGGATTTAAGGGAATGCAGAATGGTTCCTTAAAATCTGGAAATATATCCAGCGCAGTACTGATTGCAAAGAATTGTACTGGAGAAATATTTAAGATAAAATGCTAAGTTTTTCAAAAGCATGTATAACAGAACATATTCCATAACAGCTACCATATTTAACGATAAAAGGAAATATACCACAATCGTAACAGTGTTTACGGATGATCTTTATTCATTTCTGTACTTCATAAGTTTTCCACAGTGAGCATTTTAACAGATACTACTTTCATAGTCAGGAAAAAACTCTTTATATATAATAAAATGACTTACATCTAAATACCTCCTCATTTTGAAGGTAAGACCCCAGCTTCCTCTTTGGAAACACATGATAAAAACTGTGCTTAAAAATTTTAGCTTGTATTATTAAGGAAAAATCATAGAATCATAACGTTGAGTGGGACCTGCATTTCCAGCAGGGTTTCTCTGCAGCAGCGCTGTGGACATTTGGGGCCGGGTAGCCGCGGTGGAGGCTGTCCTGTGCATCGAGGCTGTTTAGCAGCATCCTTGGCCTCTACCCACCAGATGCAGTAGCACCCCCCCATTCTAGATGGAGCAACCAGAAATGTCCCGAGGCACAGCCAGATGTCCTCTGGGAGGCAGATGCCCCCCAGTTGGGAACCCCGGGTTTACCGTACATGCCTTCATGAAGATGTGCGAACAGCATCCGGGAGTTGCCGTCTGCCCACGTGCATCCAGCCTCTGAGATCATATCGCTCCCACCCACTTGGAGCTGTTCTTTCTGTTTCAGCACCGCACCGCTGCTCTGTGTGTTTCGTTTCCCTGCAAACCCTGTAAGAAGTTGAAAAGCATGTGCTCATAAAACAGGCTGTGGCCGCTTCCCTTCCCTTCAGCGTTTTCTCCCTCAGTGCCTCAGAAGAGCTGCACTTTTGAGCCAGAGCGCTGTTGCCCTGCCTCAGTATTAGCATTATATGCCCTCTGGAAATGCTGGGGGTCAGCAGGGAGGCAGGCGTGTTTTTTGAGATCATTTTCGACAGTTAATTCGTTCCTGGTTCTTAGAAAAGACTGAGCCCATCAGGAGTCAGCCTAGCCTGCGGGACAGGCACGGGTTCAGGGCCCTGCCTTGCCACACGCTGGTGATGTGACCTCATTAGGCAAGCTACGTAACTGCTCTGAGTTTCAGTTATCTACAAGTGGAACAAATGATAAGATGTAGTCGGTAACGTTATATGAGGTTAGAGAGTGAGCTTATTTAGAAATTGCCTGTGTAGTGCCTAGTTTCGGGTTGCCGATGAAGGTGTGTGAGAATTTACATACGAAGATGATTGTTAGATTCTAAAGGTGTAAGTATATTGACTGTTTTTGGTGGATTGGAAACGTGTGCTGGTAACAAGTTTATTAGTGTATTTCACATTATCTCCCTAGATGTTGACTTATTTTGCTGCATTTGAGGTATTCTTTGAAGAAAATTTGCCGAAATTATTTGCTCATTTCAAGAAAAACAACTTAACTCCAGACATCTACCTAATCGATTGGTAAGACTGCATTTTTATGTGTTTTCAGAGTGTTTTCTCATCTCCGTGCCCCCATTTCTCATTCCTCACTGCCAGCTTCTCTCAGGGCTCACCTGAGCCCCACGTCCTGCCTTACAGTCTCCCCAGCCGCCCTGAGCACGATACGCCCCGTGTCCTCAGCCCCGTGTCCTCAGCCCCGTGCTGCTGGTCACCTGCTCGGCTCTGTTACTCTCTTGAGCGCTGCCTGTGACTGTGACTGGTCCTCCTGAACTCCCTCCAGGGGAGAAGGGTGTCTTGGACTCTCAGCTGCCAAGGTGCCGTTTACCCATTCCTTCTGCGAGGCGTCGCTAAGCACCAGGTCTGTGCGGGCTCTCCGCTGGGATCGGAGACAGGCAGGCGGAGCTGCCTGTCCGGAGCTTCTGTCTCGGGGGAGAGGCTGTCCGTGCACAGCGAGGCTGCGCAGCATGTGATGAATGCCGTCTCTGGAACAAGGGGAGGACCGAGGCCTGGAGACAGGCCGAGGGGTCAGGGTACACAAGGTAACACGGGAGTTTGAGCAAGACGTGACATGAGCATGCGGTGCTGCAGCATCATCAGGGCAGGCAGCAGTTGGCGTGGCGATGTGGGAACCTAAAGTGCAGGGCAGAGAATGGCTGGCGAGAGCTCGGGAGGCCGAGTCTGGTGCATCTTGGATGCCAAGCTGAGGAGCTCGGGCAGGATTACCGGGGCCAGAGGGAGCAGTTGAAGGCCTTTGCTTGGGGTGAGGATGGAGGTGCGTTCTGTTGGAAGTGAGTTTTAGGTTAGGGGAGGCGGGGGAGCCTGGAGGCGGGACAGACGAAGGGTGGAAGAGCAGGGCCTGAGCCAAGGCCGCAGAAGTGGGTGGAGGGTGAGGGAGGGGCGCTGGCCAGGGCGGGCTGGGGCCCCAGGGCAAGTGCTACGGGACCAGGGACCAGCCGAGATCAGAGGGGCCGGATGCGGCGACAGGGCAGCTTTAGGGAACCTGTTGGACCTCGGAGTATACTTACAGGCTTCCAAAGAGTTCCGGGGTGGAGTGGTAGACCGGCAAGTCTTCTCTCACAGTGGATGTGGCGGCCTGGGGAAAGGCTGGAATGTCACCCGCAGGGGGCCAGTTGAGAAGGCTGGCGGTAGCCGGGGGCAGAGAGGGAGCAGCGCCTCAGGCCCCACTGCAGGAAGAGTGTCAGCTCCGGGGTCCCACAGTCCCGCCCGACCCCTGGCCTCTCTCGTTACTTAACTGTGGCCTGAGCGAGGGCCGTGGAGCCTCTCTGAGCCTGTTTCCTCATCTGTCTACCCAGATGGGTAGCCTTTCAGGGCCTTGTAAGGTGATCACCCTACATCCCCCTGCCCCGCCCTGCAGAAGGGGCTCTGCAGAAGGAAAGATGTACTTCGACTGAAAGGCCCGTTTGGGCTCCAGCACTAATTTGCGCAGTGAATCTAAAACTGCTGGGAACATGTAGCTGGTTTGACTTTTTTTTTTTTTTGCTCACTTTTTTCAGGAGACAAAAGGCTTACTTCTAGAAGGTCAAGTCCGAATGTCATCTGAAACGAGGCTCAGTCCCTTAAATAAAGCTGATTTGTCTGCACCCGTGGGAATGAGCCTTTGGGACTTTTGGCGTTTCATTACTTCTGTTCTAAACCCTGAGACTGTTCTGACTACGCTGAATTCTTGCTGGGAACAAGGGTTTGGAGGTCAGAGCTCGTAGCTGAGGCCACAAGTGCTGACGTCACTACAGAATAGTATAGACATCAGGCCGTGAAGCGGCCACTGCTGGGGTGCTGGGCTCACCTGTCTGGCTGTGCCGGGTGGGAGTGTTTGGGGCCTGCCTGAAAGGCCACCTTAATTTAACCAACAAATGATTTCTCTACACCATGAACAGTCAACTTTTGCATAGGCTGTGCCTCTGCACCCCTGTTGGTGCACGTGTGCTGTAATTTGACTATGAACCCTGGCCTCACAGATTCCCAGGCCTGGGGCCTGTGACCCCTCGGGGAGGGTGTTACGAGAGGATCACGTGGGACCAGAGTCTCCAACTTCTACCTTATCTGTTTTAGGCCCCCAAGTTAGATTCTTAGGATTCCAGGTTAAAGGGAGGTTTGGAAAACACTGTCTTGGAATAGTGTCTTTCAAACTTTTTTCACCCTGACTTGCAAAAGGAAATAAACTTTGTGTTGTGACCCGGTGTGTGGCCATGTGTGCAACAATGTAATATGTATATATACATATATGACTGAGACAGGTGTTTTGAAGCAGCACCTGGCCTTTACTATGTGCAGAGCGCCCTGGAATTTCCTATTGTTTTTGTTCAAAAAGCTGGTGCTGACCTACTCTGATGATGTCACGGTGCAAGAGATCAGTGATGGTCACGACGGGCAGTGTGAAGAGCGCTGTCCTGGGGAGCGCTTCTCTGTCTTTTTTCTAGGCCGAGGATAGCTGTAACCCAGCGGGGGCAGAGGCCAAGGGGACTCGCACCGATTGACTCCGCTGCTTCTCACGTGATCTCATTTAACCCTTAGGACAAGCCCTTGGAGTGAATTGTAACACCTCTGTTTTACATGTGAGGAAGTAGAGGCCCGGAGAGGCAGAGTGACCTGCCCAAGGCCACCCGGCCAGCTGGATGGTACCGCTGGCGTTCATGCTCCAGAGCCTGTGCGCCTCCCCACAGAGTCCTCGCTAAGGGATTTAGTTATGAGGCAGCGTAGCCCACGAGGTGGGTCCCAGAGCTCAAAGACGCATCAGCACTCTGACGAGAGAGCGTACAGTGTGCGTCAGACACGTGGGCAGTGAATGTGCAGCAGAGCACTGGGTGTCTCAATGAATGGGGCTCCGAGGATTCCTCTCCCGAGACCTTTGTGATGTGATGTGGTCGGTGCCTGATGCCTCGTGAATGCTGCCCGCTGTGCTTTGGTGCCTGGGCCTCTGCTGGTGTTGGCTTATTCTTGGTGAAGTGCTGGACTGCTTTCTAGAATTAGGACCAAGTAGAACCTTGCCTGTATCCACAGTCCTAGCGCAGGCCTTAGTAACTATTTGAGTTGAGTGCATTCGTGATTCCTTGCAGTCCACATTTATAGAAGGTCTGCAGTGATTCAGGCTCTTGGTAGAAGCTCAGATCAGAAACAGGGTGGGCAATGGGAAGGAGGCCCAGGGAAAGAGCAGGTGTTGCTCAGGACCTGCCCTAGACGCTGGCATTTCAGAGACATTCATTGCTTTGTTTCACCTTCACAGCATCTGGAGCAGGCCCGTCTTAGCACAGAGGAAGCCACTGAGGCCCCTTACCCAGTGTCACACCCGTGCTGAGCGGTCCAGATCGGTCTCTCTCCAGAGCTTTTGCTTCTTCTGCTACATCACATCACTTTCCCAAAGCCGCGTCTACAGCCCTGACATCAGGGCCCGCCTGAGCTGCACACGCCTGGTGGAGCTGCACTGTGTGTGGTCTGCAGAGGGTGCCGGTGGCTGACTCCCCTTGTCCATGTCGGAGGGTTGTGGAGCCCCTGTGGTTCGGCCGCCGAGTGTCCTGGGTGAGCTGTGTAGGTGCTCAGATTAGATGACAAAATCTCCTCTCCTGCCCCGCCGTCTGCCCACCAGAGGCCATCTAGGAATTGTCCTTCTTCACTCCCAGGACAGTTTCTCCACCCCCTGGATTATAACACTGTAGCTTTATAGGACATTGTCTTGACCAGTTTAAGAGTTATTCTTCCAGAATCCTCTTTTCTCTCCCCTCCACCCCAGCAGTTGACGCTTCCGTCCATCACAGCACCGACCCACTGAGAGCATCGTTGGTTTCTTGCTGCTCCGGTAACGGACTGAGCTTTGTCAGTCCCCTCTGTGTCCCTAGTGCCTGGCCCCGTGCTGGGCTCAGAGTCCTAGAGCCAAGAACGCATCTGTTCCTGAGGGGCCCGTCCTGGGTTTAAAATCCATGGAGTCCAGCCCGAGGCTCACTCGGGTGCTAGCCTCCCCACGTGGACTGGGGGCTGCTGTCTGCCCAGCGCTACAGAGACTTCACAGCTGAGACTTAGATTCACTTGCCGATGTCGCCTTCCTGACAAGGGGTCTTATTTAGTGTGCTTGTCGCTCTTCTTTGCTCACACGGAGACGGGAGGGTCACAACAGGGTCTTGCCCGCTGTGCTCATCTTCCTACAGAGTTTTCAGTGTTCAGGCAGAGGACTGACATGTGGTCATTTAACTTACAAAAACATTTCCCACTGCTGTCAAACGGCAGAATTATTCGGAGGCGTGAGTAGGTTTTGTAATATATAATCCTGAATTAATAAAAGAGTCAAGCAGAACTTTCTCTATCCTGATTAACGTTTCTTGAATGACGTTTGGTGATACTTGGAGATCCTGTCATTACGCTCAGTCTCTACCTTAAAGGCAGGTTCAAGGTGAAATTACCGTCGGGAGATTTTAGTTTCCATCGCATCTTGCATGCATTTCACCATTAGCTTTTATTTATTTATTTTTAAATTAATTTATTCATTTTATTTTTGTCTGCGTTGAGTCTTCGTTGTTGCCACGGGCTTTCTCTAGTTGCCGCGAGCGGGGGCCACTGTTTGTTGCGGTGCGCGGGCTTCTCATTGCGGTGGCCTCTCTTCTTGCGGAGCACGGGCTCTAGGCGCGCGGGCTTCAGTAGTTGTGGCGTGCGGGCTCAGTAGTTGTGGCTCGCGGGCTCTAGAGTGCAGGCTCAGGCGCACGGGCTTAGCTGCTCCAAGGCATGTGGGGTCTTCCCGGACCAGGGCTCGAACCCATGTCCCCTTCATTGGCAGGTGGATTCTTAACCACTGCGCCACCAGGGAAGCCCCTCACCCATTAGCTTCTAACTTCCGGGTCTGCCTGAGAGCTCCTCCAGGGTGGGGTTGTCGCGCAGAGCTCCCGGCATCCGGAGTAGAATCCGGCCCACGCGGGGGCCTCCTCAGTGCGTGTGGAGGGCTGGAGGAGGGTTCCAAGGCCGCAGGTGGGAAAGCTGCTCGCAGGAAGGGCCCGCGCAGCCTGTGGTCGCCAGCGCCCCGCAGCCTGGCTGCGATGGAGCCCAGGCGCTAATGCAGGGGCCACATTATTGACCTGCTGCTTGGCGCTGGCGCCTAAGGTGAGAACCTTCGGGCTCAAGTGGGAGGGTGCTCTGGGGGCTCAGAGGCAGATCCGGCTGATGGCTTCCAGGATTGCGTCAGGGGTTGGGCTTATTAATTAAGTTTGAACCGAGACACGTACAACTGCCTTCAGTTTTTTAATGAATGCAGCTGTGCGTTGGGTGTTCAATGTTGTTTTATTTACTCCTCACAACATCTAAGGAGGCTAGGTAGTTATCCAGCAGCGTCTTCCCTGCTTGTCTGAGTTTCTGGAGCACCATGGGCTTGGGAGTGGGGTTCAGGGCTCTGGGGACGAAGGCTCATTCTTAGGAACTGGTCAGGATGGGAAAATGTGGGCACAGCTGGAAATCGGTGACGTCAGGCCGTGAAGGTCCACGTCTCTGATGGTGGCGTCTCCATGAGGGAGACTGCTAGGTGACCTTTGCCCTTTTACCTCAGGCTAAGTCTGTGTTCCTACAGCCTCCCTTTATTTGTGGTGTCTTCACCTGTAAAATGGAGGTGGTTGTTGTACTTCCTCAAGGAATAAACTGGATAATCCAGGTAGGAGCTTATAAAGCAGCGCCCAGCCCCGGGAAGTATGTGCTTCCTGGCGGCTCTGTTTTACCTGCAGCGCCAGGGCCTTTGAGAAGCAGACCAGGGTGGGTGTCCGTTCTCCCACTACTGGTTCCTGAGAAGGAGCTTTGCCTCCATGCCCAGCTTTGGAAGTGGTGGACTCCCTCCCCATCTCCCTTCCCCGACTGTGCTCCCTGTTTGCAGGCAAGCAGTTAGATTAGGCATCGCCAGATAAGAATGTTTTCTGGAAATTGTGAAGGCTTGACAGGGAAGAAACTGTTCCTCTTACATACATTAAGGGGGAAATAGATACACACAATTTGTGTTTGTTGTCTTTTATGAGCCTATAGCCACTTCATTAGTTTAGCAATAGAAAGAGACATTTTTATGCATTAGTTGTATCGGTACCTGAAACTATGATCTTTCATATACAGTGCAGTAATATGCAGTGGTCCAGGGGAGCAAAGCAAGCGTGTCTTGGGGGAGAAATCCTCGAATTCTCTCTTCCTCCATGGGAGAACACCACCAGCGGTCCCGGGAAGGCCCGTGGGGCTTTCGCCGTCTGCCCCCGTCTCTTCCACACGCATCCTGGCTGGAGCAGGGTGAAGCCGAGTCCACCTTGGGGAGCAGACTTGCAGGACTGCAGGCAGGGAGGGCCCTGTGCACACAGCACAGCAGCCCTCGTGTTCCTGGGCTGTGGGCTGTGGGCTGTGGGCTGTGGGCTGGTGCGGCTCACCTCAGCCCCAGGGAGCTGAGTGGCTCTTCACAGCAGGAATGGAGTCTGATTAACCACTCTTCTGAGAGGAAGCCAGGAGAGAGCATTGTTTCAGTGTCCTCTTCACAGCTGGTTCTGAGTCTGAATGTGGTTTAGAATACAGTCAAGCATTTGAAAGCTGCTGGTAATGAATGGTTTTCCAGTGAAAGGGGAGCTGGGAGGAGAGGGAGGGAGCCTGCGGACGCTGGAGCACATCAGAGCAGCCCTGCTTGAAGGGGAGGGGGGAGGAGAACAACCTCCCTGCTCAGAGGCTGGCCGTCCAGAGCAGGAGACTGGGAGGCAGTGACCCTGGACTTTTGGTGTTGAGCGGGAGGTGGCCCGGGCTGGATCCCAGGGGCCAGCAGCTGACTGCTGGAAGGCCTCCCAGAGCCTGTGAGGCTCAGAGCACGGAAGGTAGCTGGGGTGGGAGGCCCATCCCCATTCGATGAATGTTACGAAAGGGATGTATGAGGTGCAGTGTGAACATCTAACGGGAGAGACCCAGCCTAGCCCAGGGGCCAGGAAACAGCCTTCCCCGAGAGGGTCATCTAATGCTGAGCTGTGGGTGAGTAGACATTTGCCAGGGGAAAATTTTAAAACGTTTTTATTTGAAAGGCACATTTTATTTAAGATATAGTACATTCAAGGCCTTAATAATTCCATTTCAGTACATAAAAAATAGTAAATGATACAATGTATGGCACAGTTCATACTTTTCTGCATGAAGTATGTGCTTGGTGATCAGTTCTCAGTCTTATTTGACTTTTCAGCAGCATTTGACATTCTTCACTCTCTGATTCTAGAATACTTCCTTTATCTGATATGATACCATCTATACACAAACTGTCGCCAGCCCAGAGCCCTCTGAACTCCAGATTAATTCATTTATCCGCTTGGATGTCCGGCTTACCAACGTAACATGCCTCAAACTCACCTCCTGACCTTCCTGTCCAAACCAGCGATCCCACATCTCCTTAAACGAGAACTCCATCCTTTGAATTGCATCTTAGACCCCTCCATTGCATTTCCCGTGAGACACATCCATCGCAGAGTCTGTCCACAGTCTCTCTGCTTCAGGCCACCTCCACTGCTGCCGTGCTGTGCTGACCTGCCTGATTGTTTCAGTGGTCGCCCAGTGAGGCCTGCGCTCCCCTGCAGGCGCTTCTCAGCGCAGGGGACAGGCCCCACCCCTGGTCAGATGCTCCACTCAGAGAATAAAACCTGCAGCCTTATAACAGCCTGTAAGGTCCTGTGTGCTGGGCCCCTGGGCCCCACAGGCATCCTCGTGTTCTCCCCTTGGCTGTTTTTGGCTTCAGCCCAGTGGCCTCCTTGCTCTTCTTTGGGTGTTGCTGGGTTTATTCCTGCCTCAGAGCTCGTGAACTCACCACTTCCTCTGTCTGGGTACTTCCCTGACCCTTTCTCCTGCCTTGCCGCTTCCTCTTCAGGGCTTTATGGAAGTGTCACTTTTCAGTGATGCACTCTCCTTGACCGTCCTGTTTACACAGCCACACTGGCAGTCCCTATCTCCCACCCCTGCTTTTATTTAAATCAACATCTGACATTCTGTGCCTATCCTTTCCACCCCTGAGGGCAGGGAAACTTGTCTGTTCTGTTCTGTGCTGTATAGCCTCAGCACAAAGAACAGGGACTGGCATAGAGCAGGCTTTGGAAAATATTGATGATGAATGGACTGACCTGATGAGAACCAGCAGGGCTCAGATCTCGGAAGTGACCTCATGGAGTAATGCCTAGATTGGTTGGCAGGATGGAGCAGGTGGGCATCACAGGCATTAAGGGTGGCGCTCCCTTTTTTTTTTTTTCTTTTTGGGGTGGGCTGGGCTTGGCTGTAATTTTTATATCTTATTTATTTATTTATTTGGCTGTGTTGGGTCTTCGTTGCTGCATGTGGACTTTCTCTAGTTGCGGCGAGCAAGGGCTACTCTTTGTTGCAGTGTGCGGGCTTCTCATTGTGGTAGCTTCTCTTGTTGCAGAGCACGGGCTCTAGGCACACGGGCTTCAGTAGTTGTGGCTCATGGGCTCTAGAGTGCAGGCTCAGCAGTTGTGGCACACGGGCTTAGTTGCTTCGCGGCATGTGGGATCTTCCCGGACCAGGGCTTGAACCCGTGTCCCCTGCATTGGCAGGCGGATTCTTAACCACTGCACCACCAGGGAAGTCCAGTTTTTATATCTTAAGTTCATCCTAAGTTCAGGGTGAGTTTTTTGAACTTTGAACCATTGACTTACTACAAATGCTACCTGCAAATAATCTGTATTTGCCAACTCAGTAAAGCAAATGGTTGATAACAGCTTGATTGGTAAATTCTTGTGAATTTTTAAAAAAATGTAAATTGAAGAGGATTAAATTAATCATACTTCTGAGTTCATGGTCAGAACTAGTGTCACTGTTTCATGCAAGTGTCACTGTTTCATGCAAGGCTACTCGTGTTTGTCTGTCGTTATTCCTTTTTATCCCATCCCCACTCCATAGACAGTACTTCGAATGTGTTTAATATATATCATTTTTGGTATACATTTTTTAAAAATGTAATAATAACTCACACTTGTATAGAACTTTTACTGTGTCCCAGATGAATGTGGCATTCTCCATCATTTGGATGTTGGCTTAATTTTGTAAAGTTCAAAATATATCTGAAGTAGTTTATGAAGACCCACACACAAATCTGAACTCGAGAATATTATGTTGGAGAAATCTCTTTTGTTGTTTTTCTCCCTCTTTGCCTATACCTACTCAATTTTCCCATCTTTTTTTGCTCAAGACTCTGCTTTTAAGATGTAAAGGTTTGATTTCCACTGATGAATTGGCATGGATTAGGTCAGTTCTTTTTCATTTTTTAAAAATAAAATGTCTTCTAGATAGAATTGAGAATGTTCAGACTGAGGGGCGAAACAAAGATCTCTTGGCTGTCCCTTGAACTGTGTTTTCTAGACTGAGTAATGAGATGGTTTTCTGTCTTTTGAGACAGTAAAACCCTCAGGCTGAAGGTTGGTTGTACCTTTTAAAGGTAGGTTGTCCTCCCCAGCATGTTGCCTGAGGGCATGTGGCCCACTGTGGACATTCAGGGCATGGGTTCAGGGTCTGGTTCTGTCACTGGTGGCGGGAGCTGGGGTGATTTTTCTCTGACATCTGTCTCCCTCTTCCATCATCTGAGTTGAAATCTAGATTATTATGCCTTTCTTGAACCTTGTAAAGCACTGACGGGGGTAGCCCTGAAGGTTACTGGGTCTCAGTTAGCACGCTGTATGAATGCTCCTCCGCAGAGCATCCTGCCAGGGGAAGAGAGGCAGAGTAGATTGCGGCAGACAGGAAGCCCGTGCCTGTGAAACCTGTGAGCACGTCTGCCAGCATGGGGTGACATTTCTTTTTTTTTTTTTAAGATTTATTATTTATTTACTTTATTCATTACTTTTGGCCCCGTCGGGTCTTAGTTGCGGCTCGCGGGCTCTTGTTGAGGCGTGCAGGCTCAGTAGTTGCCGCACGCGGGCTTAGTTGACCCGCAGCATGTGAGATCTTAGTTCCCTGACCAGGGATCAAACCCGCATTCTCTACATTATAAGGAGGATTCTTTACCGCTGGACCACCAGCGAGGTCCCGGTGTCATGTTTCTGGTAGGATCTGTGGTAGGAGAGTGAGAGTCCTGCTGTTAAAGGCCTGGTGACACTACCTCCTGACCAAGGCAGCCCCGCCGTCTGAGTCCAGCACCTGAGCTCAGCTGCCTTCACGGGCCCTGTGGGTCTCGAGTCAGCATGGGCACTGAGGAAATACTGAAACCTGTGGACAAGTGATTTTCCAGGAGGGCTAGAGAACGTCCCCACTTGTGATGAGGACTAATACAGGGAAGAAGGCAGCGAGAACCGCTAACACCCGTACCGTCCTGGATCGGCTGGGAGTTTGTGGACACACTTCCTCAGCAGAGAATGACAGGTGCTGCGCCAGGTGCTGCGGATGGAGATGCAGTGGGTGGGGTCCCTGCTCTTGGGCAGTGTCCGTGGGGAAGACAGGAGCAAACAGCTCGTGGTCAAAGCACAGGGGCAGAGCGGGGCCCGGAGCGGGTGGGGGTCAGGAAGCACCCGGAGATGGCACCCGGGCTGCGTCTCACAGCTGCGGGAGGAGGACGGATTCACAGAGAATCAGCTTGGCCTGCATCTCACCCTGGACTCGCCTTGCTTTGTGACATAGGCCCAAGTCCAGGGTAGAGATGATTAGACCTGTTTGCTCACCTAAGACTGTATTTGTTTGGTAGTTTGATTTGTGATCATCCCAGTTTTCTAAGGGGGTACATATCTGTGTTTCCCTTACTTTTTTCATCTGATGGTTTGCATTGCTAAATATAAGATCAATTTCTTGTAATCCACTGTCAAATTTATTTCGAAGAATTTACTCTGTTCCTTTGCTGACCCCTACTGGGAGAAAAATGTATGGTACTCTTCAGAAGTAATGGGTACTTGTGTACGCTGAATTTGTGTGTGTGTGTGTGTGTGTGTGTGTGTGTGTGTGTATTTTTTGTGGCCACACTGCGTGGCACGTAGGATCTTAGTTCCCTGACCAGGGGTCGATCCTGTGTCCCCTGCAGTGGAGGCGTGGAGTCTTAACCACTGGACGGCCAGGGAAGTCCCTGAATTATACATTTCTGTTGACTGTTTTTACTCCCTACCAGACTCTAAGCTCTGTCTGCCTTATTAACCTTATATCTAGCACTTACCTCAGAGTAATAAGCACATAGTAGGTGCACGGTGAATATGTGTTGTATGCAGAAGTAATTGATGTCTAATTCAGAAACTGTACGGTGTTTGAGATTCTCTGTGAAAGCTGATAAAGCTGTTTTTTGTTTTTCATTTATTTATTTGGTTGTGCCAGGTCTTAGTTGTGGCAGGAGGGCCCCTTCATTGTGGCTCAGGGGCTCCTTAGTTGTGACACGCATGTGGGATCTAGTTCCCTGACCAGGGGTCGAACCCAGGCCCCCTGTACTGGGAGCACGGGGTCTTAACCCCTGTGCCACCAGGGAAGCTCCCTGATAATGCTGTTCTATAAAATGTTTAAATTGACCGTCAGAGTTAATGCAGGCTTAGGGCTTCTCCACCTCCCCCCCACCACCCCGCAGTGTAAGTATGACAGTGACTAACTGAGGGAGCATTTTAATGGATTCGACCTGAATTCAGAGCTCTTTCTTTGTGCCATCCAGAATGTGAACAACTCAAACTTTTTTTCCAGGATCTTTACTTTATACAGCAAATCTTTGCCCCTGGATCTGGCCTGTCGTGTGTGGGATGTGTTCTGTCGTGACGGGGAGCAGTTTCTGTTCCGCACGGCCCTGGGCCTCCTGAAGCTGTTCGAGGACATCCTGACCCACATGGACTTCATTCACATAGCTCAGTTCCTAACGCGGCTGCCCGAGGACTTGCCCGCAGAGGAGCTTTTTGCTTCCATAGCTGCAGTTCAGATGCAAAGTCGAAACAAGAAGTGGGCTCAGGTAAGCGGGTCTTTTGTTCTCTACTCCGTAGAGCCATGGCTCAGTGGTCTGATTCAGGAAGTGAGTTATGCCGAGTGCCCTTTGAGGAAACAGCCCTCTCTGGAGTGGTTCTTGGGCTGGAAGTGAGGTGACCTGGGCTTGAGGCTTGGCTCTGCCACAGGGGGGTCTTGGGCAGGCGCTTCCTCTCTGGGTCTCTGCCAGAAGAAGGGGCTGGAGAATAAAAGCCTTCCCACCCCTTCTGCAGTGGCACTGGGAGGTCAGGACTTCTGGTTTGCCGTCCCAGTACTCTCTGCGTGTCAGATAGTGTTTTGTAAAACAAGCCTTCCCCCCTTTTTTTAAATGTCAGAGACAGTAAACAAAGGGAACTAACTTGTCCCCATGTCACGGATAAACAGGGGAGGCCCAAAGAGGTGAACTGTGTGTTCTCAGCAGTTGCGGAGGCAGAGGAGGGTGGGGGGAGGAGGGGGAGGGGGGAGGGCGGGAGGAGGGCTTCCCTGGATGTGGGGATATGTTGCTCCGGCTCTAGCAGCTGTTAGCGGAGCAGCTGAGCCGATAGCGCGGGAGCGCGTCCACCCTGGGCCTGCTTCTTCTAGGTTCCTCTCTTCTCCTCTGGACACCCCTCTTAGGTTTTGTCCCCTGTGGGATTGGCTGTTGTTGTCTGGTTCTAGTCTTGATCATTCCGAAAGGGAAAGAATAAAACCGTGCTTCCTGACGCAGTGTATGCTCAGTTTGCCTGAGCATCAGGTCCCGGGGGGGCTTGCACTTGCTCAAGTGTGCCATACGATGCTTGTTCCTGATTAATCTTTTTTATTAGTAGAAGATTTAAAGTACATTCAAAAATAGAATGAAGTAGAATAACGAACCCCCACGTGCCTGTCAAATCTCCACTTTCAGATTTCTGTTTTCAGATGTCAGCCGTAGCTTTATGGTTTGCTTAAGTCAAGATCCAAATAAGGTCTACACATTGCAGTTGGTTGAAATGTCTTTTAAGTCTTTTTTTTTTTTAGTGTATAGGTTACCCACCTTTCCACTTCTCCCTTCCCCCTTTATTTATTGAGGAAACGAGGTCATTTGTCCAATAGCAGTTCCCACTATCTGGATTTTGCAGGTTCTATCCCTGTGGTGCTTTTAAAATGTATTCATTCATTCATGCCTGCCACACAGCACGCGGGATCTTAGTTCCCAGATCAGGGATTGAACCTGCGCCCCCCCGCGGTGAAAGCGCAGAGTCTTAACTGCTGGACCGCCAGGGAAGTCCCCTGTGGTGGTGTTTAACGTGGTCCTTCCACGCTGTATGTCCTGTAAATTGACAGATCTGAAGGCTCAGTCAGTTTTTATGTTTGGCCAGATTACTTCATAGGTGATTAGACTCTCTCCCTTTGATCTTAGTTAGCAGCCTCTTTATTTTTATAACAGCTTTATTAATTTACATACCATAAAATTCACCTTTTTAAAAGTGTACAGTTCAGTTCCTGTTTACTTATTAACCAGAGAGAGGTTCCCCTCTCACCTGGGCCCTCTGGTCTGCCTCGCGGCTAGTCCTTCCTCATCTCCCTGTCCTGTTACATGATGCTCTCTGGCTGGCGGTCTTCCTTCCTATCTGGGTCTTTTGGGAAGGAGCACAGCTGCTATAGTGGGCCCCTGGGTGTTACTGTGAACTGCTCCCCTGCTTTTACAGGGCGGGGTGGCCACTGTTCTGTGCTTAGTGTGACATGAGTTGCATTTCTGAAATAAATATGTTCAGTTTATAAAAAGGAAGTACTGACTCATGCTACAACATGGATGCACCTTCAAAACATTATGTTAAGTGACAAAGCCAGACACTGAAGACCACATACTGTGTGGTTCCACTCATATGCAGTTTCAGAAAGGGAAATCTGTAGAGACAGGAAGTAGATTAGCGGTTGCCAAGGGAATGGGCGAGGTGGGGGGCAGGGCTGTGATAGCTGGAGGATGGGGTGATGAAAATTTTCTAAAACTGACTGTGGCGAGGGTTGCACATATCTACGAATATACTCAAAGCCACTGAATTGTGCACTCTAAATGGGTGAATTGTGTGGAATGTGAACTGTATCTCAGCAAAGCCGTTAAAACAACTCAGCTCATGTGTGAGCGGGACTGGCTATATAATTATCAGGGATCTGGCGAGAGGGAAGAGCCTTTCCCTGATTAACGCAGAATGAAAATGCGGGGCTGCATCTTGAAATCCTTAATTAGCATTAGTATCTTTCCATAAGATTACGGAAAAACCCGAAGGGACTTTCTGGCCATCCCAGTATTTCACTGGTCCTTCCCTCTATCCCCACCCTCGCCCGCGTACCCACAGAGACACGCGAAGAGAGAAGGACTGAATCCAGATCTGTCATTTTGCTCCTTGCATTTTAGGTGAAAATTATTGGTTAAAACCAGGTCAAAGGTTATTAAACAGTAGGACATTCTCTGACGGTGGGACAGTAATGGGAGTTAGCCTGCTGGTAGGCACCACGAGGTTATTCAGTTCCAGGTCCCATGGGAACTGTGCTTTATGCCCGTTTCTCTTAAACACTGTGCTTAAGGTTAAGATCCTGGTGAGCTTTACAAAACAGTTAAATGTTTATGTTTAGCTGAAAGTGTCACTTACTTAGAGGGAGAGAGAGGGACTTTTCTCTACCTTTAGCCCTTCTGCGCAATTTATTTGAAACCCACAGAAAATGTTTCTGCTTTACCCCTTGTACTTTGTAATTCAATTAAAGTGGCATAGTGCCTGGCCCAGGTAGTTTAGCACAGGTGCTACAGAGAGTCCCTTGGTTTTGAAATCAGACAGATCTGGGTTTGAGTCCATATGAGCTGTTTGGCTTTTAGCAGGTCACTTGTATGAGTGTCCGTTGTTCAGGTGACTTACAGTGTTGTGTGGATTAAACAGCTGCTGTGCTGGAGGTGCCTGGCGAGGGCCCTGCTTGGCTAGAGTGGGCGTGCGATAAATGGGGCCTATTGTTATGTCCCGGCTGTTATAAAGCAATCAGAGTGGAATGTCATGTTTTTAAAAACAAAGGGGTTAACTAAGAGCTGAGCACCCAGTTGAATGAGCTCAGTTGCCTTGGGAACTCCCAGGAAGGCGGGCGAGGAGCTGATGTCTCTTAGGCCTTAGAAGGATGCATCATTTGCTGGTGGAGAGAGAGGGGCAGGGCAGCGGGGGCAGCTGCGTGTGAAGGCCCCAGAGGATGTTGGCATTCTAGAGTGGGGCGTGCGGGGGCTGGAGCCAGGCTGTGGAAGAAACAGAGCCCCGCAGCCCTGCCTTGCCATTGGTACATGCTGGCTGGTGGGAAGTGGCCGTAGACGTTAGCCCGGCGACGGCATGCTCGGATTTCCATGCCGAAGGGTGGGTCTGGATGCAGGCGTGGCAGACGGACCAGAGAGGGGGCAGGTGACAGGAGGCTGTCAGGACCTGTGTTCAGTGTGTGTTGCAGCTCACCCACCGATGTCTTCCTGTGATTCCCAGGTACTGACCGCCTTGCAGAAGGACAGCCGGGAAATGGAGAAAGGAAGCCCATCTCTCAGACACTGAGGCGGCAGGTGGACTTGGCGCTCGGCACTGAAGCGGTTCTCCAAGTGGCACCTGTGTTGTTACAGGCGGACACGCTGGCAGCTCCGAAGAACAGGGGCTGTTTTCACGTTTGATTCCTAATGCTGGAGTTGGCCTTAAACAAAAACAAAACAAACAAAAAAAGTTTTAAAAGAATTAAACCAAGGCTAAGCCTTAAGAAGCTCGGTGGAATGATGGCCATGGCCAACCACTGCATATTCTGCATGGTTTAAAAATAGGGCAGTGGCTAATCCCCTCCCCTCATTTCAGCAAAAGTTAATTAAATTGTAATGCTTTTATGTCAACTACTGGAAAGTACATTACAATTTTTCATAGCCAGGGTGCATGAGAAATGTTATTTGGGAGACCTCAGATGTTATTGGCTCATATTTTCGTCAGAAAGGGATTACTGATTTAGTTACCGAGATAATCTTCCGAGGGCCGCAGGTCATGTTTCTAAAGCCCAACTACCAAAGATAACATTACAGGAAAGTGGGTTCTCACAGGACAGCCGCTGACGAGTGCGCATGGGCTCCCCGCGACACGATCTGACCTTCAGGTTGACCTTCTACCACGTTGCCTTGACAGAATTCCAGCAGGAGGGCTGACAGTGCATGCTTAGGTTGCAGTGGGAGCCCTGCTGTCCCAGAGGCTGCGCCCACGCTTGTCCAGCGGTGGCGATGAGTCCAAGCAGGAGGAGGTGCGCACGGAGACGCTGCGACAGTTGAGACGGGCTTCACGCTAGTGGGAAACGGACGGTGGCGGCCCCTCTGAGCCGGAGGGGAGGCAAGAGGGTGTTCAGACCCACCCCTTCGTGCACCCTCCTGGCTCCTGTGGAGGCCGGCGCAGCACGGCGGGGTCGGGGGCTGCTCCCTTGCTCTGCCAGCGCACTCCCCTTGTCCCCTAAACGGCAGGCGCAGTCCTGCGTGCGGTGATCCCGCCTCACGCATTTGACTTACAGACGGACGGTTGTAAGGACTGAGGATCCAGCGGCCCGCACGTCTTGTCAGGATTCTTAGTATCTGTGCTGGCAGCCTTTCCCCCGGCACAGCTGGTTTTCCCCAAGTTCGTTAGCAACTTTTTTGTTCTAGCTTTTCCTTGACTAATTTGGAGAACTTTGTATTGAGAACTTTGGTTATCCAAATTCAAAGACATGAAGAGTTTTGGCACAGAAGGGTCCAAAGGACAGGCCAGTCTCCACGGAAACCGGTTCCATGCTAACGCGTTGGCATGTTGGTCTCTGGCGCGTTCAGTAGGCCAGGTTCAAGGGCACCTGCTGCCCTGCAGCCCTTGTCAGCCCCCTGTCCCACCCCCAGGGAGTGCCCCCAGCTGACCTGGTTCCTGATGTCGGGAGCGCCCTCGGCTCTGAGAGCATAGCGTGCGGCAGGGAGACACGGGTTGGGGTAGAGCCTAACTACAGCATTATTTTTATAGGTTTTCTATATCTGCCATATCCGCCGATGACACTTCAGGTACAAAGCAAGGTGCCGAGCCAGTGGCCATCCTCATGCCCTCCGTCCCAGCTCTGTTCCGTGTGTCATTTTTTCCCTTGTGTTCCTGGCTGAACTCTCCAGGGAGGTTGCAGAGCATCTTGCATACACTGTCTGCCTCAGCCTTTAAACGCTGACTTGCCTGACCTCCTGGAGGAGGTGTTCTGTCTCCACCCAGCTCTCGGCAGCCTTCCAGACACAGCCGTTCCCTGACGTCACGCGGCTGAGTGTAACCCAGGCTGAGCCCGGCCTGGGAAGTGGGCCGCGAGCCCTGTCACACCGTTCCTCACGGATGTACTTGGTTTTGTTCCATGACATGGGCTTTCTGTTCTTGAAAGATGTATATATTTTCTTACTGTACATAAAGATGTTCCTTAAGTGGTGACAGAAAGCGATGCAGCAGGGGGCGTGGGCAAGTTACCGAGAATGCGTTTGTGCAACTTCACGCGTAGTCAGACCCCAGCCCTCAACATTATCGTCAGACAGTTTGACATAAATCTCTTTGGATAGCACCATATATGCATTACATTTTTAAACAGGATTCCAGGCCAATCTGGAATACTTCCACATCTTTAGTTCAAAGGAGGTTTTCCTGACCTGTCCAGGGACCACACAAGCTCTTGCTGGTTTGATGCGTCCACTTCAGAGGCCGGGAAGTTCTAAGTCCAAGTCTAGGGTCACTTCGCACCTTTCCGCAGAGGGCTGCCGGACAGCACAGGGCTGTGCTTCTCTGCTTGACCTTCTCGTTTAGAAAAACTGGAAGCAGAAATTGAACTGCAGCCCCTGGAAGCCTGCCCTCTCCGCTTCCCGTGCCATTGATTTTCAGGATGTGAGACTTCAGGTTTGGGACCTCTGTGCAGCTGGTACTTCAGAGTCGGATGCTGTGTCCCCACCAGTCATTAAAATCCCATCTGGAGAAACGTTCACTTTAAAGGGTACTTTTTAACAGCTCAGTTATTGACTATTTTAAATAGTTTGCTGATAGAAAACCCCTGATGACACTTGCTCTACATATCATGTTTTAATTGCTTGTACAGTTAACCTTTAATTTTATTTAGTAAAGTGTATCAAACTAGGACTTTTTCAATTGTAAATATGTGGTTTTATTAAATAAAAGTCATGTAAAATTGTTACTTACGTTCACGGCAGTTTGGTTTAAAGTTGGAGTTCTCACCCTGAAGCATGGTAAGATCTTGAGTATCATGCTGTTTGAATATTTTAAAATCCACTTAGTCTCAGTTAAATAAGGAAGATGGTACAGTTATGGTAATTTAGTCAAGGGCTGGAAAGTTAGCGCTGCACCCCTTCTAGGCGGAGGGGAGCCCCAGCCTTGCTGCCCGTCGAGCCTGAGCGCCCGTGGCTTTAGCCCCTCGTCTCCACGCGTCTGCCACACTCACCTGCTCACATCCCTGAGCCTGCCGCCCGTGCGAGCAGGTCATCGGGCTTTCTGGGCCAGCCGCCGGGCTCTTGACAGTACCTCGACCCTGCTGGGAGCCTCGTGAGGTCAGCGGGCGGCCGTGGCCCCTTCCCGTCTGGGGTGGAGACCAGCAGCACCGCCCGTGGCAGCGGTGGGCTAGGAGCAGGCCGCCAGGTCCCGCAGAGCTGGGCAGAGCGATGCCCACGTTTCGGTGCGCCCTTCCTTCCAGTGCTCGGAGGCGCGCGGCTCGTGGGGTGTTTGGGCCCTCACACGGTGCTCAGAAACGGTGCCCTCTCTCCGCGAGTGACCTGCCTCACCGCTCTGGGCCACTGCCCTGTGGTCTCCGTCCTCCGCAGGCTGAGGGTGCTCGAGGGTTGACTGCCGGGGGCTCGCTCACTGCTCCACCCGTGCCGGGCTCTGGGCTGAGTGCTCCGTGGCTGACCTGATTCCTGTCCACGGCGGCTCTGTCACTGCCCCATTTCTGAGGTGTGGCTCAGAAGTGATCTGCTTGGGCCCCTGCAGCCAGTTGGTGGCAGAGCTGGGGTTCAGACTCTGGCCTTGTGGCTCCCCAGCCCTTGCTCAGAAACACCCCTCCCCAGAGAACACGTTGCTCTGGGGCCTTCGGAAGCTTTCCTCTGGGACCTCTGACCTCAGCTCGGAGGAGGTAGAGCTGTGCCCGACGGCCGGCCCCTGGGGGAGGACCCCCTTGCAACGCGTGAGCCGTGGGTGGGAGCGGAAGTTGGGGACCGTTTTCCCGAGAGAAACTGGGGGCTGACAGTTCAAAAACCACGTCCCCGCAGTGTGCAGCCTGCCGAGAAGGCAGGAGAGGGAACGAGGTGCCGCCAGTGGGGTGGGGAGGTGCCGGCCACCCAGTGGGGCCTTGGGGTGAGCTGTTGGTCACCAGGTGGATCAGAGGAAGGGCGCGGCCAGCGGAGGGAACTTAGAGCTAAGGAAGTCCTCAGATGGGAAGCGGCGGAGGTACGCTCCTGGAGTCCTTTTCACTCAGCATTTGCACGCTTCATCGCTCTGACTTAAGACTTACCTGAAAGTATAAAACATAAACAGTACCAAATTGGGGTGCATTAACTCTTTTTATAGACAGGCTTCCCTGTTGAGTGGCAAAAATCTAAATGATAGCTGCAGATGAACATGTATTTCCACTTATGTGGTACAAAATTTCCAACGTGATGTCACCAAAAAATGATTTTCATTTACCAATAAAAAAGCGTTTCTTTTTCAGATGCCTGGAGCTCTACCCAGATAGTGCCTGCTTCACTCCTGCCAACTGCTGCCCAAAACAAACAAAAAACCCTCTGTAACAGTGGACACGTCCGACTCAGACCAATGTTTTCAAAAAGGCTAGTTTACCCTGAACGTTCCTGGCCCAGTAGGCTGCTCTCTGGCATGTCCACATCTACGAGTTGAGTGTAAGTCACTGTGATTCTTGTTGCAAAGTTTGTTTATGCCAATGGTAGTAGTTACTGTATTTACATAATTTAATGTTATGTGAACCGATGGTGCAAAAAGAAATTGTTGTTTCTGAGAACACTAAAAGCTTTGAAAAGTCTCAATAAAGGCAGATCTCTTTAAAATGCTACTGAATTGGGTGTGGGTGACACAACTGGAAAATAGTTAACATCTGTTGGGTGTTTACTGTGTGTCAGGCACTACGTTAAGCCTTTATATAAAATATCTGTTTGATCCTCACAGTAACTCTGAAATGGGTACTGAGAAAACCACCGTACAAAGAGGCTGAGCAACTTGCCTGATTTAGGAAGTGGTGTGGCCAGGATTTTGAAAGAAAATAATAATGGAGTCTGTGCTGAGATTATTTTACAAGAAATTTAAGTTTCTGAAATCCATAGACAATTCAAAATGGGTGCAGTCATTCGAGAATCTAAGAATCTACCCTTAAGGGAAGGCCTTGGCTGTCTACCTGAAGATTAGAAGTGGTTGTACATTTGTATTTCGAAATTAGAATAAAGTGTTGAAAACAAAAAAAACCCAGAAGGCTAGTTTCATGTAACACCTCATTCAGATTTTCTCGTGCCTGCATTTTTCAGGCCCTGTACTTTATTTTATTTTATTTATTTTTGGCTGTGTTGGGTCTTCATTGCTGCGCGTGTAGGCTTTCTCTAGTTGCGGAGAGCGGGGGCTATTCTTCGTTGAGGTGCTTGCGGGCTCTAGAGCGCAGGCGCACGGGCTTAGTTGCTCCGCGGCATGTGGGATCTTCCCGGACCAGGGCTCGAACCCATGTCCCCTGCATTGGCAGGCAGATTCTTAACCACTGCGCCACCAGGGAAGCCCCAAGCCCTGTACTTTTTGACACAGAGATGAAAAAAAAACTTTAGCCTTTTAGTGTTCATAAAAATAATCTTAGCTTTAGGGATTTCTAGTCCAAACTCAGGCACTACTCTCTATAACTTTCCCCTCATGGAAGGCAGGGTCTCTGCTGGAATGGACAACTCTGTGCATGTCCTTCTTTCGTGGCTGCAAGCCTGCTCCCCTGTCATTTTCCTCAGTGGTTCTACTTCGTGAGAAATCCTCTTTTCTGCCTGTAATTGTTTCTGAATCTGACATAGAACTTGGTGCCTGACATATAATAGGCATTCAAGTAACCCTTATTTTCAGAAAATGAGACTGACATCATGCATTAGTCCAACACATTTATTCAACATTGATTGTGTGCTTGGCACTGTGCTTGGCCATTAAGGAGGATGGTAAGCCAACAGTCCTTGTCTTCCGGGGCCTTTGTCTCGGGGGCACAGAGGACGAAGCAGACATTCACAAAGCGGTGGGTCAAAGGCTGGCATGGGGCTAAACGCAGGCTGCTGTGGGGTGCAGAGGGCTGTAAGACGGGGGAGAGGATGCTTTAGGGTCCTGGCTTCTATAATCAACAGATTATTTATCTAGTCAGTTGGAACATCTCCAGCACAGGTCATGTAATTTGAGAGACCATCGGCAGCTTTGCTGCGTAAAGCAAGGCCAGCCTCGTCAGTCTGTTTTGTGTCTTTGTGCTCGCAGAGACCTGCTAGTCACTGGGTTGAAGGCTTATGAGGAAAGGTTTGGATCCACCTGGGTAACTGCCAGTGGTTCAGAGTCAGCTGAAAATACCTGTTCTCTCTAGGGAACCAAGGGGCTGGATACGGATAATGAAAGCTGCTCGCTTGGTGAAGGCACCGAGCCTGTTGCCAGTTTGACTTTCAAGCCTCCTCAGCCACAACAGAACCTAGTGCGCCTGTGTCGCTTTCAGTTTGAGACACCGGGAAAACCAAGTTCTATTTGTCAGTGATTCACTACTTCACTTTGGTCTTGATGAATAGGGTGGAGAGAAGACAGAAATTAGAGGTAGTAGAGGTTGAGGAGAAGGGAAGTAGGAAGGCAAAGCTTTTTACTCCCCTCCTTGTTACATTTGTGTGCTCTGATAAGTACAGTGTTATAAAAAAGTGTATAAGTGTGCTGAAGGAATTTTAATCAACCTTTATTGGCTTTAAAGGGAACACACTTCAGAAAACAAAATCATGTCATCAAAAGATGAAAGTTATTGTGATTTTCTCACGACCAACTGAGTCATCTGCCTAGAGAAGGGTTTCTAAAGGTGTTTAGCACCAAAAAAGAGATCACCCTCCTTATGATCTTTCTTATTCTTAAGTTTAGCGATGGGAGAATACTGTTAATCCCAAATCTGCACATCTCAAAATTCAAGCTAAGGTTAAGAAGAAATAAAACCAAGCCCCTAGCTCCCCAAAGTGTCAAAGAAACCGGAAAATATTCATCACTGATTCCAGGTTAAGGAGATAGACCTATCAGGTGTTTCTTACATGAACTCAAGGAATGAGAGAATTTTAATATTTGATACAGAGTGAAATCATGTGCACAGTGAGGGTCCAAGATCTGAAAATATCTCGCTGAAAACAAAAGGCTTACAGACAGTCGGCAGTCACCAGTCTATATATTTTGCACCTGGCAAAATACACAATACAGTCACCACTCTGTCTTCACTGGAAGACAAAATTTCATTTTTTGGTACAGATCAATGCATTTCTTTCGTGGATCCAAGAAAACGTTTCATTAGAATTGAAGACTCGTTGAGCCAGAAACAAACATTCACAGTTAAGCAGACAGACTGAGCCTCCTTTCATTGGAAAAGGAGAGACGAAGGAACGTCAGCTCCTTTCCCTGGTTCTCATTCCTCCTGTTCCTGGGTATTTTTTTATTACCCCAGAAGCTAGTGCTACTTACATGCAAAACAATTTTAGACTAAGGGAATTAGTGAGGGTCGAACCGAGCCGGGAGACTCAGGACCACACAGTTCAATGCATTCAAGGGGCATTTCACACAGCTTAATGCACAGGAATGTTGTTGGCACCCTGCCCCTTTGTCGAACCCTGTCACACATGGAGGAAGGAGTTCTCCTCAGTGTCAGGACACTGAAATTATGGAATTGCTCAGATAGAAAAGGGCTTTTGACAGCTTTTTATGAGGAGTAAGTCATCCCTGTTCGTTCCTCTGTACCTGTTTTACTTAACCCTGTATGAACTGAGTGCTAACTCAATTTTGTGTGCAGCACTAATTGGGAAGCTGAAAAATTAAGAAGACAAAACACAGTTCCATCCCAGACATCATAGGCTGCCTTAAGAATGGCAAGAAATGGAGAATAAGCGTTAACGAAGGATGAAGTTTGCTGAGATCGAAGACGCTCTGCCGACTCTTTCCCGTCAAGGAGGCAGAAAGGCTTTGGCTTCCCTGATCTTCTGCTTCACGCCTCTGCAGGACAGAATAAGCCCAGCGTGATGGTGCTTCAGGGCTTCCAAGTGCTGGCTGAGTTCTTCAGTCCTGTCCACCTTCTCTTCCATGTCCCGAAGGAGTGCTTCCTTGCCCAGAAGCCCGCACTTCTGTTTCAGCTTGATGTTGTCAGTCCGCAGGCTGTCCCGGGCTTGCTTAGTCTTGGTCAAGATGTCCCTCTTTAGGGCCACCTGAGCCTCAGTCTGCATAAGCTCTGACTTCTTACACGCATTTTCTATGTCCACGAAGTGTAACTTTTCCTTCACATGGGTTATGATTTGCACATGGTTGGTCACCTTGCTGCGCAGTTTCAAAAGCTCCTCATTTCTCTCCTCGACTTTCTCATGCAGGGTCTGGTTCTCAGTCTTAAGCTGTTCAAAATCTATCAGGAGCAGGCCCTCTGTCTGGTCCTCCTGGGCCCTCAGCTTGTTTTCAAAGTGCACCAAACTCTGCTTCAGCTGCACGTTCTCTAGCCTCACAGCGCTTATCGCCTTCTCCTTCTTATCCTCCAACGCCTGGATCCGCTCCACCTCTCGCAGAGCGGCCTGGCGACCACCCCTCATCCAGCAGCTGCCCATGGCCTGCATCACCACCTGCTTCTTGAGTGCCTGCAAGCGTCGCCATTCCTCCTCCACCCGAGAGAGCTTCTCTTCGCACTGCCGCTTCAGCTGGTCCAGCTCGCGGTGGTACCAGCGCAGGTCATCTGACTCCTGCTTCTTCAGATCCTCCAGCATGGCCAGATGGCGTAGGTACGCTTGCTGTTTCTCGGGGGCCTCAGGCTCCGCGCCCTTCTCGGGCACCTCGGCTGCATCCAGGCCCTTCTTGCGCAGCGCCTCGAGGATCCTGTGCTGCAGGTAGATGCTGTAACGCTGTTGGCGCTCTCGCTCCGCCGTCAGGGAGCGGAACTGTGCCAGGAGCTCGGCGCGCAGCTGCTGCTCCTGCTGCTTCTGCACCTCCTCAGTCCAGTCGCAGCTCTCAAGCTCGGGTCCCTCGTCCAAATCCCCCAGCTCGTCCTCGGTTTTGCCCAGGCCTCCTTGCACAAGCTTCTTCTCGCTCTCCTCGCTCTCTTCTCCTTCCTCCGCCAGCTGTCCTTCCCGCTCAGCCTCTCGGTCTGGCGCAGCCTCTTCCTTGCCGGCCGTGGCCTGCTGCAGACAGACCTGCGACAGGATTTCCTTCCTCCTCGGCTCCGCCGCCACCTCCGCCTCGTCCTCCTCCTTCCACTCCTCCTCTGGTTCCTCGGGGCCGCCTTCGGGCTCCGGCTTCGCTGGTTCCTCAGGCCCCGCCTCCGCCAGGTCCCGTGGCTCGGCCTCCGCCTCGGCCTCGGCCGGCCACTCCGGCTCTCCGGGCCCCTTCTCGCCAGCAACCTCGGTGGCCGCCGGCTGTTCCTGGGACTCGGCCGGCTCGGCGCCTTCCTCTGAAGCCTCTACTGCCTCCGCCTCCGGCTCCGCGGGTTCGGCCGCGGACTGGGGGCCAGAGCTGGTTTTGATCCCGGACAGCCGTGAGGCCAGGCTCTCCACAGTTCCAGCTTCCTTCTCGGGGTCCCCATTGTGGTCGGAGCGGTCGTCCATCTCCCTCCCGCCGGGCCGGCGCCACGGACCCCGGCTGCAGGCTGTTAAGTTTCCAGGGGCAACCAGGGGCGCGCGCGGTGGGCCCGGCGATTGGCTGGACGTCCTCCTGACGCCCTGCCCCTTTCCCCCGCCTCCTGGCAAGAGCAGGCCAATGGGAGGTCGCGAGCGGACGACGGGTAGCGTTGATTGGGGGAGGCCGTAGGCTCGCTCCACGAGGGGCGTGGCGCGTGTGCCGCGCTTCCTTTCCGCCCTTTTCCCCGCGCCCGGCCTGGGGCGGGGCGTCGGGGAGACTCTGGGAGCGGCGGGCGGCCGGCGCTAAGGACGCGCAGGCGCAGCGCGGCGGGCCGGGCCCCCGCGCGGTGGCGCGCGCGGGGCGCCTGCGCGGTGCAGGCGCCGGCCGCCCGCCGCCCCCAGCCTCTCCCCGACGCCCCGCCCCAGGCCGGGCGCGGGGAAAAGGGCGGAA
>NW_020837950.1:71814983-71819007 GCF_003676395.1 Aethalodelphis obliquidens
AGCGCGGCGGCGGGCCCGGGCGGCGGCGCG
Source organism: Aethalodelphis obliquidens (assembly GCF_003676395.1). Lineage (NCBI taxonomy): Eukaryota > Metazoa > Chordata > Mammalia > Artiodactyla > Delphinidae > Aethalodelphis > Aethalodelphis obliquidens. The sequence continues at coordinate 71,815,014 of NW_020837950.1, forward strand.
CTGACGGCGGGCGCGGCGGCGGCGGGCGCGGGCGGCGGGCGGGGGAAGATGGCGGAGCTCGGTAAGAAGTACTGCGTGTACTGCCTGGCCGAGGTGAGCCCGCTGCGCTTCCGCTGCACCGAGTGCCAGGACATCGAGCTGTGCCCCGAGTGCTTCTCAGCCGGCGCCGAGATCGGCCACCACCGCCGCTACCACGGCTACCAGCTGGTGGACGGCGGGCGCTTCACGCTGTGGGGGCCCGAGGCCGAGGGCGGCTGGACCAGCCGCGAGGAGCAGCTTTTGCTGGATGCCATCGAGCAGTTCGGCTTCGGAAACTGGGTGAGCAGCGGGCCGGGAGGCCGGCGCACCTGCGGGTTCGGCGCGGCCGCGGAGGGCCGGGGGGACAGGGCCAGTTCACGCCCCAGACCCGGCGCAGAGAGGTTAAGCCACCCGCCCAAGGTCACACAGCAGGAAGTAGCGGAGCGGGGATTCGGACCGTGGCTGTCTTGACACCAGGGCCGTTTTCCCCGCCTTTGGGATTCCTTCCGTAGGTGTCTGCCGAATGCACCCCTTGGGCGAGACACCGGACGGAGTGGGAGTCGGGGGACACAGGCAGGTCCGCAGACTTGACAGCAGTAGGCGCCCGAGGAAGGAGTTGGTTTTGCCTGGAGGACAGTGGTGGTGAAGGCCAGACGAGCTCCTCACGGGCCCGCGGCCTCTCCCACCGCCTCGCAGGCGCTCACCTTGCCTTCATGGCCCCGCTCGCTTTGTGGCCTGTGTCCCCTGCCAGGCACTTGTTCATCCTGGCGTCTCTTCGACACCAGGACCTCGTGTGAGGAGGACTCAGTGGGTTCCGCCACAGGAACGTCCCGTCCTGGGTTTTGGTCTCTTCCTCTGTCAGGAGGTTTCTATAGGGACACTTATCTGAGAGGAAAAGGCGAGAGCTGGACTGGATTCGTTTACAGCGGGCTCCTTGAGAGAGAGAGACGTGGCGGTGCTTCTCTAGGTGGTCCCTGAGGAGCGCTCTTTTCACTCTGCAAGAGGAAGCTCTCATCCCTATTAGAAGGGAAAAAGCCTGGCTGTACTCTGGGCCGCAACCGCCAAGGATGTGCAGCCACCTCCAGGCATTGTGAGAAGTAGGGAGGAGAGACCCGACCCCAGCTCCCCATCTTTCCAGACCCTTCCACTTGATGGTCCCCTAGCTTCCCCGAACCAGTATTTCATCTTGCTGCCACTTCTCCAGCAGTACAGCCGGCCCTCAGTATCCATGGGGAATGCGTTTCAGAACCCTCCCAGGCCACCAGAGTCCTCCAGTACTCAGTCCCTTGTATAAAATGGCGAAGCGGGGTTGAACCCACGGGTACCAAGAGCCGACCGTACACCCCTCCTCCTGGGCTTACTGGAAGACATTCCACACTTCTCCCCACATTCCCAAACACACCCTGCCTTTATTTATGTTTGCTTTTCTTTCTGTAAAGTGAGCCAGTCTTCAGGGACCAGTACCCGTTCCACAGCCCTGGAATCTTTACTCTTCTCCCCAACTCCTTAGAGACACTGCTGTACAAATTCTCACCTAGGCACCAGCGTCATGATTGCCACCCGCCAAAACCTTCCTTCTCACTTTGTCCTGAAATGCCGTTTATTGATGTGTGTGGAGCATCTGCTCTGAGCGTGTTACAGAAAGGCTTCACGCGGGTCTTCAGGGGCTTACAGTGCTGTGAGCAGCTGGCCCCGAGCCTGGAGTTCTGCCCTGAGCTCCGGCCTTCGATCGCGAACCCGTCCCAGACATCCTCGTGCTTGTCTCCCGGACACCTCGACGTTCCCTGACCCAGATCTCACACCTCGAGCAGTTGCTCGGGCTGCACATGAAGAGCCATCCTCAGGGCCTTCTGGGTCCAGTTCAGCAGCAGGCCTGTCTTCAGAATATTTCTAGAATCTAACCTCTTGTCACAGCCTTAGTCCGGGCTGATGTTTACCTCTCGCCCGAGCACTTCGGGAGCCTCCTTACTGGCCTCTCTGCTTCATGCTTGTGCCCTGCAGCCCATTCCAGGCAACAGGATCAGAGTGATCTTTGAGGACACGTCACGTCACACCAGCTTTCAGTGGCGTCCAGTTCTCTGCAGATGAAACTTCAGGGCCTGCAGGCCTTATATTTCCTGCCTACTCCTGGGATCCCCGCTGCTATCCTCCTTGATCATTTTTTAGTTCTTCTGCTTAGAGAGTTCTTCCCCCAGATCATGGCTCGTGACTAGTCTTTCTTCCTGTATATCAGTGCCTTAGAGAGCCTTCCCTTCCCCACTTCATTCTTGCAGCTCTTATCTCTACAGTAGCAGCTCAGAATAGCTAGCGTGGACCGAGAGCCTAGCTGGGCGCCAGGCACCGTGCTGAGCTCTCCTGTGTTGCTTGTGAGATCTTCCCGGTAGCCCGGTGCAGCAGGTTTTTAACTGAATAGTTTGCCTTCAGAGGCTGTGCTCCTAGCTGCACTGTCTACACTGCCTGCCCTGCAGCACTGTGGAAAATGCTCGAAAAACGAGCCGGGGACTAAAACATTTGTAGTGTATCGGAGGAAGCTGGGAGGGCGTTCTGGAAAGCAGGACTTTTCAAACTTTAACTTGCACATGAATCACCTGGGGAGCTTGTTAAAAATGCAGATTCCGGCTCCCGGCCGGCAGCAGGCTCGGCTGTTACGAGAGACAAAGCCGGGTGCTTCTCCCGGCCGAACCGGGGGTGGGTTTCTGGGGTAGGCTAGCCAGGCCTGGAGGGCCACAGGCCACGCCGAGGCGCCGGCTCCCGTGTCTGTAGCTGTGCTCCCTGGGGCTGCTTTACCCTGAGCTTCACTGTGCATCATCAGAAGCTCCTCTGCTGCTCTGAGATGTGTGTCGTTTCCAGGTGTGCGCTCGGTGTGCGCTCGTAAGCGGTGTGTCCCACGCTTGCCGTCGTTGGCAAGCGCCGGTTCTGGGTGACGCTCCTCCCAGCGGCCCTGTGGGGTTGCTCTTAGTTTACAGCTGAAGAGCAGCGACTCTGAGAACTTAAAGTGTTGGTGCAGGATGCCCCAGCCTTCCACGCGGTGGAGCCAGGGTTTAGACACAGGCCTGACCCCGGAGCCTGGGCCTTAGCCTCCCCGGGGTAACGAGCGACGTGAGGAGCCAGGTCTGGACCCGGCTCGGTGGGAGGTGAGTGGGTGGGACGGGGCGGGGTGCAGGAACCGGCTTTCACGGGCTGAGTGCGAAGTGTGGACAAAGGCAGTGGGGACGGTGGCGCGGAGGCAGGTGACAGCCTTCATTCCGATTTCTCCGATGGTTCGTGTGAGCGCGGGGTCGTGGGGACTTTGTGGGGACAGGCTGCCGTGAAGCTCGGGCCATCTGCTCACGCCGTGTCCCAGCGCTGCGGGCCCGGCCGAGGGGTACTGGCAGTAAGGCCGGGAGGGTTTGGGGACGAGCCGCGGGGGCCGGGGGGGACACACAGCTGTGACGGCGAGACCGGGGAAGGGCTGGCGGGTGGGCCCACAGGGTCTCATCACCGTGGGTATTGAGACCTCCTCCCCCAAGGGCAGCCGGTTGTGTTGTGGATGCTGTGCAGATTCAGAATGAGACACGGATCCTGCAGGAATGCAGATACAGATGTAAACACAAGGGTGAAATATTCTACGTTTGTTGATTGGTTGCTGGAGCATTGAACAGTTTGAGGGAGGCCCGGGCTCCTGCAGACGGTGGTCAGGAGGACTCTAGGGGGAGGTGGGGTTCAAGCTGGCCTTGAAGCTAGATTTCAAATTGAAAAAGGAGGCGAAGCTCTCTGTGGACTCTGCAGGGGCTTGTGCTTGTGCACATACATTCGGCCTGATTATTGGAGGCAGGTGGAATGTCCTGAACAAGAAGTTTTACGCTTGTAGATGACAGTAGGCGTCCGGCAGCCTGGGTGATGCCGGATATGTAGGTGATCGCTGTGCTGTGCAGTCGTTGGTTCATTTGTTCATCTGGCACTTACTTGGGGCCCGTTTTTTTTTTTTTTTTTTTTT